>NC_069390.1:62333179-62663179 GCF_027475565.1 Acinonyx jubatus | reverse complement strand
TGTCTGAAAGTGTTTATTTAGAGGTCCCTACTGCTTTACAGATTTTGAACATTTTCTGATGGAAAATTCTTCAAGTTATTTTATTTACACGAACTCCAATAAACTCCAAAGGAAGGTATTTATATATGTGCACGTTTGCAGACACGCACGTCAGACATTTATATCCCGATTTCATAGCAAAACACTTATTCTACTGCGTATACCTTTTAAAAATTAAGATAATAATAGAAAATAATTTAGAAAAGAAAGCAATGACAGAAAAGAAAATATGCCTGTATCACCATCCTAGTTCAATCAGTATTGTCTTTTAGATTCTTTCTTTCCAGTACGTATTTGATGCATATTTAATATAGTGGCAGAGGTTATACTCTTTCTGCATTCCGACTTCTTAACTTTATATCATGGCTATTTTTAGGAAGTGGCACAGAGTAATATATTTAATGCATTCATTATATTCCACAAAGTAGATATACTATAATTTATTTAACCATTGCCATATTGTTGAGCATTTAGGTAACATTATCATGTCAAACACTATAGTAAATAAGCCTATGATAAACATATATGTATATTCATATATATTTCTTCATATTTGAATTTCTTGGGCTTACTGTATTAGAGGGTTTAAAAAATTCTGTGGCTTATAGTCAATAATGATACATTATTTCTCTCAAATAATGTACAATGTATTTTGCCACCAACATTATATGGAAATTCTAATGTTTTTCTGTCCTGGATGACATTTTAATTAAAAATTATATTTGCTTAGGGGCACCTGGGTGGCTCAGTTGGTTAAGCATCTGACTTCAGCTCAGGTTATAATCTCATGGTTCATGGGTTCAAGCCTGACATGGAGCTCTGCACTGACAGTGTGAAACCTGCTTGGGATTCTCTGTCTCTCTCCCTCTCTCTCTGCCCCTCCTTCACTTGCTCTCTCTCTCTAAAATAAACTTTAAAAATTATATTTGTTTATTTAAATTATTTAATTGAAGAGATTAAACACCTGAAATCTTAAGCAAATGATGTTGTACATAATATATCATTTTCATTATGACATGAGTCATCATTTGTAATTCCAATATTATAGTAATCCGTAAAAAAGTAATGCCTTCCAAAAGGGTGTATGGATGTGATCACCAATGTCACACATTTCACCTTTTGTCAGTGTTGCATAGTTATTCTGTCTTTTCCCAACTATCTGCTCTCAGTTTTATACTGCTGCCAGCTTCATTTTCACCTTCTATCTCTCAGTGTACCACAGAGTGAAACCAGATCACTAAACTCTCTAAAATACCCAACATGTGCAATGTGTATAAACTGTATGCTAGGTACTCTGTTAGTCTTTTCTCTCTCTCACTCTCTCTTTTAATTTTATCTTTACATGATGAAAGTATTATGATACCTATTTTTAAAAATGGTTTCAGTGAGACTATACAGTATTATATGTGGGAAGGGTGAAATACAGCATATGTGATTACTAAATGAATTGTATGATTCATTTTACCTCTCTCTGTTACTTCTTTTTTTTTTCCTACCCCTTACTTTTCTTTGTTTCTCTCCTTCCTCCTTCCCTCTTTCCTTCCTTGCTGTTTCCTCTTTTCATCCATTTCCTCCTCTTTACCTTTATTGTGTGTATTGTCTCATTCTTCAACTGTCCCAAGTCACTGTGCTTTCTGGAGGTTCATTACGTGGATGTAAGGCAATAGTACATCTGCTTGCTATGAATGACACTGTGAGTGATCCAGGACCCACAGCTCTGACATCTGACTCCCAGGGAATGTCCAATCATTCTTTGAAAAATTATGTCTTAAAACTTTGTATTTGTTGTTTCCTCTTCTTTGTTTATTTGGTTTCATATAGTGACCTTATTTTTGTCAAAGTGATATCTATTTATTATAGGAAAACAATGAAATTACAGATAAGCTAACAGAAGAAAAATGTTCCATAATTTCATTCAAATTACTACCTTAAAAATACATTTCTTCCACACATTTTTTTTCTTTTCTCTCTCTCTCTCTTTGTAATGGAATGATGATGCAGTTAACTTTCTAATTTGTTGATTTATACTTAACAAAAAATTGCTGATCATCTTTCTTTGACACTAATATCCACTGATGATACCAAAATACTCCAGTTTTTTTTTAATAGTGCCCAGGTATGTATGCCTTAATTACCCACCTATATTGAGATTTATAAAATCAATTGTAGCAGATGTGTGTGTGTGTGTGTGTGTGTGTGTGTGTGTGTGTGTGGTGTGGTTTTCTCTAATCCTCTCACAGTAAGCTGGATTGCAAAGAATACCTGTGCATTGTTCTTCCTATTATAGCCCCCTTACAGACATTATTTTGGAAATCCAGACCTTCTTTGCTCTTTACCCAATTTATATTTCTGGACACTGATCTTTCCAATTTTTGATTTGAGGCCTGACTCTTAAGCATGTTAATTTATCAAGTCTCTAAGCTGGGACAAATATTTTAGTTCTACTCAGTACATAGCTTTCTCATTTCCCTTACAGGTCAGTAGATAAATCCTTCTCTTAATATTTCATAAATTCCAGGAGTTAGTTAACAGTGCTGAGATAGCATTAAACTAATCTCTTTGGTTCTTGACACGGCCTTTATTTTATCCTTTACCCCAGAAGATGTCAAATTTGCAGGTCATATTTATATTTCACCAGGAGCACTGTGAATTGTGATTTCTTTAAAAACACAGTGTTCTGCAAAGAAGTCTCAATAGTCACTATGTGGCAACCTTCAGAAAGCCAAATCTTCCAAAACTCATAAAATTCTCACTTGATAGAGACTAGTACTAGGAAAGAAGCCAGGGAGTTAAGCTACTTATTTTTTGGCATTTAAGTCTACATTTTTTTTTTGTATTGAAGGTTAATACTCTGATCTCCTTCCTAATTAGGCAGCTGACAGCACAAAGCATCTTTGGGGAATTTTATTCTGAGCTAGATGTGCCAATTTTGAATGATGCATCAAGTGATCTGATTTTTGACATGGAAGATGTTTGTTGTTTGCTCATTTTTCTTTTGAGTTTAACAGTTACTTTATGGGTCATCACATAAACCTAGCTGTGGCTTTGAGGGTCCTCCTTGCTGTCCTCTTCTGTTTTTCCACATTTGTCGTGCTTTATTTTTTGTCCCATACCCCCTTTTAAAAAACATCATGCTATGCACTCTCACCTTGGCTGTGTCACTTCCATCATGGCAACCAGGATGACACAACTGAATTTACATAAAGTCACTAAAAGAAAATGCAGCGAACCAAGACTTTGGTTTTGCACACTTCTTATACACAGATTTTTGTTTCAGAGGCTATGACTATGAACAGTCATGGAGGCACTTAAGAGAAATGGTTCCTAATTTCTTCTTCACGGTTGTTTTACATTCTGAAAGGATTTTTTTTTCCCCAGACAACTGGATGCGTTTGAAAATCTTTATTCCTTAAACTTGGAAAATAGTACATTAGCTTGACTTGCTCCTGTTCAAAAATAATGACCAGAAAACATAGTTCATCTTTTAAGATCATTCTAGACTTCAGTAAAACCAAGAAAACTTCAAAAAAGCTGAATTTCTTAATGCCTTAATTTAAAAAATCTAGAAAGGGACAGGGTGAATGGAGGTTTTGTTCTATATTTCTACTAGGTGACGGATTCGGAACCACATTATAGGGAAGTCAATTTTTAGCCCACTCTCTCTCACACTCATTCTCTCTCAGTGTCTCTCTGTCTCTCTCTTTCTCTCTTTGTCTCCATCTCTGTCTCTCTGTAATATTTTTTAGAGTTTTTTTTTAACCACTGTAAGGGCCCGCGAAGCAGAATGGGAACTTGGAAGCTGGAGGCAACACTACTATGGAGGTTCAGTGGGAGCTGGATAATCTCTAAAGCCTTTTCCCAATTTACTGGATCAGAATGTTTGTGATGCTCCTAGCATATCAAAAGTGGCTAAGAAATATTTTCTTTGTTTACCTTCCATTTCCCATCAAATGGTTTCCATTTTCTCACCACCAGAAAACATAGGAGTTGCATGAATTTTTGATTCAGTATTAGTAAATCAAACTTAATTTTGAAAGATAACTAAAGAAGGCTTGTGTGTTCTCAGGATGGAGACCATGTATTCTACTTCTTTTCGCATTCTATTCTGACCAGAAGAGTGCTACACATACACTTCTTTGTTAATGGAAAAATCTGATTTAAAGTCTGATAAAGGAGGCCTCAATTTATATTCTATGAAAATACACGATAACCAGTTTTCTAATACATGGATGAAAGATCTGTCAAACCTCTTATCTTGCATCATTTGTTGTTGTACCACTACTGTGCCGTTTACTCTCAATCTTCTTTTAAAAATTACTTCTGGAAAGAAATGTGCTTTCATGCCTTAAATTCAGTATAAAATTAGATAATATGGGCAAAGATGTCTTGGGTGACTTCTCTTAAATTAATATGTTTTAAAAAAACACAATTAAAATGATAAAATTCTTCAAGTTAATTGTCCCTGGCACCCATTAATAATAGAAGCCAACATTATTGCTATACACATTCATTAACTATCTGGATTTTAAAGTACTTAAGTACCCAAATTGAACCCTACTGTGACTATAAATTAAAGCTAACTTAATGTAGTATCTATACCTGCCTTTAATAAAACTAAAATTAATTACTTTTTTATGTCATCAAAAATTATTCTTTAAAATATGTGATATATTAAAAAAAACCTAAAATCAAGAATCTTGGGTTTTGGTCTTAGCTGCACCATTCAATGATTGAGTGGCTTAAAACAAGTCACTTCACTTCCCTAGACCTCCAACTGCTTACCTAAGTAAGCTTAGGTGCTTACTCTAAAGAGAACTTTAGAGTAGATTGATGTATATGCTAATTTTTAGCTTGAAACATCTGTAATGTATAAACATACACTCTTGATTTTAAATTTCAGACACAAGGTGGCACCATTAGCAGTGGTTTTAATTTAATTCACAGATTAAAGCCAGGAGAATTTCAAGATCTGTATATCCAAAGAAAATATTTAAATATATCAGATAACTGCAAAACACATACATGCGCGTTCACATGTGCATGCACGCACACACATACACATATGCTGCCTTTGGTTGATTACTATAACTAAACATCTGGATGAATGCTAAATAGTTCAGTCAGCCAACTGTTTGCTTGATACCAAGATGATTGATTGATATTTTTTTCATTTTCGTGAGAATATTTCAGTGTTGGGGAGGCAATCAAGACATATTTGCAAAAATGTGTGCAAGATAAAGATTGATAATGGTAAGATTTCAATATAAATAGGAACTCTTGAACAAGATATATCAATTTTATAGGATGAGAGGAAAGGTGTTGAAATGTGGGCAAATTGCATAACTAAAAGTTTGCTGCTAAATTAAAAAGAATGCATGCTGGTGTGCAAACAATTTCCAAATAATAGTAAAGACACAGAGTTTCAAAAACTGAAAGGCATAGATCACACAGAGATGAGAATTTAAATTCCAATTTCTGGAACATTTTTGCTTAAATCTTCCAATCTCTTCCTGCCACTTCCCCAAACACTCTCCATGGATGCTGAGGACTAAGCCGTGTTTTGTCATTAAACCAATATCATGATTTAATAGAATATTCTAGCAGTAAACATTTTTTTCCTAAAAGCTGACTTATTCTCCCTTTGTCTGTTATGAAAGCTTTCAAATTAAATCATTCCTGATTGGCTCAAATGCAATTCCTCCTTTTTAATGTTTTTCCCAATCCAGGCAGAATTAGTCTCCCTAAATAATTTATACAATTCTGATACTCAAAAAATACTGGAGATTTTAGCATTCTGCCCTATATTACTATTTTCATTTTACTGATGAGAAAACCAAACTCCAGAGAGAAAACATAAGGGTGCAGAGGAGGAAATTTTTTCCTTCTTTCCCTTCTAGTTTGTTTGGTTGGCCTAATAATTAAATTGACATAAGACAGATTAACAGGAGAAAAATAAATTTTAATTTCGTACGTATAAGGGAGCTCACAGAAATATGAGACTCCCTGAAATGACCAAAGAAGGTAGCTTTTATACCTTTTAAACAAAGAAACAAGTATTTGTGAAGAATTGATGAAGGCATTTGGGCTTAGGATAGCAAATGAATGGAAAAAGTAGTTTGTTTCCACAGCCTTCTCAGCCCTAAATTACCTACCTCTGGTGATAAGGATGCCTCTACTATCCAGGGCCAGGGGCTTTCACATGCAGACTATCACCTGCTTTCAAGGGGACAGAGGAGGGTCACAGCATCCTTGCACTGGCTGTTTCTTGAGTAATTTTAATTCAAAATAATCAATATACCAAAATGGCATATTTTGGGGTGGCCTCCCCTGTACCCCACCAAGGGCAAAGAGATCCACATCCGATGTGTGGTAGGGGCAGAAAATTCAGTTCTAGTGTTCTATTGGGTACTATTATGTCTCAGATGACAGACAGTGTTTTCTATATAGAGTACAAATCTCATCTATCTTCCTTTTAGAAAGAAGTCCATATTTTTTTTCTCTCATACTGTCTAGCAATGGTAATGTGGAGATGCTCAAGGCATGCATTTGAATAAATAAATGATTAAATCTAATGAACAATTATAATAAAACTAATATTCACTTCTTCCATATTTATTTGTGCCCACTGCAATGCTTCACTCTAGATAATTACATATTGTAATATCTTTTCATACCTCTACAAAACTCTGTGGTGAGAAGTGAAATATTTTTAAAAATATTTTATTATAGGATACTCTGAAGTAGGGAGTAATTTCGAGTTCTTTTCTATTACTCAGTGGATGTCACTCAAATCAATCTCAATTTAAATTGTTACAGCCAAACAGGTAATGACGCTGTGTCTGACACCATCCTTGGCTTAACAGACACTGGCTGAGCAATTCCTGGGAATAACTTTACTCTGTGATAGTGAGATGATGTTAATCAGTGATTCAATCTTCTTCACCCTGTTTCTTACCCTATAGCAGCGGTGATGATAATTACTGTAGAGGGATGTTTTACTAAAAAACACAATGCTGTGTACACAAGTCCCAGGGACATACAGTCTGACACATATTTTATGTGGATAAATTTGAAATCCTCTTGTTATATTGGATAAGACACTGGATAAGTTGGCATACAATAGAAAAAAGATGAAGTCCCCTCCTTTTCCCAATGTTTGGTATACTGACAGTAATAAGCAAATGCATATGTGATGGGCTTACGAGTCTTTGGAATCAATGCAGGGACACAAATTGTAATAACCTACATAATTCTAGATCTTGCTGCAACCTATAAATGTGGAGCCCTCACCCACGTATTTGTGGCGATTCTAGGAAGAAGTTTCATGTGTATTCATGTAGAACCCTCTCATGTTCTCCTCTGTCCCTCTTTTTTGTTGTCGTCAACTTCTGAGACTCCTTGGGGTGCGAGTGGTCTCAGATCCCCATCCTAACCTTCCACTGCCCTCAGCCACCAGTGTTCAGTGTGACAGAGCAGTTGTCCATGCTGAGGATTCAGCCCACGATACAGTCAACACTGTCCCTCACTGCTTGTCCAGGACCAAGTAACCTCATTTTGCATGAAGCAGGTGCTTGAAAACATTTATACAAAGAATAAATGAGAGGTACCAAAGCCTTTCCTGGCATTCTGAATATATTGGAGTACCACTATGGCCGATGCAGAAGGATGGAGATGTCTCTGTTCTCCCTTCGCTGTCTAATTATACAACTGGGTTTCAAAAGCTCGCTTGTTTTTGCTAGTATGTCAGGGAGAGAGCCCCTTGTGGAAACAGTGCCTTAAACTTCTGCAGGCAGATCTTTCTTCAAAAAGACTGAAGGCGAGTATCCTGTTCCTTTCACTGGGCTTTACGCCAAGGTCTGAGGAAAACAGAATTATTCTTTGCTTTTACTTTCCCTTCTAGAACTGCAGATGCCCCCCCCCCTCCACCTTCAACCACACCAAGTGTATAGGAAAAAGAATTTGGTCATACTTCTCTTTCTAATTCATTTAGTAGATATGCCTAGACATATCTACTTTCCTAAATGAATTCAAATGTTTACTGCTGCTTCAAATAGATATTTCAAAAAGAAAATCAAGATGTTAAATATAGACTATTTGGAACTTAACAGAAATGGGAATATAGTTTTTAAAGTTATGGAATGCAATTGTGACTGTACTCAGAACAAAATTTATAATTTTATATGCCTTAATAAAATTATTGCAAATAAGTAAACTAAAATGCAGCTTCAGAACTAGGAAACAAAACAAAATAAAGACAGAAAAGTAAAAGTGTTAATGATTAAAAGTTAATATATTATAAAACTAAAATAAAAGTAAGAATTATGAAAGTAAAATATATTTTGGTAACAAAAAGTCAACAGAAGAATCAGTAAGTGCCTAGTAAGCCAGACTCAGAAAATTTTAAAAAGCAAAAATATACAATAGTAGGGTAAAAGGTATGAGTTATAACTACAGATACAGTGAGATTAAGCAAAACTAGGAGGGGCACGTGGGTAGCTCAGTCCGTTAAACATCTGACTAGGTTTTGGCTCAGGTCATGATCTCAGCATTCATGAGTTTGAGCCCCACATCTGGCTCTGTGTTGACGGTGTGGAGTCTGCCTGGAATTCTTTCTCTCCCAATCTCTCTGCCCCTCTTGCACTGTCTTTCTTACTCTCAAAATAAATAAATAAACTTAAAAAAACCCTATAAGGTAATTTTATTTCTATAAATATGCAAATAAATTTGAATAATAAAATGGATGATTTTCTAGCAAAAACACAAATTATTGAAATTGGCCCAGTTACACAAAAATAAATATCAGGCGTATTACATTTAAAAATATACTATTTTAGGGGCACGTTGGTGGCTTAGTCAGTTGAGCATCTGACTCTTGATTTCAGCTCAGGTCATAGTCTCACAGTTCGTGAGATCAAGCCCTGCATTGGGCTTATGCTGACAGTGTGGAGCCTGCTTGGGATTCTCTCTACTCTCTCACTGCCCCTCCCCCTCAAATAAACAAATAAACATAAAAAAAATACACTACTTTAAAAGTCTATGAAAAAAAATCCACAGGACTATTCTTTAAAGTGGAGAAGCTTGTTTTAGTGTGGCCAAACACAGTGATCATCAACAAATAGCAACACATTTAACTGCATGTCTAATAATAAGCAAATTTAAATATAAAATGCCAATACAAATTTAAATATAAATTTAAATATAGGTTTAAACGCCAAACATGTTAAAAGACAATGGCCTGCTGAGGAAAGAATGGAGTACATAGAATGAACACAGGACTTTATCACATGTATTTTCTATAAATGAAGTTTTAGAAAAGTGCAGAGCCAAATAGAAATAAAGCCAAATAGAAAAACGAGCAATATGTATCAGCCAATAATTCGGAAAAGAAAACACTGAAGTGCATATGACATGAAAAGATGCTTAAACTCACTGCAAAACTCAGGGAAATACAAAATTAAATAATAATGAGACATGCACATTTTGCCCAGAAAATTTACCAAAAATTTTAAACGGTGATAGTATCAGTGTTAACAAAGATCTGGGAAATGAGCAGTCTCAGATGATATTAGTGAAAGCATAGATTGGTAGAAATGTTTTGGAGGGCGATTTGAAGCCTCAATTAAAAATTAAAATACCAGTCCTCATTTTCAGGAATCTACTTTATCACAGAAATATCTTGGGCTTATAAATATATGTGGGTGGGGTGCCTGGATGGCTCAGTCAGTTAAGCTGCAGACTCTTGATTTCAGCTCAGGTCATGATCTCATGCATTGTGCGATCAAGCCCCACATAGGGCTGCGTGCTGACAGTACATGGGGCCTGCTTCTGATTCTCTCTCCCTCCCTCTCTGCCCCTCCCTTACTTACATTTACTCTCTCTCAAAATAAATAAATAAACTTAAAATATATACATATATGGCTTAGAGAGTCTTTGTAGCATGTGGTAGTGTTGAGAACAGTATGAAAATTAAATGTCATTCAACCAGTGTCAATGGAGTACATGTGTATGTACTAAACACAAAAGATATATGTTATGTTTCGTTTTGAAACTCACTTTGTAACTATATATGACAAAATTCTATTTAAAAGTGTATTTGTATATGTATGAAATTATTTCTCTATATATACCATGAATATATATATCATGCATGAATAGTCAGAGAGTTACAGGTTTATGTATCAAACTGTTAACAAAAATTATTTCTGAAAGTTGTAATGAGAAAGAAGGATGAAGGGAGGGGGGCTTCACTTTAGACTTTATATACTTCAAAAAAATAATAAGTCACAGGACAACAGGTGGTTTTTTTTGAACACTTCTCTTGTGAACGTCCACAGCTCTCAAATTAAAAAAAGAAAAAAAGAGTTAAGCAAGTCATGGTGCTTAAGTTTTATAATAAAGAGATGAAACCCAAGATCTGAGGGTCAGTTAGAGGAGATGCAATGAATACAGTCTCATCAAGAGAGAAGTAAGTCTTCAATAGGGTATTGATTCTTAAGAGGAAAAACAAGTCTGATTCTTTAAATAGTGACCTCGTAGGCTCTAAACTTCATTTGGAGGATGCAGTAGATCTCTTTTAAGCTTGATTTCCCTCGTGTCCAATCACATCTGTGTCATTCCCATATCTAAATTTGTTGCCCTTGTAGGACACATGAAAGGATATTGTCTAATGCATAGTCTTTCAAACTATGTAACATATTCCTGGGCTGTAGAATTTGTTTAATGGGTCCTGACCAGCATATCTCAGAAAATAAAATTATGATGGTGTAGAGAGTATAATATGTAATAAGATACCCTATTATTTCATGGATATTTGGCTTTGAGTGTGTGGCTGTATATAGTAGACTGAGATGTAAAATGTATTTCTTATTGAGGCAAAATGCTGGAAAGCCATTGCTCTGCACACAAATCTAGAAATAACCAACAGTGTCACTTGTGGATGCCTCTGCAGCTTATGTGATCTATAAATCTCTTTGATAAGTGTCCAAGTCAGGACTTCATGTCAGCAAATAGCAGTTTCATTATTTAGGTTTCCACAATTATAACTAAATGCTTTTATATATTGTGTGATGCTTAACTGCATTTTTTTTCCATTTTGTGATGACTACTTTAAAACTGCATACATTTTTTGAAAGGGCTTACACTTTAATGTTGTGCCTTTCAAAACAATGTACATGGTACTGTGTGAGGTAGTCCTCAAAACCATGGAATATACAATTTTTAGTAAAATGAGCATGCTCATATTGTGAAAGAATACAAAAGTCATATGGATTTGTAAGCTAATAAGCAAGACTTCAAAGTTCTTTCTCTCCTGCAGAGGTTACTGCACATGCAGTACCTTGAAATCCCAAGGACCCCCATCCCCTCCTCTGCCCCCAGGAGCACTTCAATGGAGAAACCCTTCTATAAGCCATCTTAAACCAGACCTGTAATTAGTCAGTGACACCTTAGAAAATCATTGACATCTAATTGAGAGTGGAAAGAAGACATTATAGGAATTCTGAGGTAATAACTTCTGGCTATACTGGGAAATTTTGTTTTCAAGAAACAGAGATTCCCACATATCACCTCAAGTACTGGCGATTTATTATAGAGAAAAAACACAGAAATAACAATAAAGGGAATATCATGAGGAAACAAACAAAAAAAACAGCCCTGTAGCTTGAAACTGACCCTCCCTGACACTTAAACTGTCATTTTAGATCCAAGGAAGCAAGTGATCAGGATATGTATTGTGGCCTCTAAAGCAAAGGTGACATCATTCTGTTTCTCTGCTTCTCCAGGCTACTAACCAACTACCTGATCTCTGTTTTTTTTGGGGGGGGTGGGTATGTGGGTGGGTGGCTGTTGATTGGTTGAGTCTTTGATACAAAATGTCTCGCACAGTCTCTGTTTCATGTCTCTGTTACCTGCCTATTTCTAATAATGATTGATTCTCTGTCTCTCCTAAACTCATAATCCCAGAGAGGACTTCTGGGTGGTGTGGCTAATAAGGGTGCTTCCTGCCACCAGCCAAATATGGTGATTAGCAGTACAGACTCGAGCCAGACAGCCTGGTTCAAAGTTCAGTTCAGCTGAGTACTGTGATGTGATATGACCTTGGGCAACTTATTTACACTCCTATGCCTCACTTTGCTCATCTATAAAACAATATATATGGAATATCTTACAGAATGGTTGAAGAGTCGATGCATGCTAAGTACTTATGTCTCTGACTCATAGTTAGGTCTTAGTGTTACTTACTCAAGTAGAATTTTTGTGGCAGCTCCTCTCAGTTGACTAACTTATGAATATGGCCATTATCTGGGCCACTATATTCAGAACATTATTTCCTAAATTCATATGAATGGGTATCTACAATATGCCATGCACTACAAAAAGCTTTCATACTTGTAGGGAAGTACAGAAAACAAGCAAGTGGATTTGTAAATGAACAGAGTAATTTCAGAGTGGTTAAGTACAGTGAAGAAGAGACAGAGGACAATTGGTGCTTGAGTTATTAGATGGGATCCATAGAGAATGTAACCTTTATGCTGAGACCTAAATGACAGATAGACTTGTTATCAAAACATTGGTATGTGGGAGGAGAGCATTTTAAGCAGGAGGAATAGTCTCTAAAATAGGAATGGAGAGAAAGTCATGTGCCCAAAGCAGGCTGACCTGGGAAGAGAGTGGGGAGTGACAAAGTGAGAAGTAGAGTTAAAGTCCCAACAATGTAAGATCTTGTACTCATTTTAAGGAATTTGCTTTTGTTACAAATATGATTGGGATTGGACACCTGGGTGGCTCGGTCGGGGTCGGTTAAGCGTCTGACTTCGGCTCATGATTTCACAGTTCATGAGTTGTGCTGACAGTTCAGAGCCTGGAGCTTGCTTCAGATTTTGTGTCTCCCTCTCTCTCTGCCCTTCCCCTGCTCGTGCTCTATGTCTCTCAAAAATAAACGTTAAAAAAATTAAAAAATAATATGGATTTGATCCTATTGGAGGTTGTTATGGAAAGGTCATGGATGAGGTGATTGTCTGATTTGCAGTCTGTTTTTAAAAGATCTAATTGCTAGAGTGTGGGTAGGAATGGAGGCAAGAAACTGTCAGGTATTACAGGAGTCTGGAAGAAAGATGATGATGGCTTTGGAAAGGATAGATGGAGAAAAGTGAAAATTAAGAGAAGTGGTTGAGTTTTTAATATATTTTGGACTGGGAAGAATTTGCTATTGGAGTAGATAAGAGTATAAGGTAAAGAAAGAAAAGAAGAATAGGTGTTAAAGATACTTCCTAGATATTTGGTTTAAGTAACTGAGTTTATGCTTGAGCCATTGGAATGGAAACACTAGAGGAGAAAAAAAAATTGGGCGTGGGTGTTCCAGGGTGTGGAGATACAAAAGTAATTTTTTATTTGTGTTAAGTTTGAAATGGCTATTAGATACCTAAGTGGAGATGTCCAAGAGGCATGTTGGACTTGAGATTAGCTGTAAAATCAGAACTGAATATACTATATTATATTATATTATATTATATTATATTATATTATATTAATCATGTCATATCATATCATATCATATCATATCATATCATATCATATCATATCATCTCCAGTGGCTTTACAAATGCCATTAGTCATCATTGATAGAAATAACCTAGAGAGATGGTAGAATTAGAGTAAAGATGATGCTGAGGTTCAGGCTCAGAGGTCTTTGAATGTTCAAAAATTAAGCAGAGGAGGAAAAACAAGCCAAGGAGACTGAGGCTACATTAATGGGAAGGATTAAAAACAAAGAATATGGTTATGTGTAGTTAAAAAAGGACTGCTGCCCCATAATCAGCAAAAGAACCCTTTAGAAGGGGGTGGTGAATGCGGCAAAAATCTGAGCAGCCGATGTTACTCATTCCACCCCTGCTCAGCCAAGCACATATATCCCTCTTCCCCTACAGTGCTGCTCACACATCTTCAAACTTCATGAGACGACAACAAAAGCACTCATCCACTTTTTAATGATCATGAGGCAAGGGGAAACTCAGGCAGAAATAATACTGATTGCACCCAGAGATAATATAACTAGGATACTTCAAAAGATACTTGTTGGTCTCTAAGACTATAATACTATGTGATATCCATTTCTTTTTTAATTTCTTCAAAAACCTGCTCAGGTACTGTGTTCACCATCATACTAAGGAATTAATTTATCAGTGTATCCTTCACCATTACCACCTATACCAAATATTGGAGTTAAACAGTCAGCTATTCAATGATTTCGATAGAAGCTCCTTGCCATAACAGATGCAAAAGCACTTGTTCAGGAAAGGTGTGGGGTGGAGGTTTGTATTCCTTAACCCACATATTTTGACTAATATTAACAGAAGCAGTATTATACCCTGGTGGAGGTGAGGGGAGCAGGAAGCCTCTTTTTAATCTGGTGTTACTCCCTTCACTAATATCAGGTTTTATAAAGGAAGTTTCTCCATGAAAAACTGTATTGTTGGGGCACCTGGGTGGCTCAGTCAGTTAAGTGTCCCCTCTTAATTTCGGCTCATGATCCCATAGTTGTGGGACCAAGTCCAGTGTCCAGCTCTGCACTGAGGGTAGAGCCTCCTTAAGATTCTCTCTCTTCTTCTTGCTCTGCCCCTCCCCTGTGTGCACTGTCCCCCTCTCTCTTTCTTAAAAAAATGTGTTGTGAGGCCTTTACATCAATGACTGGGATTGCGCAAGGCCAGGAGAAAGATACAAAGAGTAGGATGAAGGATGATCTGAAAAGATGACAGGGGGAATAAGTGTAAAAGAGATTATTCCCTCATTCCTGAAATTTGTTCTGCTGTTTTTATAGGCAAATATATGCTTCTATATTCACAAACATTAATGAACTCCTTCCTTCCTGCCTGCCTTCCTCCATCCTTCCCTCAACCTCCCTCCCTTCCTCCCTTCTCTCCTCCCAACCTTTCTTCCTTTCTCCCTCCCTCCCTCCCTCCCTCCCTCCCTTCCTTCCTTCCATCCATGTGTCCATGTGTTGATTATTTGTGATGTTTCAGGCATCCACACGTCTGATAAGAGGCTGGTACTCACTAAGACATGCTTAAGCTCATGGAATAGTAAAAACTCTCCTTGATTTAGAGTCAAAGTCTCTCCCTCAGCCAGGGAGAACATTATTCAGGAAAGCTGTAGGAGTTGGGAGAGCAAGGGCAGCATGGTTGCCTTCTAGTTTCTCTCTACCAAGGGGTGTTTATCTCTCCAGTTGGCTCTCTTGGACAAGTCTAAGATCCTGCTCCACAAGAAGCCATATGTTTTTCTCTGAGAGTCCAGGCTAGCCACAAGGGAACACAATTACACCTTGTTTTACTGCCAAAGCAGCTAGTCAGACCACCCCTTACTCCTCCAGGATTTACATAGAAGACAGACACCTTCTATGTGTATAGTACATTCCCAAGGGCCTCCACAGTTGTTAGTTGGTTTGGTTGGTTTGTTTTGTCTGTAATGTATATGGTGCAGGCAAGATTGATTGCTAGATTTTCACAATACCTGCTAGTTAGTAAGGACTTCACCTTTTCCTTACCATTGATACTAGCTGTTGATAACCACTATTTTAAACAGTTCAGTGAGTGAGCCTAACTAGCAAATTAATAAATACATCTGTTTCCAATCTCTTCAATTAAGACCCACAAAACTCACTTGGCAAGTAAGAGAAGTCTCTGTTTTGTCACTTACTAATCCTTTCAGTCATTATCTGGTACCAATCAATTCTATATATTATTACCTATGAAGGTGAAGGCTCACAGTACAGAAAATGAGAAAACAGGAACAAATAGATGACTAATATTGAGGGCCTACTATGTAAATTTTTTATACACATTATTGACTCTAATTCTCAAAACTATCCAAAGAAATAATGTGCTATTACCACTAATTTTACAGGGGAGGTTAGAGATATTTGTAAAAGGAGGCATAAAGCTAAAGGATGGTTAAATATCTTTCCCTCTCCATGCAGAAGTATGGACAAGCCTTGCTAATTGGATAACCAATCACATGTTAACTCCTTTCAAGGGAAACAAGAGTCTGTTCTTGATAATGTGGAGGGACTGTATATTCCTTTGCATGCTTGTCTTTTCCCTTTCATCTTTTAATTTAATTTTTTAAACCAAACCTTAAACTTGGAAGGGAAAATAGTTTTCTTCCTGTTGAGATAAATAACAAATCTGGGGTTTTAGCCACCTGATGTTCTTTGAAATGTCAATTTCAAGGGAGAAAATTAGCATTGGAGAGCCCAGAACTAAATTTCAACTGTGCCTTTCTAAATTGTGCATGCAAATGGGCAATTAGACCTGTGATGGGTAATTGCATGCCTAACTGAACCCTTCCACAAGTAGTTTAGAAGCCGATTTTGAAGGTTGAATTTGTAGAAGTCCTTATAAATTTCCTCTTCTGCTCAAACAGCCTATGGAAGCTCATCTTTAACTTCAATAAGACAATACTTCTATATTTCGGATAGTTCCCAGCAAAACTAAAATCACTTGAGGAGGTCAGAAAGGAACATATGAGAAAATAGAGTGAAAGGTACTAACTAAAATTTGTTTTACATATATGATACAATAATCATCATTGTAGAAAAATTAAAAATCATGTGAGCATATAAAATAGTATATAAATATAAAATAGAATCACTAATAAGCCATCCAGAAATGTTAATATTTTGTCCTTATCTTTCTGAACTTATTAATATATTAGTGAATATTCATATATATAATACTATAATATACTTTTTCATATTTAACAATGTATTTCATAACAATTGTCTTTCCATAGTCATCTTATGACCCCCCACATTTTTTCTTTTTAATATATCACAATGTACGAAATTGACATCCACATGCCTAATGTTTAGGTTATTTCTTATTGCAGTGTTATAAAATACATATTATAAAAATGCAGTGGTAAACATAAAGGCCCATTTAGTTTTGCTGGATTCCCTAATTACTTCTTGAAATCATTTCCCCTTCATGCAGTTCTGAATAGCATCATTCTTTTTGATTTTTGTCATATAAGTGAAAACCATCTCTTTTTCCTTATTGTTTTTATTCATATTTCAGGTGTGGTCAGCATCTTGTAAAGGTCAGTCGTTCCTCTCCAGCTCAGCATTTCTCTGAATGATCTTCTGATCCTATAAAGAGCCCTTTCTCTCTTTTTTCAAGCAAGATCCATTAACTTCCTATAAAATTACTGTGCCATGGAACACACAATAAAAAAAAAAACAAACTAATCTTCTCTCATACTCTGCCAAATAAAACAGTATGATATATATTCAAAAATTCATTTAATGTTGTGTACTTTCTTTCATGTATTTATATCTACTTAAATCATAAAACATGAATTAAATTTCCTTGGAGGCTCAGGAAAAATCAAGGACTACTAGTCAGTCCTTGAATAAATCTTACTTCCTTTGAATAATTTTCCTTTCTTCCTTCCTAGTATATAGGAAATAGATTTATTTATATATTTATTTTCAGATATATATATATATATATATATATATATATATATATATACACACACACACACACACACACACAGACACATATATAGTGATAAGTGTATGGATATATCTATATCTATAGAGACATATAAACAGATAGATACAGATATAACTGTAGATTTAGATATTCTTTCACTATAGATAACCATATATCCCTTCAGGTGGGTTACATGCTTCAATATTTTCAGTCGAATAAGTATTTATTTATAGCGGATTTAATATCAGTGATGAAATTTTTAATGGTAATTTAATTTCACAAAGAACTGTGGTCACAGATTAGGTGATACAAAGGTCAACAAAAAACTCTCTTGATCCATAAGGGCTCAACAAAGTACAGATGCAAATAGTTAATATCCCACATGACTGTATCTCCTTTGAGAGATATTTAGCCAGACTGAAAGTCATTAGTACATGAAAAATTTTAAATTTAGAAGAAATTTAAAAATTTAAGACAACTACTAACATTAAAATTGACAGGATAAAAACCTCTATTTTATGAGAATTCCAGGGAAAAGAATCAGCCTATTATTGTTTTGGTACAGGCAACAGGAATCAAAATTCATTAACTCTGGAATTTTAAATGAGAATGATAGTTTCATGATATGATAAACCTGTATTAATGTTTCATAAACCACTAGGGGATTATGTGCTTTTTGAAAAGCTGTATTGACAGTGAATTAATTTATCTTATTGATGGAAAATTAATAAGTATTGGCAGGACACTCCTTAAATTGTGTTATTCTATTATGCAAAATGCTTATAAATGTTTTGTTTGTTTGTTGGGTTGCTTATTTGTTTTGCTTTGATTTTTAACCTTACAGGAGTTTTCAGTTTACCATTTGAACATCTAATTTAACTAATGGCATATACATATATATCTTAAAATGTTACTGCTACTAATTTTGAATAAATCCATTTTAAAAATCTACCTTTTGGGTAATTTATGTAAAATTTAGTTTATTCCTTCAGCCATCATGTATTGATTATTCTTATTATTCTTTTTGACAATCACTTTTTTTATTTGTTTATTTTCAGAGAGAGAGAGAGCAGGGGAGAGGCAGAGAGAGAGGGAGAAAAGGAATCTCAAACATGAACGCGGACACAGGGCTCAATCCCATGAACCATGGATCATGACCTGAGCTGAAATCAAGAGTTGGACCCTTAACTAACTGAGCCACCCAGGTGCCCAGACAATCACTTCTAATGAGCATTTTTCTGTGCAGAGGAGCAGGTTGTTACAAAAGTATACCAAGTTCTGGGGTGCCTGGGTGGCTTAGTCAGTTAAGCATATGACTTCAGCTCAGGTCATGATCTCACAGTTCATGGGTTCAAACCCTGGGTCAGGCTCTGTG
This sequence comes from Acinonyx jubatus, assembly GCF_027475565.1. Taxonomy (NCBI): domain Eukaryota; kingdom Metazoa; phylum Chordata; class Mammalia; order Carnivora; family Felidae; genus Acinonyx; species Acinonyx jubatus. The sequence goes on along the minus strand of NC_069390.1, from coordinate 62,644,276 downwards.
CTGACAGCTGAGAGCCTGAAGCCTGTTTTGGATTCTGTGTCTCCCTCTCTCTCTGCCCCTCCCCCACTCATACTCTGTCTCTCTTGCTGCCAAAAATAAATTTAAGAAAACCATTAAAAAATTAAATAAATAAATAATAAATAAATAAATAAATAAATAAATAAATAAATAAATGGATACTAAGTCCTTTCTGTATCTCTCACTTTACCCCGTATCATTCTCTTCCTGAATTGCCACCCTCCAGCTATACCAGAATTGTTGCAACTCTTTACCCATGCCAAGTTTTCTCACACTTAAGGAACCATCCTTCTTTCTGACATTTTCCTTCAGCAGACTATTTTTTATTTATTATTCATTCAGAAAAAAACTGACATCCTATTCTAAGTTTGGTTTTCCTCCTGTGAACTTCCATAAATGCTGTATCTGTTGCATTTTAGCATTTGCCATTTTATGTCATTCACTGATAGGCTGTGAGATTCCTAAAAACAAGGATAATGCCTTTCTTATTTGTCCTTGCATCTTCATCCCAAGCAGTGTCTGGCAAAAAGGATAAATAAATATCTAATGAACAGTCAGGTGGGTGAATGAATGGACAAACGAACCAGTTGTATAAGAAAACAGGGCACATTTGGGAATTCTTAGATGGCAGTGAAAAAATGTACCAAGCACAGCTGATTCTTGTTATTTGCAGTAGTTACATTCTATAAAGTTGCTATGAACACTGAATTAGCAAATGCAAAATCATTGTTCCTAGGAGAAAGATAAGGTTAGGTTCCTGTGAGCCTCAAGTCACAACATTTTTGTCAGTTAATCAATACATAGTCTTATTTTATGTGCATCTCTGTTTAAAGGTACCTCCTTATTTAGAATATATCATCAATTTATTAACATTGAACTCACAGTCCATAGTGCTATAACTAATGCCTAAATGAAGCCCACCTAACACTTGTATTCTCTTCATAAGGTATATCATAGCCTTCTTGAATGTAAGAATACTAGACAGTACTTCAGTGCTGTGCTTGGGATCCATTTTAAACAGCAAAATCACCAAAAAAAAGCACAACAATGCAAAAAGTGTGGCACTAAATAGACTACAAAAAGAACACTTGCTTCTAGTATGGGACTGGAAACAAAAAAATCAGGATTGCCTTGGTCCACCTCAGCTTGGAATATGTGCGTCAGGCAACTCAAGTTTTGTCACTGCACATGTGCCTGTCCCTTAAAAAGTGTGAAAAGCCTGTGGAAATGCCATGATTATTGATTTTAGAGTTACAAATACATTTGCATATATAGAAGCTGGAAATAATGAATATTGTATTTCGTTCTAGTGAAAAAATATGATTTCTGCTATCAAGAAGCTTGCAATACAATTGAAGTTAGGAAACAATCAAATAACCATAAAACAAGGCAAAAAGCAATACAAAAATGCATAAGGAAAGTTTTAAAGGAATTTAGAATCAATGGACATTACTGTACTCAGATGAGGCTTTATTGTGGTTGTGGCTTTAAACTATATTTAGAAGGGTAAGTAGGATTTTAAAAGAAGGATAAAAAAATAAACACATATGACCTTGGGAAATGAGTGTATGTTTGATAATGCCAGTTAGAAAAACCAGTTAGAAAATGATTACAACAGGCCATCAAGTGGATAGACTAAACCAGTAATAGTAACTAAAAAAAAAAAAATGCTAAGATAGAGATAAAAACATTGTTCTAAAGGCAGAAAAAGGGAGTTTACAGAGAAAGTGAAAATAACTGCACAATAAGAGTATTGAGATCAGTCTGTAAATGTTATCCACAGACTATATTAGTTTTCTCTTGATGCATAACAAACTGTCATGAATTGAACCACTTACAACAACATGTATCATATATACGGGTCATAGTCTCCATGGGTCTGGAGTCTAGGTTCCAGAGACCAAGGCTGCATCCTCTGCACAGGTTCTCAAGTGCACTGCAAATGCACTGCTTTCCTCTCTGCAGACTGAAGTTGTTTTCCAAATCATGTGGTTGTTGCTGACTTTAGTTGTTTGAGTGTGTAGGACTGAGTGTGTAGGACTGTTTGAGTGTGTGCCATATTCTTGCTCAGCACCTAGATCTTGGTCACATGTCCTTTACATGGGCTTTCTCAACAATATGGCAAAACAGAGTTTGCCTTGCTTCAAATTTGTTTCTTCATATATGGCCTAAATTCTCTACTACAAGGTTCACCTGATCTCCCTTTTGATGAACTCAATGTCAGCTGGTTAGGAATCTTAATTACATCTGCCAATCCCTTTATTTATGACATATAATGTAAGCTAATCACAAGAGCGACATCCATTATAATCACAAGACCCACACACACTCAAGGGAAGGGAGATTATATAAGGGACAGGAATCTTTGGGAGGATCTTATAATGCTGCTACACTAAGGATTCACTGAATTGATACATATATGATCCCCCTCCATTAAAAAAAAAAAAAAAAAGAAAGAAAGAAATCTCTGTGTCTCCCTCTCTGTTTCCCCTCCCCTGTTCATGCTTGGTCTCTTTCTCAAAAATAAATTAAAAACATTTAAAAAATTAAAACAAATTATCACCGTTACTAGTCAGTCACAACTTTCCCACTCCTACCAGTTAGATTTCTTCCTTTACTAATCCGGGGAATCCAAAGGAAGAACCTTTGTGTCCCTGAGTTGGAACATGGCTGGATCTAAATTAGGACTAAATTGATCAACTTCAGAGAGAGAAGACCCTAAGGAGAAGTTCCAGTGCAGGGAGAAGAAGAAGACATTCCTGCAGTGCTGTGAGCAGAGACAAGGCAGAGAGGTGTGCTGAGAAGCAGAGAGAAGGGGAGACATGAGGTAGGTTTGTAGGATGAGGATTTGGGGGGGAGTTGACATGTGGAAAGGACGTTTTTGAGGCTGCTTTGCTTTGTGTTTCAAAAGTCACCTCCTCCTGCTTTCCTAGTTCCCAATATCTTCAACAAAACATTCTCTATTTTCCCTTGTTTTAGAACGATACTCATCTACAGGTTTTTATTTATTGTTATTTTGTTTTGTTTTCTTGCGACAGTATCTAAGAGTGGCTTGAACTTTGACGCTAACAGAGATAAATCATGGCCAGTTAACACATTGTTGTATACCTTATTCCTTCTCCTTCTCTTCCTTCCAAGCTCTCTCTCCCTCTCCTTGTCTCTTCGTCCCTCTTTCCCTCTCTCTCTCTCTCTCTCTCTCTCTCTCTCTTTTCCCTCTCTCTCTTACTTCCTTTCTTTGTCCTGGAAACTCTCTTCCAAGCTTTCTCTCACTTTCTTCTGTAGCTCTAAATCTGTTTGTATCATTCCAGCTAAGACCTTCCAATGTTTTTGTTTTGTTCTGTTTTGTCTATTAATATCACATAGAATGAAATCCAAACTCTTACCTTGGCTTGGAAACACCTATAATAGGTGGCATAAATGGTATCTGCCCACCTCTCTGACTTTGTCTGATGCCACCCTATTTCTGTCCGCTCTGTTTGACCTCTTCCTGTTTCTTGAATATGCTCAGCCAATTCCTGCTCTACCAGTTCCACACCAGTTTCGTCCCTGTGGCGACTTTCATCATGTACTTCAGTTCACAGATTGAATATTATCTCCCCAAAGAGGTCTTCCTTAAAAACCCTAACAGAGCCACCTTTCTATCAAAGCATCCTATTTTAATTCTCTCACTACAACGTACCACCATCTGATATTTGTTTTGTTTATTTTCTGTCTCCTGCCCTCCCACTTCTGTCCCTGGACAGGCCATGGGCTCCTCAAGTCCAGGCAATATGTCTCCACAGATTATCAGTGTATGGCCAGTAATTAGAACATTGTTGGACACATAGCAAATGCTTTACAATTATTTGTTAATAAGTAGATTTATAACAGATTAGGCTGTATGTTTTAATCTTATCTTTGGCACTAATGTGCTGTTTGATCTGGGGCAAGGACAAGGGAGATCTTTCAGAGTACAAAAAAGTACAAAAGTACTTTTGGAGTACAAAAGCAAGTATATTTATGAATATTTCAGTATCCTGAATCTGTTATATGTTATTATTAATTTTTATGGATGAGGAAACTGAGATTCTGTGAGATGAAATAATCCATGATTAGTATGTATGCGGCAGAGCTAGAAATCGAAACTACGTATGTTTGCCTTAAAGGTTCCTTCGGACACTGCCATTCCGGAATCTTGAAACACCACTATCTTCTACTTCCGTCTGTAGGATAAACTTACACATATCAGGCATCTATTGTTTTTTAACCTGAACAGCTTTTCTAATGTGTAGAAAGGAGGCAAGAAGAATGCACACTGAGTGGAGATTCTAAATACAAAGGTTTTGGGGCTGCATAACTCATTTTGTTTGCTTTTAAGAAAAAGAAATGATAAAAAGAGTAATAAGCAGAAGTAATATCTACAGAATTATCTTTTCCATTATCCCTGACAGTTTATACTCTTTAAAAGCCACCTACTTTGTCTTTAACTAATCATTTTATTTTTTCAATCTCCAACTGTTTTGTGTGTTAAATGCTTTCTAAATGATTTGTAAGGTTGATATTTAAACAACTTTTACACTGCCTAATCACACAGTTGACTCTTTTGAAATGTCACCTTTTTTCCCACTTTCAATATCTTTATTTAGATGTCAAATTATGCTAGCAATTGCCAATGTTAATTCAGCTGCAAGCAGTGATTATGTCATATACACCTATTTTATTCTTCTCCGTTCTGATTCAGTGAAAAACTGCTTCTCACTTATTTCATTTACTTTGGTTTCTCTTATCTTCCACCCTTTCTTTTCTTTTAATTTCTTTTCTTTTGTGTTTGTTTTGTTTGTCTTGTGGTTTGCATTTTATTCTTTTTTGTTATAGTTTTGAATTCCAGGCATGAGTTTGATTTGCTCAAAATTTCAAAAAGTTATCAAGATGTTTCCTAGATACATAAGAGTCACTGTGACATTAACAAATACTGTTTTGGGCTATGGATGAGTAATTGCTTAGTAATGCCTGGTGTATCTCTGAGAGTTTGTTCTTTTAAAGGAACTAATATTCACTGGAAGGATCTGAGACAGATCCTATCATTCCAGGAATTTTTGAAGAGTGTATGGGCCTTCTCTGCTGTCTTCATATAGCTACAAATTCCCTTCATAATGATAATAACAATGATAACACAGCAACCTTGGCTAATCCTATGAGTACTATTATTATCTTCAGTTCATACATGAAGAAATGAAATTCAGTGAGGTCAACTAACCTCAGCTAATAAGGGGTTTACTCAGGATTCTGCCACAAAATTTGGGCTTTCTGAGTAAAAGAATCTGAGCTTTTCACCACTGTATTTTACATGTCCTGGCCTTAACTGTATTTTCTTTTCCAGCCTTGCTCTTCCTGCTGGTATTTTTCTTTCTTTAGTTCAAGAAACATTTATTAAGCATTTAGAGCAATGCAACAGAGATGGAACAGTGAATAATCAATTTTTAAGCTGCTCAAAAGTTACCGGGGTGGTAGTGGGAGGCACATATATAAACAAGTGGTCAGGTCACAAAGCTGTAATTGCAGTTGGGCAGTACCAGAGATTGTTTCCAGGGTCTGTCCACAGTTTAGACTATGTATTGAATTAATATGTGCTGACAAGGGGAAAGAAGAACAATTATTGGATGCTTACTGTCTGCTATCTGTTGTGCTAAGTACTTCTATTAATTAAGGCAATACAGGCTTAATATAAAGGATGTCTATTTCTTGCTCAGATAAGTTGGTATCTTGATTGGGCAGCTGTCTTCCAAGCAGTGCTCAAACTCTTGGTACCTTGAGCCTCTCTCATCTGCAATTTGTGATTCCTAAGATTTCCCCGTAGACCTCTTTTATTGCAGCCAGCAGACATGGAAAAGGAGGAGGATGCCTGGGTGGCTCAGTCAGTTATGCGTCCAGCTCTTGGTTTCTGCTCAGGTTGTGATCTCACGGTTCCTGAGATGGAGCCCTGCAGCGAGCTCTGTGCTTACTGTGGAGCCCACTGAGGATTTCCTCTCCCCCCCCCCGCCCTTTTGCCAATTGTGCGTGTGCGCTCTTTTTCTCCAAATAAATAAATAATCATTAAATAAAAAGAAAGAAATGGAAAAGGAGAGAAAGAAGGAATACATAAGAGACACTTTTCATGGACCAGGCTTGAGAGGGACCTTCTATTTCATTGGCTAGAACTCAGTCATATGGAAACATCTGATTGCAAGGGAAACTGGGAAATGTGGTCTGACAATGAGCCCAGGTAAGTTTATGAGCAAATACATACAATGAAAGTGTGGATGCAATGAAACTATCTATTTAAATGTCAATAAAGTCACCGTCTCCAGAGAAGTTTCTAAAAAAGTAAAACTTGATAATTTTGTGATGACTTGTCTTCTATTAGGCTATCTTCACGCAGCCCATGGGGGAAAAAAAAAACAGAGAAGAGAAGACTCTTGCAAAATATTTTTAAGATAGTGATAACTTGCCCCCATAGACTTTGAACTAAAAAGTTGCATGTATTGTCTGTGGATATGAGTACACTAGCGATATGCACTAGGAATAAAGAAACAACTAATTGAGTGTTTATTCCCTGTGTGCTTTGTATGGGTAATTTCGCTTGATAATCAAATACAATCATTATTCTCATTACTGACGAGGCTCAGAGATATTAGCACGTTGCTCAAGATCACAAAAATAGTAATTAATAAAGCCTGGATTCAAATCCAGATTATTCTCTGCAAAGTTGATGTCCTTTCTATTACACCAAGTAGACTCTGTGAGAAGCCTTAAAGAAAATAAATTGCAGCAGAAGCAATCCCAGGATACTTTAATATATAGATATTTAACCATTGTTTGACTTTAACCTCTTAGACCTCTAACATCCTATATTAGACTTTCAAACAGTATATAAACAAAAATTCCCACTTATTAAAAGTACAGTAGCACAAGGACCCATGGTGTAACTATTCTCAAATACTCAACTTAGAATAAGAGCCTTAAATTTTCTGTAATTGAATCCAAGGAAACTTCAGGTAATCAATATCCTCGCTTTTGCCCTGTACCTCCATAGTAATATTTGTTAACTCTCCTCATTTGAAAAATGGAAAAATTAAGGAAAACCTAATAGTATATGTTAAGGGAAAGGGAATATTAACCTGAATATTCAGAGGTATCTTAAATCTCCATAAGCTATTTCAATAGGTATTACAAGACAGAGACCACAGAAGCCAGAGTTAGAGCTGATAATCTATACCAATTTTGAATAATGTCTTTCAAAATAAAGCATTCAGAAAAGTTTATCTAGAATAGGGAATTTATCAGAAATCTGTGATGTAGCCACAAAATTCATAAATAGGTAATTATGGGCTATTAAATTTCTTGTTTTGATTTGTCACTTGATAAGAGAGTATAGTATAGTAATTTTATTTGATTCTGCTTCTTTGTGTCATATATATATATATATATATATACATATATATATATACGCAAAATAGTATAGGGTTTTATTTGGCTGTGCTCCTTTACATTTTTTTGGCTCTGTTCCTCTTTACAAGGAAGGTTAATAAACACCACTAGCTCAATTTCCTGGGTTGAATAGGTCCTTTCTAGTGCAGTGGCTATTCTGAGACAGGTGGCTATTCTCCCACTCTTATTGCTGAGTTTCCTGAGATTTGGTGGGCAGGAGAAGAACACACAAATAAATAACTCCTAGGGCTAGAGTGCATTTCTATGATCACTAGTTTTAGTTCCACTTTCCACCCCTACATGGATCTTGTTTGAAGAAGTATACATGAGTGCCAACATTTTCCTCTAAACTACCTCCATATCTCCTAATTCCCCTTACTTTTTATCCATTATTTCTGAGATGATCTTTCCAAATGCATATAAGTGTTTATTTGTCTTTCTGTGTATTTATTTTAAAGCTGGGGTCACCCTACTCCAAGTATAAAATAGAATGGAAGAGACCATTAACTTTCTGGCTACTGACTGTTATGTGAGGTTAAGTCTTAATAGGTACCACTTATATTTCATAATCTAAATCACTCAGCCTTTAAATCAGTGAAAATCCCTCCTAGATTTGTCTACTGGTTTTAGTTTTCCCTGTTACTGTAAACTTTATTTTTTTCCCTGAAAATTCATAGATTAAGAGTTTGATGAGAGGGTGTTACAAGGACAATTTCCTGGACATTATTTTACACTGCGTTGTTAGTGGTTGATAAATGAGTGTGTGAATAAATGAATGCACAAATGAGTGAATAAAGTAACTAGAGTCACCAAAAATCTAAAGAACCTTACCTCAGCTGGTAGTGACATGGAGGAGAGGTCCAATTCTGTTTACAATCACTGAGAAAATTATACCAATTCTCCAATAGGCTGAGAAAGAAAGGCTCATTCCTGAGCAGAATAATAATACAAATGCCAACATCTTCCAAAACAAAAGACACCACTACAGTTCCTATTGTAAACACATTGTTTATCTCAAAACGCTCCTGTTGATAGCTTGGCATTGGGAATAATCATTGCATAACAATGCTCTCACACTGCAAGGGAATGAGTATGAAAAATGAACACTCCACAGATAATAAACATAAATGCAGGCAGCACTTAATATTTTAATTAAAAAAAACCTTCTCTTTTGAATTCAAACCTCTAGAAGATTGCTCAGAGATACTCTCATCACTGGATATGCAAGACAAAAAAGTCACCAAGTAACCCTGCTATTTCAGTAACAGATGAAAAAGGAGCAAATGTAATGAGAGATTCCAGCTAGAAACACAAGGGCTGGGACCATTTTAAAAACTAATAGAAGACAAAGGCATTTCACAGCAGATAAACGTAGCCTAATAATGGCTTTGATGAGCCTTTGTCTCTCAGCTCTTTGTGCACACTAACATGTGAGGAATTAAAAAGAAAGAGAGACAGAGAGTGAGAGAGAGAGCAAAATAGTTGAAGACTAACCCGTATGTGTCACTAATGAGTGATGAGAAATGGAAAGACAAAGGATGAGTTTCAGTGGTTTTGATGGGCCTTTATCAGATATGTCTGTGTGAATTACAAAATATGAGACATGACAGAGAGTAGGAGTGGAGGAAAAGGGAAGAGATAAGTTTGATATGTGAAGAGTAATACATTAAACTTTTTGTGAAAAGAATGTGGGTTGGGGAGGGAAATGTCTCTAATGGTTTTCACAATAATAATCAGGCAATTGATTATCTAGTATGAATGTCCCAGAAGAATCTGCACATCACTGAACATATGTTAAAGCACAGGCCAAAGTCTTCTACAGGGAGGAATCCTGACTACGGCTCCTCAGGTGATTTATTCAACAAGAGTAAAGGAAATCATAGACTATCTGGTGTATGACCATTTCACTTAGTTTGGCTAGATTGGATGGAGCCATCATTCAAGCTGATCTTCAATTTAGTTAATTTTTCATTTCAATCTGACCAGTTTTTAAACTAAACTGAAGATTCAGTTCAGTCCAGCTACCTCTATGTGTGGACATAGCAAAATAGGAGTTAGGTGCTTTTGACTATGAAAACACTAATCTGGGTTGGAATGCTGGCTGCCCCACCTTCTTGCTCTGTGATCTGAAACCACTTAATATTTGGAATTTCATTTTCTTTAACTGTCAACTGAATATGATAATACCTAGAATGTAAAAGTTTATAAGAATGGAAAGAAAGTTAACATATGTAATTCAGATTACTCTGCCATTACTTGGGGTAGAATTTTGGGGTAGTTTTGAATTGTTCTGCATATTAATGAGATAAAGATATACAGTTGTGGAGTAGAAGAGGCTCTTGGTTTGGGGAAGGATCTAAGAAAATAAAATGCCTCCTGGTGCCAAGAAAAGACTAGGGAAAACGCATCTATTAAGGAAATTTAAGATGTTTGCTTGAACAAGGGAAATGAGGCAATATAGTTTTCATGACTCACTGTATTAGTGAGCATTCCAGTGCTAAGGCTACTGGAATAAAGTTCCAGAAACTGGGTGAGCAACACAAATCTATTGTCTCAGGATTCTGGAGACCAGAAGTACTACCTTAAGGTGTTAGCAGGGCCATGCTTTCTCTGAAGATGTCAGGGGATGATCTATTCCAGGGCTTCCTGCTAGTTTCTGGTAGTTCCTTGGTTCATGGCAGCATCATTCTAATCTTAAGATGGTGTTCCCTCTATGTGCATTTCTGCATCCAAATTTACACCTTTTCCTAAGGACATTAGTCATTTCATCTAGTTAGGGCCCACCTACTCCAGAAATCATCTTTACTAATGATTTCTACAATGACTCTATTTCCAAATAAGGTCACATTCTGAGATTAACATATGAATTTTGATGGACACAATTCAATCTATATAATATTCAGTAATGCTTTTTGGTAGATTTTTTTTCCAGAAGAGATAACAAGGTATTCTGTCCTTCATGTTGATGGAGAAAAATAAAGACTGCATTGATTAGGAAGTAAATGGCTGGAAGGAGGGTTGAAATGTAGGTTATGAGTATGAAATTGCTTTAATGTGTTGATTATAGCAGTAAACAGTTATTGAGTTACACAGGCAATGACAACTGTAATAAAAAATGACCTGACCCTTTGAGGAGCTCAGGGTGTATTGATGGATATATACAAAGAGATAATGATAACATACTATTGCCCAAAATATAATGGGATCCCACCAGAGTCATTTACATATTTGTTTCTTGTGATTCCTAATGCTGTTGTAATATGTCTTTTTATTGCTTAGAATTTATGAAAGAATAGTTTATCACTTGAGAATAGCTTCCTAAAATAATCTATTAGAAATCTAGAAAATTGGCATAAATGCCTATGCCTGCATGGTCCCTAAGTGCTATAACTGGATGTTTTTTAGATGTATGTTATTTTTTATTCTACCCCACTGTCAAGGCTTCCACCCTCAAATAATATGAACACTGAAGATTTTGTAAAATGTGAGTAAAACTCAGAACATTTCTCAAGATAACCTTTAATATTAGTGTTAGAATACTATTTGAATATGATGCCTCATGGTATCATCTCTAATGATTTTGATACATTTATGGAAAGAAAATATCTTATAATGTATTATATATAACTTTTTTATCTATAATATTTGTGGAAATAATTTATTTTATATTATATATTATACATGATTTTTTAGAGCAGTTTTAGCTTCATAGTAAAATTGAAGGATGAAAGTACAGAGATTTTCCCATACAGACTTTAAACTTTAAACTGTATGACTTTAAAAACATACAGACTTTAACTGTATGTTTTGGTAAATATTCTTTATGAGGTTAAGGAAGTTCCCCTCTAATCCTAGTTGTCTAAGAGGGTCTTTTTCATGAAAAGGTGTTATATTTTATAAAATAGTTTTCTGCGTATGTTGATGTGATCATGTGATTTTTTTTTCTTTCTTAGATTGTTGATGTGATGGATTGATTTAACTGATTTCAAATATTGAAACTGCCTTGCATACCTGGGATAAATTGGATTATATAATTATTTTTGTCCATCATTGGATTGGATTTGCTGTTATTTTGTTGAGGATTTTTGCGTGTATGTTCATGAGAGATACTGGTCTGGTAATTGTTTCTGGTGATGTCTTTGTCTGGCTTTGACATCAGGGTGATTCTTGCTTCAAAGAATGAATTAGGAAATATTCTCTCCGTTTCTGTGCTCCAGTTTTAGAGAGTTAGAATTTCTTCCTTAATATTTAGTAGAATTCACCAGTGAACCCATGTAGGTCTGATATTTTCTGTTTTAGAAAGTTGTTAATTACTGATTCAATTTTTTTTAATTGTTTTTAATGTTTATTTATTTATTTTTTAATATATGAAATTTATTGTCAAATTGGTTACCATACAACACCCAGTGCTCATCCCAAAAGGTGCCTTCCTCAATACCCATCACCCACCCTCCCCTCCCTCCCACCCCCCCATCAACCCTCAGTTTGTTCTCAGTTTTTAACAGTCTCTTATGCTTTGGTTCTCTCCCACTCTAACCTCTTTTTTTTTTTTCCTTCCCCTCCCCCATGGGTTCCTGTAAAGTTTCTCAGGATCCACATAAGAGTGAAACCATATGGTATCTGTCTTTCTCTGTATGGCTTATTTCACTTAGCATCACACTCTCCAGTTCCATCCACGTTGCTACAAAAGGCCATATTTCATTTTTTCTCATTGCCACGTAGTATTCCATTGTGTATATAAACCACAATTTCTTTATCCATTCATCAGTTGATGAACATTTAGGCTCTTTCCATAATTTGGCTATTGTTGAGAGTGCTATGAACATTGGGGTACAAGTGCTCCTATGCATCAGTACTCCTGTATCCCTTGGATAAATTCCTAGCAGTGCTATTGCTGGGTCATAGTGTAGGTCTATTTTTAATTTTCTGAGGAACCTCCACACTGCTTTCCAGAGCGGCTGCACCAATTTGCATTCCCACCAACAGTGCAAGAGGGTTCCCATTTCTCCACATCCTCTCCAGCATCTATAGTCTCCTGATTTGTTCATTTTGGCCACTCTGACTGGCATGAGGTGATACCTGAGTGTGGTTTTGATTTGTATTTCCCTGATAAGGAGCGACGCTGAACATCTTTTCATGTGCCTGTTGGCCATCCGGATGTCTTCTTTAGAGAAGTGTCTATTCATGTTTTCTGCCCATTTCTTCACTGGGTTATTTGTTTTTTGGGTGTGGAGTTTGGTGAGCTCTTTATAGATTTTGGATACTAGCCCTTTGTCCGATATGTCATTTGCAAATATCTTTTCCCATTCCGTTGGTTGCCTTTTAGTTTTGTAATTGTTTCCTTTGCTGTGCAGAAGCTTTTTACCTTCATAAGGTCCCAGTAATTCACTTTTGCTTTTAATTCCCTTGCCTTTGGGGATGTATCGAGTAAGAGATTGCTACGGCTGAGGTCAGAGAGGTCTTTTCCTGCTTTCTCCTCTAAGGTTTTGATGGTTTCCTGTCTCACATTCAGGTCCTTTATCCATTTTGAGTTTATTTTTGTGAATGGTGTGAGGAAGTGGTCTAGTTTCAACCTTCTGCATGTTGCTGTCCAGTTCTCCCAGCACCATTTGTTAAAGAGACTGTCTTTTTTCCATTGGATGTTCTTTCCTGCTTTGTCAAAGGTTAGTTGGCCATACGTTTGTGGGTCTAGTTCTGGGGTTTCTATTCTATTCCATTGGTCTATGTGTCTGTTTTTGTGCCAATACCATGCTGTCTTGATGATGACAGCTTTGTAGTAGAGGCTAAAGTCTGGGATTGTGATGCCTCCTGCTTTGGTCTTCTTCTTCAAAATTGCTTTCGCTATTCGGGGCCTTTTGTGGTTCCATATGAATTTTAGGATTGCTTGTTCTAGTTTCGAGAAGAATGCTGGTGCAATTTTGATTGGGATTGCATTGAATGTGTAGATAGCTTTGGGTAGTATTGTCATTTTGACAATATTTATTCTTCCAATCCATGAGCAGGGAATGTCTTTCCATTTCTTTAAATCTTCTTCAATTACCTTCATAAGCTTTCTATAGTTTTCAGCATACAGATCCTTTACATCTTTGGTTAGATTTATTCCTACGTATTTTATGCTTCTTGGTGCAATTGTGAATGGGATCAGTTTCTTTATTTGTCTTTCTGTTGCTTCATTGTTAGTGTATAAGAATGCAACTGATTTCTGTACATTGATTTTGTATCCTGCAACTTTGCTGAATTCATGTATCAGTTCTAGCAGACTTTTGGTGGAGTCTATCGGATTTTCCATGTATAATATCATGTCATCTGCAAAAAGCGAAAGCTTGACTTCATCTTTGCCAATTTTGATGCCTTTGATTTCCTTTTGTTGTCTGATTGCTGATGCTAGAACTTCCAGCACTATGTTAAACAACAGTGGTGAGAGTGGGCATCCCTGTCGTGTTCTGATCTCAGGGAAAAAGCTCTCAGTTTTTCCCCATTGAGGATGATGTTAGCTGTGGGCTTTTCATAAATGGCTTTTATGATCTTTAAGTATGTTCCTTCTATCCCGACTTTCTCAAGGGTTTTTATTAAGAAAGGGTGCTGGATTTTGTCAAAGGCCTTTTCTGCATCGATTGACGGGATCATATGGTTCTTCTCTTTTTTTTGTTAATGTGATGTATCACGTTGAATGATTTGCAAATGTTGAACCAGCCCTGCATCCCAGGAATGAATCCCACTTGATCATGGTGAATAATTCTTTTTATATGCCGTTGAATTCGATTTGCTAGTATCTTATTGAGAATTTTTGCATCCATATTCATCAGGGATATTGGCCTGTAGTTCTCTTTTTTTACTGGGTCTCTGTCTGGTTTAGGAATCAAAGTAATACAGGCTTCATAGAATGACTCTGGAAGTTTTCCTTCCCTTTCTATTTCTTGGAATAGCTTGAGAAGGATAGGTATTATCTCTGCTTTAAATGTCTGGTAGAACTCCCCTGGGAAGCCATCTGGTCCTGGACTCTTATTTGTTGGGAGATTTTTGATAACCGATTCAATTTCTTCGCTGGTTATGGGTGTGTTCAAGCTTTCTATTTCCTCCTGATTGAGTTTTGGAAGAGTGTGGGTGTTCAGGAATTTGTCCATTTCTTCCAGGTTGTCCAATTTGTTGGCATATAATTTTTCATAGTATTCCCTGATAATTGTTTGTATCTCTGAGGGATTGGTTGTAATAATTCCATTTTCATTCATGATTTTATCGGTTTGGGTCATCTCCCTTTTCTTTTTGAGAAGCCTGGCTAGAGGTTTGTCAATTTTGTTTATTTTGTTTGGTTTCGTTGATCTGCTCTACAGTTTTTTTAGATTCTATATTGTTTATTTCTGCTCGGATCTTTATTATTTCTCTTCTTCTGCTGGGTTTAGGCTGCCTTTGCTGTTCTGCTTCTATTTCCTTTAGGTGTGCTGTTAGATTTTGTATTTGGGATTTTTTTGTTTCTTGAAGATAGGCCTGGATTGCAATGTATTTTCCTCTCAGGACTGCCTTCGCTGCGTCCCAAAGCATTTGGATTGTTGTATTTTCATTTTCGTTTGTTTCCATATATTTTTTAATTTCTTCTCTAATTGCCTGGTTGACCCATTCATTCTTTAGTAGGGTGTTCTTTAACCTCCATGCTTTTGGAGGTTTTCCAGACTTTTTTCTGTGGTTGATTTCAAGCTTCATAGCGTTGTGGTCTGAAAGTATGCATGGTATAATTTCAATTCTTGTAAATTTATGAGGGCTGTTTTGTGACCCAGTATATGATCTATCTTGGAGAATGTTCCATGTGCACTCAAGAAGAAAGTATATTCTCTTGCTTTGGGATGCAGAGTTCTAAATATATCTGTCAAGTCCATCTGATCCAATGTCTCATTCAGGGCCCTTGTTTCTTTATTGACCGTGTGTCTAGATGATCTATCCATTTCTGTAAGTGAGGTGTTAAAGTCCCCTGCAATTACCACATTCTTCTCAATAAGGTTGCTTATGTTTATGAGTAATTGTTTTATATATTTGGGGGCTCCGGTATTCGGCGCATAGACATTTATAATTGTTAGCTCTTCCTGATGGATAGACCCTGTAACTATTATATAATGTCCTTCTTCATCTCTTGTTACAGCCTTTAATTTAAAGTCTAGTTTGTCTGATATAAGTATGGCTACTCCAGCTTTCTTTTGGCTTCCAGTAGCATGATAAATAGTTCTCCATCTCCTCACTCTCAATCTAAAGGTGTCCTCAGATCTAAAATGAGTCTTTTGTAGACAGCAAATAGATGGGTCTTGTTTTTTTATCCATTCTGATACCCTATGTCTTTTGGTTGGCGCATTTAATCCATTTACATTCAGTGTTATTATAGGAAGATACGGGTTTAGAGTCATTGTGATGTCTGTATGTTTTATGCTTGTAGTGATGTCTCTGGTATTTTGTCTCACAGGGTCCCCCTTAGGATCTCTTGTAGGGCTGGTTTAGTGGTGACAAATTCCTTCAGTTTTTGTTTGTTTGGGAAGACCTTTATCTCTCCTTCTATTCTAAACGACAGACTTGCTGGATAAAGGATTCTTGGCTGCATATTTTTTCTGTCTAGCACACTGAAAATCTCGTGCCAATTCTTTCTGGCCTGCCAAGTTTCAAAAGAGAGATCAGTCACGAGTCTTATAGATCTCCCTTTATATGTGAGGGCACGTTTACCCCTTGCTGCTTTCAGAATTTTCTCTTTATCCTTGTATTTTGCCAGTTTCACTATGATATGTCGTGCAGAAGATCGATTCAAGTTACGTCTAAAGGGAGTTCTCTGTGCCTCTTGGATTTCAATGCCTTTTTCCTTCCCCAGTTCAGGGAAGTTCTCAGCTATTATTTCTTCAAGTACCCCTTCAGCACCTTTCCCTCTCTCTTCCTCCTCTGGGATACCAATTATGCGTATATTATTTCTTTTTAGTGTATCACTTAGTTCTCTAATTTTCCCCTCATACTCCTGGATTTTTTTATCTCTCTTTTTCTCAGCTGCCTCTTTTTCCATAACTTTATCTTCTAGTTCACCTATTCTCTCCTCTGCCTCTTCAATCTGAGCCGTGGTGGTTTCCATTTTGTTTTGCATTTCGTTTAAAGCGTTTTTCAGCTCCTCATGACTGTTCCTTAGTCCCTTGATCTCTGTAGCAAGAGATTCTCTGCTGTCCTGTATACTGTTTTCAAGCCCAGTGATTAATTTTATGACTATTATTCTAAATTCACTTTCTGTTATATTATTTAAATCCTTTTTGATCAGCTCATTAGGTGTTGTTATTTCCTGGAGATTCTTCTGAGGGGAATTCTCCCGCTTGGTCATTTTGGATAGTCCCTGGCGTGGTGAGGACCTGCAGGGCACTTCCCCTGTGCTGTGGTGTATAACTGGAGTTGGTGGGCGGGGCCGCCGTCTGACCTGATGTCTGCCCCCAGCCCACCGCTGGGGCCACAGTCAGACTGGTGTGTGCCTTCTCTTCCCCTCTCCTAGGGGCGGGATTCACTGTGGGGTGGCGTGGCCCGTCTGGGCTACTTGCACACTGCCAGGCTTGTGATGCTGGGGATCTGGCGTATTAGCTGGGGTGGGTAGGCAAGGTGCACAGGGGCAGGAGGGGCAGGCTTAGCTCGCTTCTTCTTAGATGATCCACTTCAGGAGGGGGCCCTGTGGCAGCGGGAGGCAGTCAGATCGCTGCCGGAGGTTTGGCTCCACAGAAGCACAGAGTTGGGTGTTTGCGCGGAGCGAGCAAGTTCCCTGGCAGGAACTGGTTCTCTTTGGGATTTTGGCTGGGGGATGGGCGGGGGAGATGGCGCTGGCGAGCGCCTTTGTTCCCCACCAAACTGAGCTCTGTCGTCCGGGGGGCTCAGCAGCTCTCCCTCCCTTTGTCCTCCAGCCTTCCCGCTTTCCGAGCAGAGCTGTTAACTTATGACCTCCCAGACGCTCAGTCGCGCTTGCTGTTGGAACACAGTCCGTCAGGCCCCTCTGCTTTTGCCAGCCAGACTCGGGGGCTCTGCTTGGCCGGCGAGCCGCCCCTCCGCCCCGGCTCCCTCCCGCCAGTCCGTGGAGCGCGCACCGCCTCGACGCCCTTCCTACCCTCTTCCGTGGGCCTCTCGTCTGCGCTTGGCTCTGGAGACTCCGTTCTGCTAATCCTCTGGCGGTTTTCTGGGTTATTTAGGCAGGTGTAGGTGGAATCTAAGTGATCAGCAGGACGGGCGGTGAGCCCAGCGTCCTCCTACACCGCCATCTTCCGGAATTCCTGATTCAATTTTTATGTAGATATAAGCCTATTCAAGATTTCTGCTTCTTCATGTGTAAGGTATAATAAATTGTTTCTTTCAAGAAATTGTTCTATTTCATCTATGTTATCAAGTCTGTGGGCATAGAATTGTTCATAGTATTTATTATCATTTTATTGTCTTTTGGATCTATAGTGATATCTCCTCTTTCATTTCTGATATTATCTTTTTGGAAAACAGCTTTTAAATAATTAATTGATTTCTTGTTTTAAATTTAATTCATTTTTGCTGTAATTATTATATTTCTTTTCTTCTGCTTACTTTGTATTTAATTTATTCTTATTTTTATAGTTTCTTAAGGTATAAAGTTAGATGATTCATTTTAGATTTCTCCTTTCCTGATATATGGTTTCAATGTTATAAATTTCCCTCTAAGCACTGCTTTTACTGCATCCAACTGATTTTGGTAAATTGTCTGGGTTTGTTGTTGTTGTAGTAGTTGTTAAGTTCAAAATATTTTGAAATTTCTCTTGAGATTTCTTTTTTTACTTATATGTTATTTAAAAGGGTGCATACATTTAGGAATTTTTCAGTTAATCTTTTTGTTATATTTTTAGTCTAATTCCATGTAGTCTGGGAGCAGACATTATTATATGTTTCCTATTCTTTTAAATTTGTCAAAGTGTGTTTTATTAGCCAGAATGAGATGTATTCTGGTGAATGTTCCATGTGAGCTTGAGAAGAACATGTATTCTTCTGTTGTTGGATGATGTCACCCATAGATTTCAATTATACCCAGGTGACTGATAGTGATGTTGAATCCAACTGTGTCCTTACTGATTTTTAGTGTGCTGAATAGGTCCATTTCTGATAAGTCTCCAACTATGATAATAGATTAACCTATTTCTTCTTGAAAATCTACCAATTTTTGTCTTATATAGTTATATGCTCTGTTTTTAGATACATACACATTAAATTTTATTTCTTCTTGGAGAATTTACTCCTTTATCATTTTGTAATGTCCTCCTTTATCACAAATAACTTTCCTTGATTTGAAGTTGGCTCCTGCTTTCTTTTTATTAGTGTTAGCATGGTATATTTTCTTCATCTAGCTGTATTTAATATATATCTGTCTTTATATTTAAAGTGTTTTTGTTCTTTGTAAGCATCATTTAATTGGGTCTTTTTTAATCCACTCTGATAATCTCTGTCTTTTAATTAGTGTATTTAGACCATCATCATTCAAAGTGGTTGTTTATATAGTTGGATTAATAGCTACTATATTTGTTACAGCTTTCTGTTTGTTTCTAATTTTGTTCTTTATTCCTGTCTTTTTCTTCACTATTTTTCTGCTTTTTGTGATTTTAATTCAACATTTTATATAATTTCATATTCTCTCCTTTCTTAGCATATCAGATACACTTTCTTTTTAACTTCTGTTACTGGGTATCCTAAAGTTTTTAATATACACTTACAACTAATCCAAGTTCACTTTTCAAATAACACTGTAAACTAGTGGATGTTAGCAAAATGGTGGAGTAGTAGTGTAATACTGTCTTTCCCTCAGAGAACACTGATTGTGACAATTAGCCACAGATTAACATGCCTTTGTGGAATTCTGGGAGAATAACAAAGAAGTTCCAGCACACTACTGGAGAAAAAATTCTGAGTTTGGACCCACTGAAGGGGGTAAGAGAAGCCATTACACTTTACCCGCATCATCCTACCCCCAAGGCAGGACATCTTACTGCCAGAAGAGAACTTCTAAGCCTATAATTTCCCCCATAAGGAAAAGTGAGTTTGTGGGTGAGTGCCTGGATTTCCCAGCTGTGTAAGACACTGCCAAAGAGGTCTACTTCTTTCTTGCCCCATCTAGAATACTGAAGTGTGCTATACAACTGGAGGACCTTAAAGGACTGGGAGAACAGCAGCCAGAATTCCAAGGATATTGAAGGGATGTGGATCTTACTAACTGCTTTGTGGAATTTATCAGGAAACACACCCACAAGCTTCTAGGATCATGTCACCTGTAGATCCCCCCAGCGACCCCACAGACACGACCAATGCTCTGCATGCCTTACCCTCACACACATACCAACCCCAAGACCAGCTCGTTGCACACACCTGATGGTGGTGAGTATGAGATTTCACAGATAGCTAGTTATCACACTCAGAAATCTGGCCTAAGTCTGCAGGGTTAGGAGAGAGTACACAATCCTGAATATTGAACCACCCTAGAGAAAGCAAACAGGAGGCTGTCAGCACCCAGCCAGGCTTTGCAGGATTGAGAGAAGACATACAATCTTAAGAATTTTCTCCACAGAGGGAACAAGAAATATGGAGCAGGCATACTGATAGAGAAGTTCTGAGAACACCTCAAAATCCCTGGCAGGACTGACAGAATGCACTTTTCTTCTGAAGCCAGTCAGTAAAGACTAGAGGAGGTGCTGCTTCTTCAATTGCAAAGATGGCAACAGAAGACTTCAAGGAACATAAAAATCAAGCAAACATGACACCACCAAAGGAATGCAATAATTTCCCAGTAATGACCCCAAAGAAATGAAGACCTTTGATTTGCCTGCTGAAGAATTCTAAGTAGTGATCTTAAAGAAACTCAATTAACTATACAGAAACAAATAAGCAAAGGCAATGCAATGAAATCAGGAAACTAATATATGAACAAAACAAGAAGTTTAAGAGAGTAAGAGACATCATAATAGGGAGCCAAAGAAAATTCTAGAGCAAAAGAATACATGACATTTAAAAATGCAATAGACAACATCAATAGCAGACTTGATCCAGAAGTAGAAAAACAAATCTGTGTTGTCAAAGATAGATTGTTTGAAATAATCCACTCAGAGGAGAACAACAACAACAAAAAAAAGTGAAGAAAATCTTAGGGATTATAGGATACTATAAAATGAAACAATCTATATATTATTGGAGTCACAGGAGAAGAGATGGAGAAAGGGATAGAAAGCTTATTTAAAGAAACAATGGCTTGAGAATACCACAAATTTGGGGAGAGCTTCAGATATCCAAGTTCCTAAAGCTCATAGATTCCCTAAATGATTCAACCCTAAGAGATCTTCTCCAAAATACATTATAATAGAAATATCTAAAGTCAAAGGTAAAGAGAGAGCGTTAAAAGGAGCAATATTAAAAACAAACATGAAAAAACACACACTTCCTCACATATAAGGGGAACACTCTTAAGTCTATCAGCAGAAACCTGGCAGGAGAAGAGAGGGTAGGATGATATATTCAGAGTGCTGAAAGGTAAAAAAATGTCAACCGAAAATACTTTATCTGGTAAAACTGTCTTTCAGAAATGAAGGAGAGATATGGCCTTTCCCAGACAAACAAAAGCTGAGAGAGTTTATCACCACTAGACCTGCCTTACAACAAATGCTGAAATTAAAATATACTTATTATACTTACTAGCATAAAAATATAAAGCATATTGGTAAGGTAAGTATATAGTCAAAACAACAACAACCTAGACTGTAACATGGTTGTGTGTTAATCACTTTAGTATAGGGTTAAAGAACAAGAGCATTATAAATAACTATAGCCACACTAATTTTTAATGGACACACAATATAAAAATATGTAATTTATGACATAAAACATCAAATGTTGAGAGTAAAAGTATAGTATTTGTATGTCATCAAAGTTAAGTTTATTATCAGTTTAAAATAGACTATTATAACAATAAGATGTTTTATGTAAGCCTCAAGGGTAGCCACATAGCAAAAACCTACAGGAGATTTACAAAATATAAAGAGAAGGAAGGCAAAGCAAATGATTTTGGAAAATCATCATTTCATGAGGGAAGAAAGCCAGAAAGGAATAAGGGAACAAATAAACTACTAGACAGCCAGAAAACATTTAAGAAGATGACTTTAGAGAGCCTTTACCTATCAGTAATTACTTTGAATGTAAATAGATTAAATTCTCCATCAAAAGGCATACAGTGAGTGAATGGATGAAGACAAACTCAACTGTATACTGCCTATAAGAAATATACAGCTTTAAGGACACACATAGGTTCAAAGTGAAGGGATAGAAGGAGATATTCCTTCCAAGTAGAAACTAAAAGACACAAAGATAGCTATATTACATCATGCAAAATGAAATTTAGGTCAAAACTTTAACAAGAGACAAAAAGATCATTATATAATGATAAAGGAGTTGACTCATCAAGCAGATATAACAACTGCAAAAATATATGTACCCAACACTGAATACCTAAAAAATTAAGTAAATACTAACAGTTATGAAGGGAGAAATAGACAGCAATCAATAATAATAGGGAACATCAATATTTCACCTTCAACAATGAATAGGTTAATCAGACCAAAAAAAAAAAAAAATCAGTAAGGATACACTGGACATGAACCACCCTGTAGACTAAATGGATCTAACAGACATATACAGAACGTGCATCCAACAGCAGCAGAATACACATTCTTCTTAAGTGCACACAAAACCTTCTCCAGGATAGATCATATGTTAGGTCACAAAACAGTGTTATCGAAGACGAAATTAAAAGGGAATAAAAATACCATGAAACAAAAATGAAGTACAACATATCAAAACTGATAGGATGATGTAGCAAAAGCAGTTCTAAGAAGGTAGTTTGTAATGATAAATGTCTACATTAAATAGAAAAGAAAAGCCCCAGATAAAGAACTTTACACCTCAAAGAACTAGAAAAAGAAGTAATCCCAAAATTAACAGAAGGGAGGAAATAACAATGACCAGAACAGAAATAAATAGAATAGAGACCAGAAAAATAATAGAAAAGATCAGTGAAAATAAGAACTTTTTTTTTCTGAAGAGTTAAACAGAGTTGACAAATCTTTAGCTAAATTAAGAAAAATGGGGGGCGCCTGGGTGGCTCAGTCGGTTAAACATCCAACTTCAGCTCAGGTCATGATCTCACAGTCTGTGAGTTCGAGCCCCATGTGGGGCTCTGTGCTGACAGCTCAGAACCTGGAGCCTGCTTCAGATTCTGTGTCTCCCTCTCTCTCTGCCCCTCCCCTGCTTATGCTTTGTCTCTCTCTGTCTCAAAAATAAATAAAAACATTTAAAAAATTAAAAAAAAATAAACTAAGAAAAATGAGAGAACATAAATGGAAAAAAAAATCAGAAATGAAAGAAGGGACATTGCAGGGGACAATGCAATGCAGAAATACAAACTAGCATAAGAGACATCTGTGAAAAATTATATGCCAAAAAATTGGATAACCTAGACAAATGGATAAATTCCTAGAAATGTACAACCTACTAAGAGTGAATCAATCACAAGGAAACAAAAAAATCTGAATGTCCAACAATGCATAAAGAATTTAGATCGGTAATCAAAAACCAATCAGCAAAGAAAATCTCAGATCATAAATGGCTTTACTGGAGAATTCCACCAACAATTTGAAGAATTAATACCAATCTTTCTCAAACTCTTGCAAAAAACTGAAGAGGGAACTCTTCCAAACTCATTTTATGAGGTCAGCATTACCCTGATACCAAAGCCAGATAAGGACATCAAAGGAAAAGGAGAATATAGGCTGATATCCCTGATGAACACAGATGAAAAAACAAAGTCCTCAACAAATTATTAGCCAACCAAAGGAAACAACAGATTAATGGGATTACACATCATGACCAATTTAGATTTATTGTTAGGATGCAAGAATGACTCAACATATACAGATTAATAAAAGTGATACACCAACATTAATAAAATGAAGGCTAGAAATTATATAATCTTAATACAAAGAAACAGCATTTGACAAAATTCATTTATTTTCATGATAAAAACTTTCATCGAATTAGGCATCGGAGGAATGTACCTCAACCTAATAAGGCTACATATTGTAATCCCACAGCTAACGTCAAACTCAATGGTGAAAAGCTGAAAACATTCCTTCATAAAACTAGGAACAAGAAAAGGATGCCCACCCACTGTGGGCACTTCTGTTCAGCATCATACTGGAAGTCCTAGCCAGTGCAATTGGGCAAAAAGAAGAAGAAATAAAAGGTGTTTGAGTATGAAAGGAAGAAATAAAATTATCTGTCTTATCTTTTAAAAAATCCTAAAATTCAGCTGGAATCACAAAAAACAAAACAAAACAAAACACCTGAATTGCCAAAGCAGTCTTGAGAAAGAAGGACAAAAGTGAAAGCATCACATTTCCTGATTTCAACTATATTGCAAAGCTCTAGAAATCGACACAGTATGATACTGGCATAACAGACACATAAACCAAAGGAACAGAATAGAGAGCACAGAAATAATTCCATGCACACATGTTCCACTGATCTTTGACAAAGGCATCAAGAACACACAATAGGAAAAGCATAGTCTCTTCAATTAAACATATTGGCCAAAATGGCTATCCTCATGCTAAAGAATGAAATTGGACTCCTATCTTACACCACTCACAAAAAATAATGCAAAATGGATTCAACACTTAAATATAAGATTGTAACTTTAAAACTTCTAGAAGAATAGAGAAAAAGCTCCTTGACATTGGTTTTGGCAATAATTTCTTGAATGTGATATTAAAAGCACAGAAAACAAGAGCAAAAACAAATAGGATTACATTGATCTAAAAATGTTCAGCACAGCAAAGGAAACCTATATATCCGATAAAGAGCATCCAAAATATGTAAGAGTTTTATGCAACTCTGTAGCAAAACAAGCAAATAATCCAATTAAAAATGGTCAAAGGTCCTGAGTAGACATTTTTCCAAAGAATTAAAAATATAACTACCATATGATCAAGCAATTTCATTTTGGAAAATATATCTCAAGGAAATTAAATCTATGTCTTAAAGAGATATCTGCATTCCCATCTTCTTTGCAGGATTATTCAGAACAGCCAAAATAAGAAAACAACCTAAGTTTTGACAGATGAATGGATAAAGAAGATGTGGTATGAGTGTGTGTGTGTGTATATATACATACTTATATATATATACACATATATATACATATATAAGTATGTATATATATAATGATATATAATATATAAATGTGTATATATGTTTATGTATGTATGTGTGAATATATAAATATATGTATGTGTATATAATATATAATGTACATACACATTATGTATACAATAGCTATGTATATATATATAATTGTATATATTATACATGTATATGTGTATACATATACATATATACGTATGTGTATATATATATATATATATATATACATATATACACACGTATATATATAATAGCATAGAATTCAGCTCTGAGGGAGAAAAGAAATGCCATTTACGACAGCATGGATGGACCTAGAGTACATTATGTCTATGTGAAATTATATGAAGGCAAACATTGTATGATCACAATTACAAGTAGAATCTAAAAAAAAAAAAAAAGTCAAACTCATAGAAACAGAATTAAACAGTAGTTGCCTGGGCTGGGGTTTGCAGGAGAGGGGGAGATGCTATTTAAAGGGTATAAGCCTTCAGTTGTAAGATGAATAAGCTTCAGTTGTAAGATGGATTCTTTCATGATTTTTTTCTGTATCTTTTATTTTCTGTAGTTTGAAATGACATACCTATATGTACTTTGCGGGATTTATTGTTGTTGTTGTTGTTGTTGTTGTTATTTTGTTTTGTTTGCATTTGTTCTGCTTGGTGTTTTCTGAGCTTTTTGGATCTGTGGCTTTGTGTTTGGAAGAACATTCATCTGGGAGAAATTCTCAGTTATTACTGTTTCAAATATTTCTTCTTTTCCTTTCTCTCTTTCTGGCATTCTTTGCATATTAGACACCTTTTGTTGTTATCCCAAAGTCCTTGGATATTCTGTTCTGTTTTTCTTATTCTTCATTCTCTTTGCTTCTCAGTTTTGGAGGTTGCTATTGATTTATCCTCAAGTTTAGAGATTGTTGTCTACATCACGTCCAGACTATTATGCCCATCAAAGGTATTCTTCCTTTCTGTTATAGTGCTTTGATGACTAACACTTCTTTTTGGTCTTTCTTAGGATTTCTATCCCTCAGCCTACATTTCCCATTTGTTACTATGTTCTTTCTACTTTATCTCTTAGAGCCCTGAGCATATTAGTCATAGTTTGAAATTACTAGTCTGATAATTCTAACATCCGTATCATGTCTGATTTTGATGCTTACTCTATCTCTTCAAATTGTGTGTTTGTTTTTCTTTTCATATTGCTTGTAATTTTTTTCTCAACAGTGTTGCATGATGTACACGGTGAAAAGAACTGCTTTAATAATACGGTGGCAAGGTGTGATGGGAGAACATTCTATGGTCCTATGATTAGATATCATTCTTTTAGTAGGCCTATCCCTCTACTCTGTGAACTTCACGAGTGTTTCTTGGATTGGTTTGTTTGTTTTCTCCCACCTTGGGTGGGAAAGGATTGCTAAAGTGTGCTAGAATTGGGTATGATAATTCCCTAGCAGGGAAGGTGTTAGTTAACTAGTTTCTACTGAAGGTAGGCCTTGTTAAAAGAACCAAGTGCACTGGAATATTTCAAAATGGTTCCTTTCCCCCCTTTCCCTACTGAAAGCATGAGAGGGATTTTCTTTGCTCTTTACTGTGAGCTCCTGACCAAGTTATTGAGATAAAAACTCACAAAAGTGCATAGCTCTGGGTCCCCCTGACATAACTAATTACCAGACTTGTCTATACTGAAACTTCAGCAATTCATCAATTAGAGTTTAGATTTGTCTACCTGGACATTGGCTCACAAGGTGGTTTTTGCTTGTGAGTCTGTGCTCCTATAAGCCCTGACTCTTTGAATATAACTGTCTGTCTCTCAATCGTGGGGGCAACAGTTTGCCCTATGCCCTTATCTCTCTTACGGATACAAGCAGAGTTGTGTTTTCAGTCTGTTCAGCTTTTTACTTGTTGTTACAATAGAGTGGTAACTTTGAAGCTCCTTCCTTCCTTATATGCAGAACTAGAAGCCGAAAAGAGTGTGTTTATGTGTGTACATGTGTGTGCATCTGTCTCTGTGTGTAATTCTTTTTAAATTAGACATTCTTTCTTAGGTGAACTGAAGACAAAAGGTTTCAGCCAAATTTCTAGGGTACTTAAAATAGAAACAAAGTCAATCTGATGGAGAAAAAAGAAAAAGGCCTTCAAAGTTATAGATTTGTACGTCAATCCCCACCTCCTTTCTTCTTTCCGCAGTTTATCTTTCCATGGTTTCAGTTACCCATGATGCAACACCTTTTGGAAGCAGGTCACCCTCCTTATGACCTATTGTCAGAAGGTCAGCAGCAACCTAACACTGTGTCACAATGCTTACATTATTCACCTCACTTCATCTCATCACATAGGTGATTTATCATCTCATGTCATCACAGGGAGATATTTTGAGAGAGGAGACCACATTCACGTAACTTTTATGATAGTATAATGTTATAATTGTTCTATTTTATTATTAGCTATTGTTAATTTATTAGTGTACCTAGTTTATAAATTAAACTTTATCATAGATATGTGTGTATAGGAAAAACAAAACATGGTATAGATGGGTCCAGTACTATATAGAAAACATAGTATATACAGGGTCAGGCACTCACTAGGAATTTTGAAATGTATCCCCTATTGATAACAGGGGAGCTATGCAATGTAGTTTTGAATATCCTGCTTCTCCATGTTCAAACCATGTATGATTTATGCAAATTTTTAAAAATGTGTATTTATTTTTGAGAAAGAGAGTGAGCAGGGAAGGTGCAGAGAGAAAGGGGGACAGAGGATCTGAAGCAGACTGTGCTGACAACAGAGAGCTGGATGCCTGGCTCAAACTCGGGAACTGAGATCATGACCTGAGACTAAGTTGGATGCTCAGTGGATGACTGGGCCACCTGGGTGCCTCTATGCAAATTTTGTTAATACTTCCTAAACCTTTGTTTCTTCCTTGAATAATGAAGAAAATAATGCATACCTTACAGTTTCAAGGCCCATTTAACCCTAAGAGAGAGAGAGAGAGAGAGAGAGAGAGAGAGAGAGAGAGAGAGGTAACTTCCAGTGTTTCATACCTAGCACACAATGTTTACTATTAATCTTTTGCTACGGGAGTAATTCTTCTGAATTACAACCCTTCTTCACACAAACATCCTGCTCCCTCAAATATATCCCTAGACTTTCTTTGCCTAGTAGTAGGAAATTCCGGCTGTTATTTTGTGCTAGATTGAAACATTGTAGTTCACCATAAAAATATTTTGGAAGCAAGATGTAATTACCCAGGCTGCCCTTTGGGCTAGTGAAGCTGAAAGGCCAGCACTGAACCACCACCATATGGGCTGTACTTGGAGGGGCCTGTTGGAATCATGCATTTAAGTCCATTTCTTCCTGAGAACAATTAGATGAAACCATCTAATTCTTCCAGGAGCTTTGAAAATGATCACCTGTTGGACCCAGACTCAGGGTAAATTGCTTTCATTTGAATACGATTTGGAATTTGTTCAACTAATCACAGTCTGTTAATTGCATTTTGGAGGAAGAAAGAAATTGAATGAAGCAACTGGTCCTTGTTAGATTCGAGCCAGCCATGGGATTCAGCATGTGGCTACAGCACTCTACCTTGTTAATTTCAATAAAAGGCGGACTTTGCAAGCTGTAATAATTAAATCTCCCTTTACAAAACAAAATAAGTTCTGCATGGGAACATGTTATACTACACTGTATCAGATTTTATATATATTATATATCCTATTTACATTAGCTACTTTCTTTATCCCAAAATGCCAGATACCAATAATCTTATGTACCTTGATTATGCAGGATCAAATACGCATGGTAATTTTTCACCTTGGCAAGAGTGAGAATTTTGAATATAATGATAGCACCATGATCCACAGTTCTAATAAAATTTGTCTCTAGTCTGAGACAATGTTATATCCAGCCAGTTTGAATACCAGTTGTGCCAACTTTGTAGTTAAGTAAACTTGGTAAAATATACCACTTCTTCAAGCCTCTGTCTGAAATGGCCAGTTCGTATTTTTAGAGATATCAGGGACAAAGCTAGAAAATTTTATATACCACATTTAGCATAGAGTTTAACCCACTGTGAGTAGCAGTTGTATAGTGCTATGAAGCACAAGCAGGGGTAGGAGTAAAGGTGTAGTTATACCACATAATTATTTGGGTGAGTAAAATCCCATCCCAACTCTGATTTCCTTTTTCCCTCTCAAAGGTCTGTATTGAGTTATCTATTATCTACCTCTGTTGACTTTTTCCTAAACAGTGATTTTATTCAGTGCCTATGATTTGTATAAAAATAAAAGTGATCATGGTCTTCAAGTAGATTATACTTTTGGTGATGTAATAATACACACTGATACCAACAAAATGAAATTACTTAGTAGTTACTGTTTCATTCTTATAAATAGAAGGCCAGATGCCTAAAAAACTTGCAAGATACAGTATCAAGAAGAGAACAGAAATGATCTATAATTCCAAAGTTAAAAGATTGTTAGAAGGTATTTTTTTTTCTTATTTTTTAAACAAATGTCCCATAGCTGAGTACTGTAAGTGATAATTGCCCACATAGTCTACAGAGAGAAGCTGGATTCACAACACAGCTCAGAATGATAGGTGATAAACACGCACCTGGTTCTGAGAAATGCTTGATATGTTACCTCCAAACTTGCTGAGAGGTGGCCAAAATCATTCCAGAAAATCAAACTAGCCCAGCCATCACATATTGCCAACCTATGTACAAAGTGACTGAAGTTTTATTGTAATGAGAAAGATAAGAGGATTTCTTGAATGGGTTTCATATGAGCAGAAAGCACTCGACTGCTTTGTCCACCCCAGTCACTGTGAACCAGACTTCTCATTTCTTGAAAGTAAGAGTGATCTAATGGCTGAATAGTTACATGCCATGCAAAGATACTGTCCTGCTAGTGCAAAAGAGAGCGCTAGCATAGCAAATTGAATGTAGTATTAGGGAAAAGTAAAGCTCTTTCAAATTGAGCCTTAAGGAGTCTAGCTCCTTAACCTGGTTGTATAATAACACATATATAGAAACAGAACTCAAATTGCTGTTTTCATTTAACATTATAAATATTTTCTCTCATTAAATATTATTTGCTTTTTAAATCAATTCCCCTCTTATTGCACATTGAAATTTT
The DNA here is from genome assembly GCF_027475565.1 of Acinonyx jubatus. NCBI lineage: Eukaryota > Metazoa > Chordata > Mammalia > Carnivora > Felidae > Acinonyx > Acinonyx jubatus. The sequence continues at coordinate 62,614,437 of NC_069390.1, read as the reverse complement.
TATAATTTTTGCTATTAAAAATTAAGGTATGCATGAACAACTTTATGCATAACAATTATTCAACATCTCTGGTTCCTTCCTTTGTATGACTTACTAGGCCCAAGACTGTGATCATTTTTAAGTAACTGGATACATATTGTCAATCTCCTCTATTTAAAGGTTACAATAATTAGAGGTTTCATTAGGTTATACTAATCAAAAGTTCCAGAAGCATTATATGATTGAGCCACCACATCATGGGAAGCACTCTGTAATAAGGAGGGAGGGGGGACCTGATTTCTTTTCTCATTATATGATAAAGTTGATTTTTTAAATATATTCATTTGCCATTAGGATTTTCTCTTCTGACAATTAGCCTTCTTTGGTTCTATGCTCATTTACCTGTTGGAATCTTAGTGGATTTTTAATTGATTTCTAAGAACTTTTTGTATATGAAAAAAATATAAACCTTGCTATTATATTTATAGCAAGAGTTTTCTGCCTTTTGCCACTCACTTTTTGGGTGTATTTATTTTATATTTTTCCATGAATTTGACTAAATCTTTTAAAACTGTGAATTCAGGGGCACCTGGGTGGCTCGGTCGGTTGGGCGTCCGACTTCAGCTCAGGTCGTGATCTCACAGTCTGTGAGTTCGAGCCCCATATCAGGCTCTGTGCTGACAGCTCAGAGCCTGGAGCTTGCTTCAGATTCTGTGTCTCCCTCTCTCTCTGCCCCTCCCCTGTTCATGCTCTGTCTCTCTCTGTCTCAAAAATAAATAAAAACATCAAAAAATTAAAAAAAAAATAAAATAAAAATGTGAATTCAGTACTACAATGGGCCAATGAGTATACTAATTTACATTCATTATTCAGTTCACTCCCCATCAGTAACCTATTTAGTAGGGATTTTCAATATAAAGAAATGAAGAAAAAACCCCTGGAGATTCTGATATGTTTAGTGACTTATATAGGACCATGTGAAAAATTTGAAAAGTTGAAAGTACCACCGTGTTCTATGTAATATACAGTGATTTTTCTGTAATACCTTGAAGTAGTGGTACATAAGCATGAAAATGTCCAACCTACTTTGTATGGACTAATTCATATGATTTTCACAACTACTCTAGGAGGTAGTTGGGACTATTATACTCATATTACAGATGGAAAAAAAAAACCCAAAAAACTGTGGCTCAGAGAGGTTAGATTTTGTCCCAAAGTAAGGTAGAAAGAGGATTTGAACTCAGGTAGTCTGACAGAAGAAACTGGTCAGTAACATCTGTGCTTTGTGTAAACAAATTAAAAACCAGATAATGATGATCACAAAAGTAAAATTAATTCTGCAAATTCATGGTAAGCCAACATCTACTAGGTTTGTAAATTGTGGTCATTTGATCAAAATTTGTAATGCATCAAGGTGTCTCCAACTTGCCAAAGCCACTGTTAAAGAGAGAAAAAAGAAGTGACTATATATACAATCTCTTCTTCATTTATCATCAACTAAGACTATCCACCCCCTAAATTTTTTATTTGTAGAAAAGTGCGAATGGCACCCTGAAATAATTCTTATTTCACCATTTAGAAACAAAACAGGAGAATGATCCAAATTACTTTTTAATTTAATCATAAATTTCAAAGATTTAAGGTTGAGAACTTTAGATGAAATACAAGTAGATAAAATATATCATCTTTGAAATGTGTTTGCAAAACATTCTTCTTTAACATCTCATTTAACTTTGATTGGAATTTATTTGTCATTAACGGGACAAAAGTCCAATGTGAAAAATATTCCTAGCTCATACATATTCCTAAGAAATATTTATTATGTTTGTTTGAGGTAGTATTGTGGTCTTCTTGGCCCCTTGTACATTGTTTAACACATGGTGGAAAAATGTTTGTCAACCAAATGAATAAGTGCTATGTATCCCATGATGTTTTATACATGTGTTTGTAATTGGTGTTCTTTCTTTGTAAGAAGACTTTTCTCTTTTCAGAGGTAGTACTTGTATGTAATATGTTTTTGAGTCAGGGTCCCCTGATTGACAGTGTGCCTGAGGTCAGGGCTGGTCTTTCAGTCTCTGTGGTGCCCCTATTTCTTTGCATATGGTGTCACAAAATGCAAAAGCTCACTGTATATTTGATTAATTAAAGGACTTGATATCCAGGGAAGATAAGAATTGTGCAATTTATGATGTAATCTGATGTTGCATCACACAATAAAGTGGTATTTAGGGCCTAAAAGAAAAAGAGTTGAACACTTGCTTTTCATAGCATTATTTTTCTACCTTTCTTCTGTTCTTACACTCTCTCTGTTGTATTTTTTTTTACCTGATAAAATGTTTTTGAAAATTGAAATATCTGCCTTTTCTCCTTTCTCCTTCTTAGCAACTGCCAATTCCAAAGGCTTCAATTTTAATGTTCAAGTCCCTTTTCAAAATAAAATTGAAAATATGTCCCTTGGTTGAGTGTGCACATTTAAGAAGAAAAGCTTATAATAGTTTTCAGTACTAGTGCTTTTTAAAAGCTAAATGGATTTAAAAAATAATAAAACTTCTTTATTGGATATCCAACAACCATAAGAAAAAAAGTAACAAAAAATACAAAAAAAATAAGAGGCTGAATGGTCTTGACAGCTACGCTGAACGAGGCACTACACTGCAGAGAAAGCCATGAATAATGAAGGGCTTTTCTGGAATGATTAGAAAGGTGAAGGCCAGTGCCTTGGAAAATTATTCCAAGTGTCTTTATCAATCCAAAATGTCTCTGTCTATTATCTACTGCTTTTTTGCCACAATAAAAATAATGTTACTGCTGATGTACAGGCTTTAAAGAAGTGGGATGACTTGGGAGTTGAGGGCTTGTGATTTCCTAGAGTGACCCCTTGTCACAATTATGTAGTCTAGGTCTCACAATTTCCAAAGACAAAGGACATATTTTTATGTATATATTTATTTATTTTGAGAGAGAGAGAGAGAGAGAGAACACACACGTGCCAGTGAAAGGGGGGGATGGGCAGAGAAAGAGGGAGAGAGAATCCCCAGGTAGGCTCCACACTGTCAGCAGAGAGCTGGATGTGGGGCTCCATTCAAACTGTGAAATCACAACCTTAGCTCATCTCAAGAGTCTGAGGTACTCAAACCACTGAGCCCCCCAGGCGCCCCCAGAGGACATCTTATGTGGGTGAATCGATATTATTTTGTTGGCTTCATATCGCTGACACTCCCAACCGGAGCGATTAGAAAGGGCTCTGAAGGAGCCAGTGAAATCACCTTCATAGACATAACATTTCAAGGAGAGAAAAGGAAGGGGATGAGTATTTATGTTTTTTGATTTGTCCATTTGCCAGTTACATATATTTCCTATAATGCTCACTTTTGTCCTTTAAGATATCTATATCTATATCGACATAAATATAGATATAATTAGTATCTCATCTTACAAATGGGGAAACAAAGCTCAGAATGGTCAGTTTGGCCAAAAACATTAAATAATTGAGACTAATGCCTTCACTTTATTAATTCTATCATTTACTTGTCTTTTATAGTTATTGAGTGCCCACCATGTGCAAGTAGTATTCTAGAGCAGGGATTGGCAAACTTGTTTCTGTAAAGGATCAGATAGTAAATACTTTTGGTTTGTGAGCATATGGTCTCTCGTACATAGACTCAACTCAGCCAAAGTAGCCATCCTATGAAAAGGCCTTGTGTTATAATACAGTTTTATTTACATTTATAAGGAGTGGGCTTTTTTTGATCAATTCTTGTTCTAGACCCTGAAGATACTGTAGTAACAAAATAAAGTGCCCCATATATTCTACCATGAGGAGGCAGATGACAGATACATAAGCAACATATTAGGTGATAATAAATGCATAAAGCAAAATAAGTCAGAATGTGAGGATAGAGATGGAATCTTCTTTCATGGTATCAGTCTTTCTCTATTCATATTGAGTGTTACTTAGAAGTATACCCTGGAGTTTTCTTTATTGATGTTCTTAAATCAAACATTCTCTCAACTCAGTGTCCCTAAGCTATTCTGATATAACCCTAAAACTTCAAAATATCCAAATAGTTGACAGATCAGAACTCCTGGTTGTTACATCTAATAGAAATATCCTCAGTCACTTTAATATATTCCAGTTTCTTCTTTCCTAAAACTGTTTCTTCTCATATCTTCTGGTATACATAGGTCTTGGTTCTTTACTTCGCTAGCTGGCTCTTCACTTTAGACTTGCTCTGCTCAATTTCATAAAGCTAGCCTTTAGCACTCTTCTCAGTCTGTAATCTTTCTTCCAGGGACCTCAGTGACTTCCATGACTTTAGCTGCCACCTTTAGAATCCATTTCCCAAACCTTCCTCTCTTGCACAAATTTATCTCCTCAATTTTGAACTCATCTTTTCAGCTTCTATGGAAAATTTCCCTTTGTGTGCCCTACAGTTTCCTTAAACTGAACAGCCCAGAAAGAAACGGACCTAAACATTGTTTCTCTTCCTCTATGCTCTTTCTGGATGGATAGTTTACCAGTCTCCCAGTCCTGAGGGTGATTTGCTGAATCATGAGCAGAGTTGGAAGTTAAGTTAACCATAATTATGTAAGACCAATAGTGGTAAAAACTTACATGCTCAACATTATGTTGTAGAAAAAGCATTGACTGAGTAGTTGGCAAAAACAGATTCCCACTCCAGTTATACCATCGACTAAGCGATCTACAATCATGCAACTTCTTGGAAACTTTGTTCCCTTATCACTATTATATCTAGGATCATCCTACCTTCTTCCAAACCACAGCATGAATGTGAAATAATACGTAGATCTGTAATTCTGTTAGTACAATATAAATTCGCAAAGAAAAAGTAATTCCCTCTCATCTCCCCTCCTTTCTGATTTTAACGGTTTTAACGTGATCTTATTTGAGCTTGTAATAAGGAAGGGAAATATAGACATATTGAGATGAATATAACTAGGTCCTGAGTTTAGCACTGTTAAATGTGCATAGGTGTGAGTCATAGGGAGAGGAGGGAGAACATGTAAACAAATAATTCAATAAAGTGTGACACAAAACTACATGTGTTAGTTCAAATTCCAACTCCTATTCATTCAAGGTTATTCCAGTCTTATAATTAAGCAGGGTAATAAAAAGCAGACATTCATTGTTAACACTATCAGATAATGCTGCTGATTATTTTCTTTATAAACTATTACACATCCACTTACCAAAAATCTGTCACATCAAGAGTAATGAAATGAATAACTGACATCAGATGTTGTTTTGAAGTGACTTATAGAAGTGGTCACTGAATCTTCTGTGATCATAGGCAAATTAATTAAATTCTCTCATCCTTATGGAAATAATAGCACCAGAAGTATTTTAGGAAGCTAAATAAGATAATAGATGTGATTTCTTACCACAGGGAATGGCACACAGTAAGCATTTGTTGTTGACGTTATAATTGGATTGACAAATTCATTTGTGTTATTCTCAGTCTGAGATAGAATATCCTTGTTGTATGTATGTATGTATGTATGTATGTATGTATTTACTTACTTACGTCCTGAACTAATTCAGCCTTTCTTGGTTTCCCCCATTAGAATGAAGCTAATGCATTCTCTTCCCTTACCCATGTTACTTGGATGAAGTAATTGCATCCAAGCTTCCTACAGGAGCCACGGGGGGAACTTGAGATGGGATTTTAGTCAGAACTGCTGAAAGGAAACTGTCTTTGGCTTATGAGGATGGGGGCAGTTCAGTTGGTTGTTATTACTGCGATGTGACTTAATCTTCCTTTTTGCCCATTGTCATGTAGATAAAATAACAATAAAAATGATACCACAGGAGAGGAAAATATATACCTCTCTAGTTCTCCTTTTCTTTGTCCCAGCCAGCCTCTCATTTATTTGACAAGGAAGGACAATTATCCTTCCCTCTAATCTCTATAGCTCGTGTTGCTTATTTATTATTTTAATTGGCAGTGAATCCTGGGGACAAAGCATATCTCAGGCAATCAGGCATTACTTTATACAGCACTCGGAAGGCATAGGACATTGTGCCAAATTGTGAGCTGGTTTCATTAATAACAATAAAAGCTACTCCTGCAACCCCTTATATCTAAATATTTCTCCCAGATGTTTTGCAATCATTGTGTTAACAGACCACTGCTAGAGCAGTGTGAGCAAACAAACTAGCCATAAGGATGGTAGAGAAACACTTTAGGGAAATGCCTAAAAATGTCTTCATTTTCAGTTTCACCAACCAATGGGCTCTCCCAAAGGAAAATGCGAAACTCTCCAGCTGTCGCTGCTATATTAGAATCCATCACCATGTTCTGGACAGCAGGAATAGCTGGAAGGCATGGACAAATCTGGAAGATGTTTAAAAAGAGAAACAAAAATGAACAGCCAGAGGAAGAAAGGATTAGTTAAACCAAAAGCAAACTGTGAATCCATTTCCCTAGGGCAAGGCAACTTGGGACAGTGCCGTTTTGCTTCATTCTTTGAAGCAAATGTAAAATAAATCACGGTATATGTCCACGTGGAGCGTAGGGCCTGGAGGAGAGAATGCATCTTCCAGAAATGGCTCTCATCACCAACATTCATGCTTCTCAAACCAGAGCTGGCATACTCCTGGCAACTGAAGACAGAAGGCTGGATGTATATGATGTGCAAAAGAGGGGGATATATCTTTAAAAATTATAACTACTATTGAGCATACATTATAATATTATACATAATAACTTTACCTTCATATTAAACCAATGGAGTAGGTTTTTTTGTTTCTTTCATGCTTTCCTACTGATGAGGAAAGTGAAGCTCAAAGTGTAAATAACTGGCTGTAGGACACACAGCTAGTAAATGGAAAATGTGGGTTCAAACCCATGCTGCAGTATTACAAAGCCTGATTCCTTGCCTCCCCTGCTTAATTGCTTTTAATCAGTAATAACTAACTTAAAACATAATTTAAAAATAAACTTGCTATATCCTATAGTTGCATAACTATTATTTATGTTGTTATTGTTGTTGTTTTTGCTGCTGCCATTGTTATTTTGCAGAACTTTAGAGAGCTGTTTAGAGAACCCATGATGGGTTGCTTTGGCCTATACCTTCAGACCCAGGGTTATGTGTTAATCATTTCTACCAGCAGAGACATTTCTGAAGGAACTTTTGTAAAATACTATGCTGAAAAGTAGGAGAGCAGAATTTAGACCATTGGAAATAAACGTACAAAGAATGTAAACAGTCTACTGTGTATTTCTGGTATTGATGGGGTTTAACTAGGATGAAGTATTATTGCCCTGCCAGTTAACCTCTATGAAAAAAGTTTCTAAGAGAAGCGAGGCATACATGGAATACAGAGTCCCACATGGTACTTCATTGGCTCATTTCCAATTACTCCCTATAAAACTCTGAGGATGCTGGGTAGGAATCTGTGACTTAGAATCTAAGATCTGAGTGGGGCCTCTTCTCTCCTACCAAAGAAAAGATGACTGATCTTATCATCTTTGACCTATATGGTTTAGGAACCCGGTGCAGTGACTAGCACCCTTAGGCACGCATGCTGAGAGAAGTCTTGGATTGGCTTATCAATGAGGTACATAATGGGTATAGAAAATAGAAGACAGCCAAAGGCAGCCATGGGCCAATGCATCACTTTTTAAGCTACATTGGCCCTATGACTCCCAGTCAACATGCTGGACTCTCATGTGTCAGGTTAGAAACTTCCCCTTGGGAAGAATAGGGAGTGAGGGAATAAGAGGCAGCACACAACACAATCCTTACTGCCTCAATTCCTCCCATGTGACTTGGTTTGTGTTCAGTTAAGTAGTCACTCCTATGATGGATCACTCAGAGATGGATCACTGGAGTTTCAGGGAAACCCTATCTCTACCTCTGCGTCTTTCCTTGAGTAGTGCAATGGAGGGTTTAACCAGATATCTCAGAAGTCCCTTAAATGAGTCAGGACAATAATTAACTTGAAAGCCAGTTTGTAAATTAAGCCAAAATGTCACATCTCCTTATTTTAAATCTGCTTGTTATATTATGTTGTCCCATATTCTCCAGACTACTTTACCTCAGCTGCCCAAATGTAACAATGCTTTATTATGAAGTATCCCCTGTCTCCTTTAATAAATTGTTAAAAGAAAAAAACCCCACAGGAATATAAATATAAAATTCACCTTATTCCCCACCCCTGAGGTAGTTGGATTCTCAAACTCTTCTCCTTGATCATTTCCCTTATTTCCTCCAACAGCACCCGCATTTCTGGTCAGCCTGGGGCATGTCTTCAGTAACTACATCATGGGTTGTTTTCCCACAGAACAGGCATATCTAGTTACTTCCCTAAGAACACTCTAATGTTGAAAACTAAAGCCCCTAGTTTCTTGTGTGTTCATTTTCCTAAAGTTCAGTGATTCCACAATCACAAAAGTATAGAGCTATATCAGTCCCTTGACCACAAATTTCAATATGACATGTAGCTATTGCAGGAAGATATTCCCAAGCAGAGGTAATATTTCTGTTATGTTTATCAAATCTGCTGATATCTAGCAAAATAAAAATAGAGAATGCAGGAAGAAAAAAAAACTAGTTGTTTTTGTTATTTCACCTTACCAAGATGTCGTTGAATACATAAGCGATTTCTAAGGCCACAACGTTGTACGATCTTCAGAACAGCCATTGCAATGACAGTAGGCTTCTATTGGACTGTTCAGAAAACCCTGTAAGCCCTGATATATGCTGTAAGCATTTCCAAGTCTGTGCCTTCAAAGGTCCAACAATCTGTTATTTGCTATGTTCCTCCCTAAACTTTGCTGCCTACTAGTTTATGGTTCTTATTTAATCCCCCCCAAACATTTTTCAACCTTCATACTTCAGTGGTAGCAGAAAAATTTCTATTTCTATTAATCCTGTACCCTACTTTCTCCTGACAATTTCCTTTAGATCTAGTTGAGAAACAAGATGGAAGAGTGATGGGGTGAGAAAAATCTTGAAAACAATGCAAACAAACAAAAATATATGCAATAAGCAATCAACCTGTGGGACCTCCCCTTATCCTAGTATAAATAGCCCATGGGCCATAATTCTCATGTACCAGTGGCTTGTTGCTTCATATATCCTGAAAGCCTAGTCTGCATCTGCAGATTAGAAACATGATAGAGAGTTGAATGACAAGCTAGGATAATAAAGCTCTTCCAGAACCAGTGTTTTAAAAATCTGTAACCAGTGCTTCTGTGGGAGATGTGTACTCTCTTCCTCGGCATATAATTTACCTCCGCAAGGACAGCTGCCCTTGGTCCAAAGTCAATAAGGGAACTTGTTCTTTTCCTTCTGTTCTTCTGACTACTAATTGTGTCCAGGTTTGCTAAATATAGCAACCTAGTTTCTCAGTGTCATAATTTGTTGTGAATGCCTATGGAAGCTGGACTTATATTTTAGGTATGTCTTTTCAACTTTCTGTCTAATTCACCTTTCTATACTTCAGGGCCTCTATATTGTGAGGAGACACCTGTTCATAATATCCCTATCATTGCTCCAAACAATGAAAGAGAGAGATAGGAAGGAAGAGTATGTTTGCCCTTCATGCTTAGGGCCAGACTGGCTTAGGATATGATTGTACATCAGACCAATAGCTGTAAGGCAAGTTTACTAGGTAGTGAAAGAAAGATGAAAGCAGATCTGGAAACATCACTTCCCTGCCTCTTAGTCAATTAACATATTATCCAGCTGCTTAGGAAGGAAGAGAGGATGAGAGAAGAGATATGACAATGTGTACTCTCATTCGGTTTTCCTAAAATTTATTGATCCTAGGAAGAAAGGAATTAGAAGAGAAGGGTCTTTGAATGGGTGCAACCAGTAGTGAAGGTCACCCAATTAATGCCTTGAACTCTGAAAATCCAGATTTATTTTTCCTTTGAGGAGAATAGGAGTGTGGGGGCAGAGGTAGGCAGAGGAACTGACACTTTTTTTCTGTCTCAACTGATAAGGTACTGGGAGAGAAAGGATGTGAGAACTATACTGAGTTGTATTGGGGACCTGGTGACTAATACAGAGAAACAGAGGCAAAACTCTTAACAATGGAAGGGATGAACCACCCAATGGCTTATGGCCTTCCATTACAATATCAAATTCATTAAAGTTAATAGCTGTTTGAACCAACTCATGAGTTAGCAGGAGTAACACGTGTATTCAAACTTTTCTCAAGAAGCCCATAGCTAATTTAAATAATATTAAATAATAATAATTTCTTGACTGAATCCTTATCCTAGGCCAGATAATGTGAGATATGCTTTGCATATATTACCTAATTAATTAACTCGAGAGTCACAATAATTCTAGGCATCAAGTCTATTTCACAGAGAAGTTCATTAAAGATTAGAGATGTTGAAAAATTTAACCAGCCACAATAAGTTTGTAAATGAAAACTTACATATCCATGCATACCCATATTTGAGTGACCACAAAGCCTGTTTGATAGTCTGTATTTCTAGGTTTTCTGACTTTAATGATCAATTGAAAATTTAAATATTTAATCATCTGATCTTTAAATATTGGCCCCATTTTCTCTCAAGCACTGAAAGTACCAAAACAAACATTTTCGTGGGCATCATTTGGCCTGTAAGCTGGCTATTGCAACTTCTGGTGAGTATAATATCCTATAGTTTACAGCAAGAACACAACCATGTAAGTTCAGCAAGCAGGTTAAGAATAGTGAGATAGAGCCTAGTTTCATGTTTTATGTAATCCCATATGGCATTCTCTTGTAGTTCATTATAAATATTCATTGTTTGCATTTTATGTGACTGGCACTATGCTAGATACTGAGAATACAATTATAAATAAGAGACAAGATCTCTTTTCTCATGAGAAAGAGATAAAATAAAGGCAAATAAAATTTAGGACAGTATGGATTGAATAATAAGAGGAGGGCAAGGTTCTAAGGGAGGACGGGGGAGTAGTCAAGTCTTGACTGGTCATTCTTATTAGAATAATTGGTATCTAGTTTGAGATATAAGAGAGTTCAGCTCATACAGACTTGCTAAGACATGAGACCATGGTACCTTCTAGAAATTGGAGGTCATGAACAATTTGGTTCAATAAAATAAAAATTTAAATGAAAAGAGCCATGGCAGGAGAGCTAGGGAAGACACCACATCCTGAGGGGCTCTGAAAACCATAAGGAGTCCATACTATTGAGTATGGACTGTATCCTGAAGTCAGTGAGGAACAAGGAGATTTTTGAGGAGAACATCACAATTAAATTGCATTTTAGAATCATCTATCTAGCCACAAACAGGGAAATAGATTGGAGAGATCAAGGCTAAAGCGAGGGAGAGCAAATAAAAGCCCAGAAGGAAAGCAGCAGGAATTAAGTATGCCTTAATTACTGCCTTCATTAATGGTGAACGTAAAAGGACAGGGAAGAACAGTTTTTAGACAGAATCAGTAAGTTCCCTTGATGGAAGGAGCTAAGGAAGAATTCAACTTCATTTCAAGTGATTGATGGAGACAGGTACACCTGAAGGAAATACTGAGAGGGTCAGGTATAGCAAGTCTTGAAGGGCTTGCAAGTTTTTTCAAAAATCCTCAGTACAGAGGGAGAGAGCCAACCAGCTGGGCTGAGTCAGAACTGGGGTTTCAGTATACTGGTGAGTGATTGAAACAGCATTGCATTGCAGTAAGTCTTAAGAGAAGATGCATGGGAAACACATATAGGGGCCACTTCCAGGTTCCGGTTCCGGTTGGGTGGGTGAGAAGCCAGCTTGGAGCCTGAAAGTCGTCTTTCGAGTTGCCCACGAAGAGAAAAAAAAAAAGCTGAACAAACTGAAACTCAGCAAGTCTTCGTAGGTCCATCCGAGGGCAAATCCGAGGGCAGACCGATACCCCTCCTAAAGGAGAGACAAGACTAATGCAAAGATACACACCGGAACACCCCCCCCCCAACCCCCCGCGGGAACCAGTACCGGGTAAGCAAACCTGAACTGTATCGGGGATTTGCTGGAGGCGCAGCAAGAACAGATTTGAGACTTAAAAACTGCAAGGGGACCGAGTCATGGGGGAACCCAGATTCTGTTGAGTTTTACCTCCAGGTTCTCCCAGTGTTGACTCCACAGAAGTCTTTCCCCCTCCCTCCGCTTCTGAGAAGGTGGGGGCGGGGAGGCGGGCCAGGGAACTCAGTAGCCATTTGTTTCAAAATAAGCCAGGAGTGCGTTTTGCTTAAGGTGGCTTGCCCTCAAGGGAAGCTGTTTTATCTGAGCCTAACCAGTAGGGTTTTGCCAGTGTCTAACTGACCTGGAAGCAGAGAAATACCAGCTTGCTTTAGCTTTCCCGGCTCACCTAAGGGGGTGAGGGGGTGGGGGCGTGGGGACAAACAAAACAGGGAAGTACAAGGCGGGGGCGGGGGGGGGGGGCGCTATAGTTTGGGAGGGGGTAAACAAAACTAGGAAGTACGCGGAGCCCTAATCATGAGTCTCTAGAGACTGAATGTCTATGTAAGACTGACGGTCCAGAGACATGGACGAACTTAATCGGAGAGCTGAACTTTTGTAAGTTTGTGGTCAGAGAAGGATACTTGAATGCAAGATTTCAGAGGCATATCCGTGGTGTGCCTGCTGCCTTCTCCAGAGCCTAGAATCTGTCAGAAGGGTCTGAAAGGCAAAGCAGATTTAGAAAGGGAATAGAAGAGGTGACCTGCGAATGGTGCAGGGGAGTCCAAATGGCTTACTGGCCAAATAAAATACAGAAGTATTTAAAGGTAACCCTGCAAAATAATGAAGCTTACCAAATGTCTATTAGTCTGCTCATAGATGTTCGGAAACTTTCCCGCAGAATTATCGTATTCATAAAGGTCATGCCGTATATTCAGACATCAGCACAGCTAAAATCAGAGATAAAATTGTTTTATAGGTAGTCCAGGTTTATGAGAAGTCTCCAAGGTTTTATTGTCTTGGGGACCAGAATTAATCAGGTGATGCTGTTATTTGTGGTTTATCTCAGGGTGCAGAGTGCTATTTTGTCTGTTTTGTTACTGTTTTTTATCCTCTGACTGCTGTATGGGAAACAGTTCTTTTGGAAGCGGGGCAAAGTGTCAGGTTTCTTTTTTTTTCTTTTTTTTAATTCTGTAAGTCTTCTAGGACAAAACGGACTAAAAATTATGGTAATTGTCGATCCTTACCCCACCGTAACTATCCTAATGAACCTACAAGTATCTGCACACTGCGTTATTCTCCTCAGATAAATAACAAGAAGCAAATGCACATGTCAGTGGCTCTATCCTTACATATCATAAAGGTTTAAACTTGTGTTTTCCCCCCTAGGAAATAGCTTCTTAAGATAAATAAGTCCATTCTAATACTCTGAATATAACTAAAGCTATTTTGTAGTGACACCGTGAAGCACTTTTGAGATTTTGCTGTAGAAAATAACAAACAAAACAACACTACCAAACAAAAAAGTAAAAATTCACAGATCCATAGTTTTCTAGTATATTTCTTATTCACTTATTTGAAAGAGGACCTTTCCCTATTGTGGAAGTGCATGCATACGTTTTTAATATTGTGTGTGTGTGTGTGCGCGTGCGCGTGTGTAGAATCATATGTGTTTTGGATAACTTATGGAGGGCCCAGAGTAGCATGTAAACTCAGTAAATAATGCTTATTACAATACATGCAGTCTACTATGATATCTTTAAAACAGAGATGCTTAATATATACTTAACCTGTAATGATGGAGAAGAGATTTTGTGTAATGTTTCTAAATTCAATTTATATTTATTATGGAATTAAAACCTAGATGATAATACAAATGAGAGCTAAGGATCAAATGTGATACAAATTATGAGTATTTGCAGTGGAAGAAATATAATCAGTGACAGTGATAGAGAAGTGAAAGAAGAATAAAAGGTAAGAATAAAAAAAATAAGTGACTGTTTTTCATAACTTCAGTCAAAGCTGGCAGTGACACAGAGGAACTGATAATGGAGACAGCTGGAGATAAGCAAGTACAGAAGAGGGGGAAGGATGTAGGTGGGGAGTTCTACCTGTGGGTTATTAATATAGGTGGGGATGCATGTGAAGGCAGAGATTAGATTTTCTAGGTAGGACCAAAAAGAGAAAAAACAGAGGCAGGAAAATTAAACAGATTCGGAAAAGACCCAGTGGTGTGAGGAATAGTGAATACTCATTAAAAGAAGGTTGAAGGGTGCATTGAATGATCAGATATGGATGTGAGTCAGAATCATTCAGTTCTTGAGAAAGGAGAAAGATAATGTACACCTAGGTACAGATGTCCCCTTCCTTCATTTTTTGTCCCCTCAGTAAATGTTTGTCAGGAGCGAACCAAGATCATTGAGCAGTAGCAGCTTATGTAATTTTTCCTACTTAGAGAGTGATTTCTCTGTCCTACTATAATTACCATTGGGGATAAGCTCAAAACCTTTCCCCCACTCAGCTTCTTTACAATTCATTCCCTTCCCCATACTCTCATTGTACTGGTTCTTACTTTAATCAAAATTACCATGTATACATAAAATATTATTGAGCACCCTCTGTGAGCCTGGTATTTTGTTGAGTGCTGGGAGTACAGAAATGCCCTCAAAGATTTTATAGTCCAATGGTAGTATACTGAAATATCCACAAATAAATGTAATGGACAATTGAATGTATGGTGGATACATACATATTATTATATGAATAGGCATGAAGGAAAGAATGATGAATTTTACCTGAAGATTGTCAAGCAAAGGCATTGTCAAGAAATAGGGATTACACTAGTGGAATGAGTGGAGTACAAAACCATAGCAGTCATCACTAGCAGAGTTTAAGAGGTCTGCTGAGTATTTGTGAATGTCTTTTTTAGCATTTCGAAGATCATTTGAGGGTGAGATATAAAACACACATATATATCTCCTAGAAATTCTTTCAACTAATTACCTTGCCTTATGACAACCCTCAGTTCAATGTCTTACACATAGTAGGCACTTCATCACTATTTGTTAGAAGAATGTACAAATGACAGCATAGCTTTGCCAGCTGCTGTGTATTGTAAAAATAAGAAATGAGCTTTCTTCTAAGTGAACAGTGACTGCCAAATTCTCCTTGCTGTATGTTTGTTAAGCTGCAATAATAACTAGGAACTCCTGCCAGCACCAGAATATCATATAAATCAATGCTCAAAAGCAATATTATTGTACACCATCTTGCTTCTTGGCTTTTATTTCAGGGCTCCTGAAGTCTGGTTACAAATAGATCATTTATATTCACACATTTATTTTTTATAGTTTTCATAATGAAAACTAGATCTCTACCATTGCTATATATGTACTCGGTTTTTATAAGCAAGACTATGTAGAAGATGAGTTGCTCCAAGTTGTAATGCAAATTGCTTGGTGCACTAAAAAGGCATTACTTTCCCCCCATGTACATGCTTTATTTGCATTTTAAGACTCTAGCAAAACTCTATTAACCATCGTTCTCTTATCTTAGTAATTTTATCATCTTGGAGTTTTGGGGGGACAAAGTAGAAACACTTATTTCTTTAGTGTTGTTAATATTTATGATAACTTTGATGGAAAACCAAACAATAAATAATATTGTTTCAAGAGTAACAGAAAGCAAAAACAAAACAAAACAAAACAAAAACAATGGAGGGGAGGAAGCAAGGAACTTCCAGAATCCCACTCCTCCATAAACCAACTGTTTTCACTTACAATGGTTATTTTTAGACTTCTAATGCATTCATTGGTAAAGAACAACTGTGGAATTAATTTTATGTGAGCATAACAGTCAGTTTTATCTTTTCTATAATAAAACTATCTTCTTGGGAATTAGAGAGTTGAGTTCAGATGGTTCCCAAGGTTCGTCTGCAGTGAATTTCCTCCCTCCCAAGCCTCAGGCTGCTCCCAGAGGCCTGGTCTCTAGTACAATATTGTGAGGGATTGCATTAGCCAACAACCTTGGATACCTCAGTAACATGTTACCTGTTGAGGGCAACCAAGTAGAAACAAGGTTTATTGAAATGAAGAGAGAAGGGAGATTACTGGTTAAGAGAGAAGGTACTGTAGGTGTCCCTGCATGGATTGATTCTAGACCCCACCACCTACGCACTGTGAGGTTTGGGCAATTACTTGCCTTTTTTAGTCCTTTTTTTCCCTATATGTAAAATGTGTACAGTTATAAAACTTACAGGATTGAGGAGTATTAAATGACTGTGTAAGTTGCTAGGCATATAGTAAATACTTAATAAATGCTAGCTCATTTTTCCTCTCTAAGTCTACACCATATTCATGATTGTGCTAACTCATGTGGGAAGAGAAATATCAGCCAATTATGGCATATTACATGGACATATAAAATGTGAATCTGGAGGAGTTGGTCATTTAATGGATCCTCAAGTAAGAATGGATTCCTTTTGGTTGCAACTTGATTTCACATAGCCATAAACAGTTCCATTTGATCTGAGGTATGCAGAAGTCTGGTTGAACCTATTTCTGTGTATATTTCTCAAATTGGTATGAAATTTTCTATTCATAGTATCGGGAAAGTAAACTTGGCTTAGAAGAATAAGTACTTGAGTTCAAGTCCCAGCCCTACATCTCACAAGCTCAGTGACTGAAATGTGGTTCCCCCTCTCTGAACCTTATGTTAATAAAGTAATACGAATTACCTTAAATAAACTCTCAGGTTCCTGGAAGAACTAAATTTTTATGTTGATTAACCCATGCACATAATCCCAGGAATATGAACTGGGTCAGAAGAAACCAAATGGGAGCCGAATATAAATGCTGCTATGTTTCTTTGAATCTTTAATATACCATCATTAATTACCGGGTCAGTATTAAAAGAAGATTTTGATAAATAACAAGATTTTCTGATTCTGAAATTTCCTTATTTTTATATTCATTCTTTCAACAAGAATTTACTATATTTCTTCTGTAACTCAGTGTACTGGGTACTAGGAATGTAGACATAAGCTTAGGTAGGATTCCTGGTCTTTAAAATATGGGAATCCAAATAGGGGACACACATAAGTAAACAAGTAATTACAATATGGTATTTTACTTAACATAACAATATGCTATATAGTGCTATGGTATACAGCTCTGTATAAAATGTGTAAAAAAGGATTGTAGACACACAGAGGCAGAAATTTTTAATGGAGCGGTAAAACAGAAAAAGATTGGGCTTTGAAGTCAGGCAGAATTTTTTTTTTTTCAGCCATTTCTATAGTATGTAACTTTGGGCATTTTGCTTAACTCCTCTGAGACTCCATTTTCTAATCTACAATATGGTGATGATAATATCTCTTTTAGAGTATTGTTATGAGTAAATATCTAACCTGTACCTTTACTCTTAGCCCAGTACACAGTAGGAGTTCACTTAGGTATTCACTTACTTAAGAGTTCACTTAACTATTCTTTCCTTTATTGACTTCTCAGAGAAGGGGATATTTTATCTGGGTCTTGATGGAAGAGTAGGAGTTTGTTTGGTAGATAAAGTGAAATGCATGTGTGGAAAGTGTAAGATGTATACCGATTAACATACACACAGACATATTTTCACCCTAAATAATGGTTCCCTATTACTGGAGAGCATTCATGGAAAAGATATGGTAGAAGAGTTTGTAAACAGAACTTGCTCTCAGATAGGCAGGGGTTTGCCTATCATGTTCTCTTGTAGCCAGGCTTTGAAAGATAATTAGTATTCCTCTTAAATGCATGTTTCTAAGATTATTTTTGGTATTAATGTGGTGACTGGGTTAGAGGCCGGGATAAAGAGGAAGGTTATAGAAGTTGTTACTAGCTCTTTCAGTAGTGTGTGTGTGTGTGTGCGTGTGCGTGTGTGTGTGTGTGTGTCAGGAGAATAAATATAGAAATAATATGGATGAAGTAAAGAAAGGTTAACATTAACAAGGTAATATCTTCAGAAGGATCGAATTTGGGATACGCGGACAGGACTGGAATTTAGAGGCTTATTGCAGGATTTAAACAAGTTCAGGGATATAATTTTGATGTAGCAAAAATTGACAGATCCATGCCTTTGTTTACATTTTAAAATAGTAATTTTGGATAAAGGAGAGGAAATCAAACAATTTTCATGAAAGTCTCTCTTCTTGTTTGAATAGAGTTTTCTTAGGAAAGTGTTTTCTGAAAGTGAGTTTTGAAAAACAGTTGTTTCTTGGGTTGAAAATGAGTAGTCTTAATGCAATAAACAAAAATATTTCCTTTATCAAAGTTTGGGGATCACTAGATCTCTTTTGTATAGTCTTCTGTGAGCTTTAGTAAAGCACTCTGCATTATGAATCACCAAACTGACAGTAATTCTCAAGTGTGTTTAACAATAGAGTCTACCCCCATCTCACCTACCCCCAACATAGTAGGGCTTACATTTAAGCTACAGATTTTAGGAAATGCTATATTGGTGAGTTGTTGTTTTTTTTTTCAGTTGCATATATGATGATAAAAAAAATAGACAGAGAGGTTTATGATAATAAGTATCTTATTCCCAATCCTGGACTCAGAGGCAGATTCTTAATTGTTTCAGTTTTTAATTACTATGGTGGCTTTTCCTGAACCTATAGATAATATATCTTATTAGCTTAATATATCAACTTTATTTTTTTTTATTTTTCTTAACGTTTATTTATTTTTGAGACAGAGAGAGACAGAGCATGAACGGGGGAGGGTCAGAGAGAGAGGGAGACACACAATCTGAAACAGGCTCCAGGCTCTGAGCCATCAGCACAGAGCCTGACATGGGGCTTGAACTCATGAACCGTGAGATCATGACCTGAGCCGAAGTTGGACACTTAACCGACTGAGCCACCCAGGTGCCCCAATATATCAACTTTAAATAGCATCTATTGACTCCACAATATGAAGATAAGTTTTTAGCTCACATGCTTGATTGCTATTCTCTCCCTGGACTAATAACAGTGTATGTTTATATTACTGTTTTACCTTTTCTATTGATTGCTATTACAATCTAATAATTTTATATCCTTATCTTATTCTATCAATTTATGATATTATCTCTTAATAATTATTTTCCTTTTGCTTTCTGAGACCTGTCATCTCACAGGTCCATTTTTATGTTTGCATGATCAAAATTCTTAGTATTTGTCTCTTACAGCCACACTCAAGTCTTTGTGGCTTTGTGCTTAGTTTAAATCTAAAAGCTGAAGACTTATCAAAAGCATTTGTATTATAATGACTAAATACATATTGTCCAGTGTTGGTCCAAAAATGAATTTCCTTTTCTGTGAATCCAGTGTCAAAGCCTTGGGCCTCTTAAAGGAGAATGCTCCTAGATACATATTCAAATTAATTCTTTTTCTTGCATTCTATCATCTGTCTAAAATCCAGCAATTTTTTTAAGTTGCTTCATATTTGGTTCATTATATTCTTGCATAGTGATTGTATTTTTTTTCTTTTTTGCATTTCTAATTACTTTTATTTTTTCATGTGTCATTTCTTTTTTTTTTAATTTTTCAAATGTTTTTATTTGTTTTTGAGAGAGGGAGGGAGGGAGGGGGAGAGAGAGAGAGAGAGAGAAAGTCGGGGAATGGCAGAGAGAGAGAGAGAGACAGGCAGACGATCCAAAGCTGCATGGATACCAGAGATCCCAGTGAGGGGCTCAAAACTCATGAACCATGAGATCATGACCTGAGCCAAAGTCAGACACTTAACAGACTGAGCCACCCAGGTGCCCCATGTCATTTATTTTTTAAAATTCCTATTTCCCTCAAGTTCTGAATTGTTATTTTCTACTTTGGCAAGTGACTCTGCTACCTTCATGCCCACCCTCCTTTTCCCCGGACTTCCTCTGTTGGAACCTTTTATAATCCTGTATTGATATGAACTAGTGATTTTTGTAATTTCTACCCAGCCTCAACCCCAAGACACCCCTGCACTACTCCACTAGACTAGGTTTACCTTTTCCCAGATTCCACGTTTTATTTACTCTTCTTGTTTTGACATAGTTAAGAGAGTATATCCTAAAGTAGCTTTTCAACAAATAGTATGTGGAACATAAACTTCCTGATTACTTTTGTGTTTAACAGTACCTTGATTTCTCATCATGCTTTATCGATATTTTAGCCATGTTTCATACCCAAGTAAAAATCATTTAGCCTAAAAATATTCAAGGCATTAACCCCATTGTTTTCTAGCTTCTAATATTCTAATACTGCTGATTAGAAGGTGATACCAGTCTCTTTCTCTCTTATTCCTTTATATGCCACTCTCTTCCTTCTCTCTGTAAAGATTAGTATCTGCATTTTGAAATTCACAAGGATGCAATTAGTTTATTTTTTCCATTTTTTAAAAATTATCCATGTGTAGGATATTTAGCGGTCCTGTTTTTCTGATGACTTACATCTTTCTTCAGCCACAGGGAAATACTCTTCCTTATATGTTTAATGATTTTCCTTCTGTGTTTTAATATTCTTTCAAGGAATCCTACTGGTAGCCTATTGGATCTCTTGGTTTGAGCTTCATTGTCTCTTACCTTTCCTCTTATTTTGTGTCTATCTATTTTTATTGCTATTATTATATATTCTGTGAGATTTTGTCATCTTTGTATTGTAGACCACCCTATTGATATTTTTTAAATGTTTATGGTCCTATATTTAAACTCTAAGAGTGATTTATTATACTTTGCCTTTTTTCTCCATCACATCAGTCCTCACTTTATGGATAGAATATCTTTTCAAATCCTTTTGGATATATTAATTAGAGGGCTCTTAAGTTCTTTTATGGTCTTGAATTATCCATCTCTTCTCTCAGGGTAAATATTTCTGGTTTTGATTTTTTGGGTCATTTTCTATGGTACTAAATCGCATAAACAGTGATTTGTGGTGTTCCACTCACATTTAATTTTCTGAGTTTTGTTTACTGTTAGATGGTTAATGCTATTTTCTGGCTACATTGATCCTCTAAGACTCCGTTTCTTTATGATTTCCAAAGATGCATCTTTAAACGGAATAGATCGTTGTTAGGGAAATAGAAAAAGGTTAGTCAACTAGAAATCCTGAAGGAAAAGTTCATAGATTCTTTCTTGTTTTCCAGCTTTAGGACTCACTCTTTTGAAAGAGTATTGTCATGGCCAGAATACTTGGAAGCATTCTGTGGACTTGAAGCTCTGCTAACTGATCTAGAGAGGCTGTACTAAATAGGAGATAAAAGAAGTTGAAAACATTGATGAACAATATGAAATTACTAATTTTGTAAACCATGTGCATCTACACCAGTGCAGGGATGTGAGTGGAGTTAACATTTTGGTTATGGAA
Organism: Acinonyx jubatus; assembly: GCF_027475565.1. Taxonomy (NCBI): domain Eukaryota; kingdom Metazoa; phylum Chordata; class Mammalia; order Carnivora; family Felidae; genus Acinonyx; species Acinonyx jubatus. The sequence goes on along the minus strand of NC_069390.1, from coordinate 62,593,185 downwards.
AAAAAAATCACATGGGAACAAGTTGGGATAATAGAATGGGTCTCTTTTGTATCCATAGTATCTTATAAATAGTGCTATTACTGCTTTCACACTTTGATGTTATAATTATTGATTTAATTATTTTATCCACTTTTCCTAAACTATCAAAGCTCAATCCCACTGCATTGTAGTCATTCTTCTATCATTAGTGGCAGATACTCAGTGTTTGTTGATTGAATGACTGATTGAATTAGCTGATGAATGAATGAAGACTCTTGAGTTTCTCACTTCGTCAGGAAATTTCACCTATCAGTTTCCTCATCATAATATAAGGATAATATGTATCCATTTTTATTTTTTCAGAGGTTTCAAAAAACTAAAATACTATAAGAAATACCAGTGCATTATAAAAACCTGTGCTATATATACATGACAACTAATATCATTATCATTTTCCTTATCATAATCTCATCATCACCATCATCATCACTTTTATCATTTTAAATCAAACAAGGTCCCATTTCTGTTTATTCAGATGTGCCTACTTGATAATATCCAAATTTACCTGACTGATACAGGTGCTTTTATTTTTTAACTTTTAATCACTTGTGCAGAAAATATTTGTTAGGAATTTTGAAGAAAATATAAACTTACTGGAATAATAGTCTCTTGTCTTCACAGAAACTACATGACTTTAATACAAATGCTACATTCAGAAGATTTTACGCATAGTAGTATGAATAACACAAAAATAAAAATTTGTATAGTTTTTTTTTTACTTTTCAAACTACACACAAATTTATACATTTAATTATTGTTATTGCTCTATAATATAGTTATGTGCTATTTCAATGTAAGTGATGAGGAAATTGAAAACATGAAAGGTTAAGTGATTTTGTCCAAGGCCAGAGTTAATCAGTAACAGAAATAATAACAGAACTCAAATACACATTCCTCTAATTTAGTATTTATTTTATTATATGATATCAACATGCATTCAAGCTTAAGTTGGCCAGTACCTTTGTTATTATCATTTTTAGCGATAAAATTTCATCTGTTTTTTTAATAATAGGAGAGGCAGAATATAGAGGAAATCAGATGCACTTGGCATCTTTCATCTTATCCACCAGCTGTTCTTAGTTCTAATTTATAAAATGGTGCTAACTGGACCCCCAAATAATGAGGATTTAATGACAGAATGGAATCGCTAATTCTTTTTCCTCAGCCAATTTTTCCTTGGCCAATGAACTAATTATTGAAGAGAACTTAGTTATATTTTCCCCAGTTCACTTTTAGACAATAATCAAAGAAGCAAGAAGAAATGTGATAGTGTCTGGGGACAGTTATTGCAACTATTTTGCTTGCAGCTTAAAAGACATTACAAAAAAAAGGAGGCAAAGTGGTGGGAAATGGGTGTTACTTTCCACATACAGAGCATTGCCTGACTCATATGGCCAAAGAGCAAAGTCATTTATAGGGAATCATTGTCTCCAGCAAGATCATTAAAGAAAATAAATGCTTTCAGACCAGATGGAAATGTTAGAGAGTCGGACCTAATTTAGGGAAACCATTGGCCACATGTGAATCCCAAGCTATACACATAAGCCTGATCTGATTAACTGTTTTGAAAATTGCCTTTACATTGAAATTTAGGGCACACAAGAAAAAAGGATGGCTTTCATAGGGTACTGAGAGTTTGGCTCTCAGGGTGGAAATTTGAGAGTTGGGTTAGACCACCCAACTCAACCAGCTGTCTCTCTTTATTTAAAGAATAATAATTACCTTTGTTGAAAGATTTTTATGTTTAAGGAGTAGTAGATGCTTTGCATGTATTATATAAAATCCTAACAACAATATTAGAAGATGTGATGAGGAAGCTGAGTCCTGTGAGTAATAATAATAATGGTGTTGATATTGAAAATAATTACTGTTTTTTGAAAAGTTATTAAGTAGTGACCATCATTTTCTTGACCCTCAAAACAATCTTTTGCTATAAGTGCTATTCTTTTTACCCCCATTTACACATAAGGAAACTGATGCCAAAGAGATTAAGTAACTAGCCCAACATTACACTTGTCAAGGAGCCAGAATTTGAACCCAGGCAATCTTGTTCTAGAGCCTGTGTTTCTAATCAAAGTGCTAGACTGACAAGAACTGAGGTGTATGGGCTGTTTTATTCATCACATAGCAGAAACTCAGTAATAACTTGTATAAATAAATAAATAAAGAAACTGAGGTTCAAATGGAGAGGAAGGAAGGAAGGAAGGAAGGAAGGAAGGAAGGAAGGAAGGAAGGAAGGAAGGAAAGAAGGAAGGAAGGAAGGAAGACTTGCCAAAGGTTGCTCTGTGTCTTTGAATGTAAGCATACGGCACATTCCCCGCCCCCCCCCCCCAAATATATCACGAAGCCAAATCTAGGTCTCACCTTATTGATCAGCCTATTAGCATTCTGAATGGTGATAGTAAAGATGGTCTGTATAACATGGAGCATGATCAAGGTCTAGGAAGGAAGGATTCAGGTAAGTCCTTCTTGGGATATTAGGCATACAGATACGGCAGGGTAAGCCCCGGAAGGCAAATTGCATCTTCCCAGATGGAAAACATACATGTCATACTCTTCTCTGCATTTACTTTATTTATTTTTTCATTTTGTTATGCCAAAAGCTTTGGGTAAATAAAATATATTTTACATTTTGTTTGAAAGTAACTTGAGGGGTGCCTGGGTGGCTCAGTCGGTTAAGCGGCCGACTTCGGCTCAGGTCATGATCTCGAGGTTCATGAGTTCAAGCCCCGCGTCAGGCTCTGTGCTGACAGCTCAGAGCCTGGAGCCTGTTTCAGATTCTGTGTCTCCCTCTCTCTGACCCTCCCCTGTTCATGCTCTGTCTCTCTCTGTCTCAAAAATAAATAAATGTTAAAAACAAAAAATTAAAAAAAAAAAGTAACTTCAAATTCACAGAAAAGTTGCAAGAATACAGACAGTACAAGGAACACACAATACCTTTTATCTAGAAAACAATTGTTAACATTTTATTTCATTTACAATTTGTGCATTCTCTCTTTTTTATGCTCACACATATTATCTATCTACCTATCCATCTATTTATACATATGTTTTTGGATTGATTTTGGTTTCTGAATCACCTGAGGGTAAATTGCATATATCATAGGCCTTTAATTTAAAATGCTTCAATGTGTTTTCTGAAATCTGGGATATCTTCATATGTAATCCAAACAGTTATCAGTTAGGCTAAATATGATAAAAGCTTTTCCTTGTATATTAGCCATATTACAGTGTTAATTGATTGAACCAATGATATCCTTTATGACATTTTTTTCTTCTAGTTTAGGATCAAATTGAGGATTAATATTGTACTTAAAATATCATGCCTCTCTAGTCTTCTGTAATCTGGAAAATTTCTGTGACTTTTTTTGGTATTTTATGCTATTGATTTTTTTAAATAGCATTTCTTTCTTTCAAAAATAGGCTCTTCTTCCCCTTCTCCTCCTCTTCCTCCCCTCCTCCTCCTCCTGCTGCTGCTTCTGCTTCTTCTACTTCTTCTGTTTCCACATGATTAGTTTCAGGTTATACATTTCTAGCTGGAATACTAGATACGTGATATTGTGAATGTCTCAAGAGTATCACTTCTGGAGGTATGTCCATCTGCCACATTGATCAGTCCATCAAGATACTGTTTTATTTCCTCATGGTGTAGTTCTTATTTTTTTTCCGCTTTATTTCTAGTAATCTGTGGCGGTATGCTTTAAGACCGTGGTATGAATAGCTTACTCCCTGATTCAAATTTCTCTCTACATTTAACATTAATTAATGATTCTTGCCTGGCTCAGTAGTTACTGTGATTGCTGTAAAGAAATGATTCTCTCACTCCGGACATGAACCATGAGATCTAGTTTGTGCTACATAGCATACCTAACACAGGGCCAGCTGTGTTAGTCTGGTTCTCCTAGAAGCAGATGCCGCAATGGAATTATACATGCAAAGATTGTGTTAAGGGTAATGATTGTGATTGGAAATACGGAAGCAGCTGGAGAAAGCTGGAAGTGCCACCAGCTGAACGGCAAGTGTGAGCTGGAGTGAAGGAAAGAGGAGGAGTGAGGCTGGGTGAAAGTGTTTCAGACTCAGTACAGCTAAAGTAGCTTCAGCAGAGCCATTGAGGAGACATGAGCAAAAGGATGCCATCAGATGGGACTCAGGCCTCTCAGAAATAGATCTGCCTTGGTAGTCCAGCTGTACTCAGTCATTGGCTGGGAACAGCACATGCATTATATAGCAGTTACACTCCAGGCTCCCTGTAGTAGGAAGTCTTTGGGGCACATTTCACTACTGCCTCACCAGCACTTAACTTTTCTGAACCTCATGTTCCCCCTATCAAGTCCAACCACAATGCCCTTTCTTCCTCATGGATAAGTTTGAGAAATAAAATCATGTAGATGAAAGCACTTTGCAAAAGTCAAAACTTTATACCAATCTAACAGGATTTTTGTTACTATCACTGTTATTAAAAGTGTCACGAACACTCAGTTTATGTTAGGAACTGGGAATAATGAAATCTCCACAGTGTAGTGTCTACATTTGGTCATTTATTTGTATAAAAGGTTAACGGGAATGCCTTTTACTGAACTTATCTCTGATATGTTTTTGCGTGTCTCTTTGCCTATTTTTTCAAGGTTATTTGCCCAAGAATACAAGCATTGAGGAAGAAAATACTCCTTCAGAGAGCAAGAATGAAAAAGTAGATATAATTATGCTTAGGAGCAGCTTGCAGATAAATACTATTATGTCTCATAACTGTCTTATCAAATTTAAAACATTTCAAAGAAAACTAGTTAAGAATCTGTTTGTGCTTCACATATAAACATAAAGATAAAACCTCTGTTTTAACAGAGGTTAAAATATGTACTGGGATACTATCTTCTTGGAAGTGCTGTGGTAAAATGAGAGAAAGTGCAGGCTTTGTTGCTGAAGATTCACAGATCTTAGGTAGTGTATTTAATCTGTTTACATTTCCCTTATATCTGAAATGAAAATGATACATATATATGTATATATGTATATATATGATGTAAGCAGTAGATATAACATATCTAAAGTGCCCAACGCAGCCCCTGGCAAATAATAGATACAATAAATGGTGGTCGTCATTACTCAGGAAGTGTCTATTAAGGACCTATTATGTGTTAGTCACTGTGATAGATGCTGAGCCATACAATGCTAAATGGAGGGAAAGCTACCCCTGCCTTCCGTTGCAATCTACTGGGGGCTAAAAACAAATGAAGCAGTTCCTACAGTGTGAAAAAGACCTTGACAGGGTAAAAATAAGGTGCTGTGGAGATACATAGAAGGGTCATTGAACACAGAATTAGGAAATCAAGGAAGTCTCACTGAGGAAAAGATCGATGTTCAAGGAGAGTCCCACGCATAGTAGAATTCAGTCCGTCAAAATGGGAAAGCAAGAACAGAGAATCCTCAGCAGAAGAATCAGCCTGTGCAAAGTGCTGTAGGCAAGAACAAGAAGAGTGTGTTCAGGAAGCTGGGAGGAAATCATAGGGGGGATAGGAGGTGGTAAAGTAGTGGGGGAAAAAAGTTTGTGAGGTGAGAAGGGCCTGGATATCAGTATTAAGGAATGTTTGTCACTGGCCTGTATTTAAATCCTGACACAGAGCAGATGCTAAGTGATTGTTGAAGAAGGAGTTATTTTTATCATGCCATGTTCTTCCATGTTCTGTGTTTGTTTTTGTTTTTGTTTTCTTTTTTGAGATAGCCACTATGTTTTTACCAAGATACCTTTAGAAAGAAGAGTGTGTGTCACATAGAAGAATTGATTTCTCCCTGAAAGGTAATATCACATACGAAATTCTCCAAGTGGCATAAAGATAACAAGATCTCTAAAGTTAGAATTATAACATGAGATTATTAACTTCCAAAGAATTGAATGGATTTTCTAAAGAGTTCTAGTTTTTTCATGGGGGTGTCAATTTCATTTCCTTGTTAATTAAGAGAGTCTGTGAAAAGAGTCCAAGATCCTGTTCAGTTGACCCAAATAGAGCCTACATGATCAGAGTTTGGAGCATGCAGAAATGCACACATGAACTCTTTCCAATGCAGTTGTTTGAAGTGGCCCGAAAAAAAAAATCCACAGGCTGCAACTTTGATCAAAGAAAAATTAGGGATAATCCCCAAGTCAAACTGAATTCTCTGGTGGTATTTGTGGCAATTTAACTGAAAATTGTATACTATCAAATCCCCATGACATATGTTTGAGGTTTGAAAAGACATGAATAATCGAGGAAGATGGAAATTTGTGAAATCCAAAGATGTTTATTGACAGGGCTTATTTCACTTTTCCCAGGCCAGAGAGATGAAAAGGTTTTCTCTGCTTTTCTTTAAATACTTGATCCACTCCAAAGAGGACAGCTGGATAATCCCCACAGACAGGAAGAATTACTGACTCACCAAAAATACATAGACATGGGGACATCACTGTGGTTCCCATTGCTAGCCGTGTGAATAGTTAGTGTATCTGGCCATCACTGTCCATTTTTAAAATACACCAGTCTTTTGTATTAATTGATTCCCCATGTTCCATCTTCCCTGAGCCACATCTGTTTCAATGAAAGGACTGTATAAAGGTAAGATTTGTGCCATATAATACTAAACATCAAATGAAAGCTTTAAAAGCCAGCCAGCTGCCTATATGTTGAGCCATTCTCTTCAAGCATATGTTTGCAATTACCTAAACAGAGCCAAATCTGACCATGGGTTACAGTGGGAGTGTCAGCCATATCCATGGAAGCATTGTGCAACAATTAAATAAAGGTGCCAGATAGAAAGAGAAGCAAAGACAGTCCAATACTGGGGCCACTCAGCAGAGTGAAAGAAATGGCTCACAACCAGAAATAAACCCAGGCCCAGGACTCATTGTGACAGGGCTGTGCTTGGGTAGCAGCCAACCAGACCTGAGGTTGGACTTCAGCTTTGCAACTTAACAGTTGTATAGCTTTGTGCAGGCTGGTTACTTAACAATTTTCAAGCTGTGGTGACCTCATCTTTGAAATGGGAGAATGATACCTGATTTCAAATTTATTGGAGGATTCAGTAAGATGATCTGTAGAACACCTAGTGTGCTAGATCTTAGTAACTATACTATTCTTCTTGTTGTTACATTATTTTTAATAATATTAATAATGGCAGAACATCATAATTTTCATCTCTTGATATGTTTTCTTTGTATGGCTGACAGATGAATTTACTTAGTGCAGTTAATTTACCTTAAAATTGCTTCAATGTTTAGCCCAAACTGTAATGTAAACAGTCCCAGGTTATTGGTAGGAAATATATATACATATATTTCAAGGATGTAAGGATCAAGTAAGGTGGATAGTAAACTAAAGTTCAATAAAATAAAGGTATGTAAATGTCACGTAGGATATCATAGATAATGGAGTAATTAACTTACTTAAATGAGAGATTAAAAGGAGACTCAACTGAAGTGATGACATTTGAACTCAAGGTAGATATCAGTAGCCTTATAATTGTATGTTTGATATACTTTTAAAATAATACTTTTTTTTCTGGTGTCATTTCAAGCACAGCTAAACATGAAAAGTCTTACAGTTGAGTTATTAAGTAAGGTCTTTCTGTAATGGTCTAAAAACAAAGAAAAAATAGATTGTTTTCCTCCTGGATGTTTTTCTTTTTGAAAATCCTCATTTAGGTGTATGATAAGAATGGATTTGGGAAGACTGATCTTTTATTTTCCTTATTTGTCATCAGTAGGTCTAAATTTACCGTTTACTTTAAGAATTTTTTTTAACTTTATTTAGAGAGAGAGAGCGAGCCTGTGCAAATGGGGGAGAGACAGAGAGAGGGAGAGAGAATCCCAAAGCAGGCTCCACACTGTCAGCTCAGAGCCTGATGCAGGGCTCTTTCCTAAGAACCATGAGATCATGACCTGAGCTGCAATCAAGAGTCAGCTCAATCAGCTTAACTGACTGGATCACCCAAGTGTCCCTAAATTTATCTTATTAATTTGCTTGATTCATTACACAGACTGCATGTGGTCATTACTAAAGGTTTTAAAAAGAGAGTATAATAATGTGGACAAAAGATTATTTGATAGTAACAGTCTATAAAGTGACCAAATTAAATACGCAGGGAACTGAAAACTTTTAATGACGGGGCTGCCTCATTGAAAATGTATGGTTTGTTTCTTATTGTATGAGGACATTTCCCTAAATTATAATGTTAATTTAACCCTGTACTATAGTTATTCCACCCTATAAATATATTATTAGTTTGACTGACTTGGTTGATTTGTTTGTCTTTGCATAGTAGATTGCATTTAAGTTTCATGGTAAATTCTTCCCATGGAATAATTAGAATAATAAGGCAGAAATGCCCAAGATATAGGTGAAATATTGGGAACTAATTTCCTGTAAGGGCTACCAATACAACTTAAACTCTTGTGGAATTTCTGCAATGTCTATAACAAAAAGAGTGCATTATCACTGCACTTTGTAACTAGAAAGACCAAGGAAAGCTCCCTGTGTCCAATTATCTTAGCTGTCATATTAGCAAGTATTTATTGAATGCCTAAATTATAATAATCAATTTTCGGAAAACTATGAATATAAATGCATAAGGGAATGCATTTTTCTTCTTCAAGATGTTTTAAATTTAAATAGAAATGAATATCTTCTCTCTAGGCCTTGGTAGTAAACAGAGAACTGTATGCAATCTGGTATTAGAATTTTATGTTAAAGGTGATACTAATTTGTGACACACTATTATATAGTACAATAGGCAGGGCTGACTTTAGACAGGACTTTAGAGATGGTAGAGGATGTAGATAGTTATGTACAAGAGAGTAGGGCCCTCCAGAAGCAAAGCATGAATAAAACAATGAGTTAAGAAATAATAGAACAAGATACCAATATTATAGGGGGAGTTCATCATGTAGCATAAATTTTGTTTTAGGGAATACTGAATAAGGGTTCAGTCGCTATTCCCTGCTTTAAACTCTACCAGTGAAGGCTTGTCTAAAAGTGGTCATTCACATCATCAGTCTATATAATTTATACCTCCTTCAGATTAGGGTCTGTGGAAATATCCTTATTTCTGCTCTTCCATAACCCCAGACATATTATGATAACATAATGGGCATTGAACAAAATTTATTCGACAAAATAGGAATGGTCAGGCTTGCTTACAAGTTGTCTACAAAGTCAAGAATGTAAAATTTTATTAAGTTAAATAGTTCCTTTTTCTCAAAAGATCTGTTTATATCTGGAGGTATAGAATTATTTGGTAGGTTTTGACTCTCAGAGGTTTTATGTTTTACTGAAAGCATTTAACTATGTTTCAGCAAGGTAAACATAAAAGAAGGTTAAAAGGAGGAGTCTTTTAGATAGCTAGGCAGCTAGTGTTTGACAGTATAAATTGAATCTGTCCCTTATCTTATAAAGACAGAAGACACTGAGAATGAGTAAAGAAAATTGGACTTCTAAAATGATAAAATATTCAATAACTCTACCGGAACGGAATCTTGTTTTTCATAACTTGATTTCCAACCAAATTTATGTTATGTGAAAACAAAACAACAACAACCAAAACCCACTGCCTAGAAAACACTGGAGTCTCCTATTTTCTTTTAAAACATAACAAAAACAATAACAATATATTAACTGGAAACATTAATTGGGTTTCTACAATGTACCTACTTTGTTCTAAGTGCTTTGCCTGTTAATTTATTTATCTTTACAATGACCCTATGTTACACATACTGAAAGGGAGACTGAGAAAAGTCAACAAATGCCAAAGATTCTCTGATTTGAAAGCTCATGCTAATTCCCTGTCAGTATTTCAGAACCTTTAATTTTTTATAGTCTTGATGATTTTTGTGATATTTGAATACCACATGAAATATTTTTATTGTGGTAAAATATGCATAACATAGAATTTACCATTTTAAACCTTGAAAAAAGTATTTTAAGTGGCATTAAGTATATTCACATTGTTGTGTAACCATTACCACCATCCATCTCCAGAACTTTTTCATCATTCCAACTGAAACTTGGTATCCATTAAACACTAATTCACCATCACCCCCTACCCCCAGCCCCTGTTAGCCACTATTCTACTTTCTGTCTCTATGACTGTGACTGATCTAGGTACCCCATATAAGTGGAATCATACAATTTGTCCTTTTGAGTCAGGCTGATTTCACTTAGCATAATGTTTTCAAGGTTCATACATGTTATAGCATGTATCAGAATTTCAGTGTCCCCCCCCTCAGTTTTATTAAGGTATAATTTACAATGAAAATTTGCATACACTTAAAGTGTACAGACTGATGACCTGTTACAGGTAAATATGTGAACTATTCTGACAACCAAGCCATTCATCATAGGCTTCATAACATCCCATTGTACATATACATCACTTTGTTTATCCATTCATCTTTGGAGTTGTTACCACCCTTTGGTTCTTGTAAATAAGGTTGCTGTGAACATGATTGTACAAATATCTGTTCAAGTCCCTAATTTTAGTATTTGGGGATATATACCCAGAAGTGGAATTCTTGGTTTTTATGACAGATTGAACTGTCATTTGCTTAATATATTTCTACAAATCGTCTCATTTTATCTTTACTTTTTTTTTCATTTTAAATTAAATAGATTATTTTTAAAGGAAACTTTATTATTCCTGAGGTAGTCTGTATAAACTTGGTTATGCTGCAATAATAAATTCTTACAGTGCAATTTTCTATCTTGTTCATGTTAGATATCTCATTGGGATGATGGGAAGGAAGAGGGGTGGTTCTCCCTTACACAAGTCCCTCAAGGACCCAGGCTGGTGGGGCCTCCATTATTCTTAGCAGGGCAAGGAACAGTCTACTGAATAAGAATTGCCTTTTGTTCTAGTTACCTCAAAGTAAACAAACAGGACAGTATTTTTAATGAATGATAAACGATGAAGAGAATTAAATAAAGTTGAAATAAGGTGCAGAAGAAGAAAGTGGTTCATTAGCTTATCACTTTACACAAATATTTATTGGTTATTAAGTACTGCTGTAGACACTGAAGATACAGTAGTGAACAAGATAGAAATGGGCCATATCATCAGAGAACTTAACTGCTTAGAAAGAAACTCAGACATTACAATGGAAATATCAGATGCAGTGATTATGAAAAAGGAAATTTTAAAGCATATAACCAGGTACATACACTTAAAGTAACACGAGTGGAGGGGCCCCTGGGTAGCTTAGTCGGTTGAATACCTGACTCTTGGTTTCGGCTCAGGGAATGGTCTTGCAGTTCGTGAGTTCAAGCCCTGAGTTATGCTCTGTGCTGACAGTATGGAGCCTGCTTGGGATTCTCTCTCCTCCCTCTCTCCTCCTCCTTTGTGAACTCTCTCTCTCAAAATAAATAAATAAACCTTTAAAAAAAAGTAACACCAGTGGAATCAAAGAAAGGTTTTTATGAAGATGTGAAGTCTAAATAAGAAAGATATGTAGGTGGGTGCCTGGGTGGCTCAGTCAGCAGAGAATCTGCATTGATCTCAGGCTGGTGAGTTCAAGCCCCATATTGGGCATGGAGCATACTTAAAAAAAAAAACACAAAACACCGTAACTCATTTGGGGCACCTTAGTGGCTCAGTTAGTTGAGCATCCTACTCTTGATTTTGGCTCAGCTCATGATCTCACTGAGATTGAGCCCATGTTGAGCTCTGTGCTGACAGCATGGAACCTGCTTGGGATTCCCCCCCCCCCCCCTCTCTCTCTCATTCTCTCATTCTCTCATTCTCTCATTCTCTCTGCCCCTACCCCACTTGTGCACATGCTCTCTCTCCTCTCTCTCTCTCTCTCTCTCTCTGTCTCAAAATAAATGAATAAACTTTAAAGAAAAAAAAGAAGGATGTGGAGGAATAAGGAAGATGAGAGAGATTATTTTAGGCAGAGGAAACATTGAAATTGCCAAGAGTGGGAAAGAATAAGGAAAATCAGAAAATGTTACAAAATTCATTATTTCTGAAAATAGAGAAATAAAGTATAAGTCATGAAAAAGGGGTGGCACTGCACATGCTCTAAGTAGTGAGAAGAAACGAATCCTTTCACACAAGTTACTTCTTAGGTAATCAAGAACATTATTAAGCATTGTGAAAGGTATCTTCTGAGCTATTACTGTGTGTCATGCATAGTACCAGGCAGGTGTAACTAATCCCAGTTTTGCAGGCCAGGAAACTGAGGTTTGGAAAGATTAAATAATTTACCCAGGGTCATGTAGATAGTAAGTCACAAAGTCTGTATTTGAATGTGGTTTGTTAAAAAACCAAGCATTTGTTCTTTTCCTTTGAGTGCATGGCCTCAGAAAAAGAATAGAGCTTAATTGCTTAAGAGAGAACACCATTTCATGTGGATTGAAACTAATTTACTGGAATTTTATTTTTTCGGTGAATGATCAGAAAAGAAATTTTAGATTTCTGCTTCAGCAGTGGTTTTCCTTATGGCTTTATTTATTTATTTTTAATTTTTAAAATGTTTTTCTTATTTATTCTTGAGAGAGAGAGACAGAGCATGAGCAGGGGAGGAGCAGAGTGAGAGAGGGACACAGAATCCAAAGCAGGCTCCAGGCTCTAAGTTGTCAGCACAGAACCTGATGCGGGGCCCGAACCCATGAGATCATGACCTGAGCCAAAACCAGACACTCAACCGACTGAGTCGCCCAGGCTCCCCCCACCCCCCACCTTTATGGTTATGTTTTAGATAAAAATAAGAATGGAAATATATCCTTCAGACTATGTTTGCAATTCCAGGATGATAATTACCTTTTGTTTGTCCCTCTGGATCCATTCTGTAGCCTGGTCTGCTCTGATTTCTGCCAGGAGATGCTTGACTTACAAGTCTATGTTCAAGAGAATGCTTTGCCTTCTGCCTTCTGGTAAGATTCAACCAGTGGGAAGCCCTGGCAGGAGATGGAAGCAGAGTAGAGGGAGAGTGAATACCGGTGGGCTACTCTTTCCTTTTCTTCTCCCTTCAATCCTGAAAATGCTAATAGCACCTTTATTTCACTAGCCTCGGGGCAAGGTGGGGAGGAATCTACACTACCCCTTGAGTGTTTATTCACCCTGCCCTCACCTTTGTAAATAGTTTCTTTTTAAACCCTCCTTGAATCATGAAAATCTGATTTTATTCTAGGGTCCTGCCATTTGTTTCATTCTGGGAACCTTCCTCATACACTGATGTCTAGCAATTACTTGGTATACTAAATATGTCTTAAAAAGTGGGTAAATAAATGAAAGAGCACAGTGATACACTTACTTTATTCTCAGATGACAAAACTCGCTAAGGGAACCACTGTAGGTGTCTGTTAATCCAAAAATGGTTTCCTGTTCAGTGAAGGCCAGTATACCAAATATAAAGGTAAATTTTTATCCAGACTTCCTTCCTCTTTTATAAACAGAATAGTCTTGGAGCCCCATGAAAGCTGAGAAGACTTGGTCATACAGCCAGATTCCTGCTGTCTGAAAAATGTGATGGTAATCCAGAAAGAGATTTCAGAAGGCTTGCCCGGCAGCTCTGTGGTCACTCTGGTCTGGCAAGGAATGAAAGCCCCATGTTAGGCTGAAAGCTTAGAACTGCGCTCAGAAGCCAAAAGTCTTTCAGCTTGAATTGTAAAATGTTAGCCAACTTTGGATCAAGGCCTCTTCTGAAAATGAATAAAAATTTTTAGGGAGAAAGAGTCAGTACCTTAAATACATTTAAAGTGTAGGATTCATCCTGAATGAAATGATACCTCTCTTCTTTCAGGTAATACTTACATTCATTTGGTGGATGGTATCCAAACTCCCGAACATTTGACTTTATCTGTCTCCTAGGAATGATTCAGTGGCTGGTGGTTTAATTTCATTTCACTGTGGATACAATGATCTCTTTTGGTAATCGAACAAGGAAAGGTTGAGACCTCTTATTTTCAAGGCTTCTAAAATTGTCTGAGGACTTACATTCATATAAACAACTTTATTTTATAATGAAAAGCACCAAGTATTTACAAACCATTTACTAAAGCCCTGGTCACTTTAGATCCTTCAGTGCTCCTTAGCACATGTCGCAATTATACCAGGCACTTTGAATGCCAAAGGCATTTAATAAATTGTTATTATGATGCAAATGTGAAATTGATGTGTTATGGGGTGCTCTCTCTACATCTTTGATAAGAAATATGCTAAAATTCTACTTACAAATGAGGAAACTGAAATTCAGAGGGGTGAAGTTACATGCTGGAACTTTCACATTGAGGGAAGAAGAAGAGAGAAAACCCTGTCCTCCTTACTTCTCCCAACACATAATTTCATTAGAAAAAGACAGCTCCTAATCTTCCCCAAGCTCTACTAGGTTAATTTAGGCACAGCTAGGGACACTTCAGAATGACTGGTAAGCACAGTGAGCTATCAGACTGACTAAAGATGCAGGGTGAGGGGCAGAGAGCATCTGGTTTTGTTCTGTTACTGATTTATTTTGAATTTTGCTGTTCCTGTGCATGTTATCCTATTAATGTATTGTAAAAGTCTGTAGAAAAAAACTGTTTTGGAGCACCTAGGTGGCTCAGTCAGTTGAGCATCCCAACTCTTGATCTCGGCTCAGGTTGTGATCTTGCAGTTGGTGAGTTCGAGCCCTGCGTTGGCCTCTGCTCTGACAGTGTGGAGTCTGCTTGGGATTCTCTCTCTCTCTCTCTCTCTCTCTCTCTCTCTCTCTGTCCCTCCCCTGCACATGTTGTCTCTCTCTCAAAATAAATAATTGGCTTAAAAAATGTTTTAATTGGGTTTTGATTTGGAATGATATTTGTTCATTTAACAAATGTGGTATTAATGCCCTGAACCTCACCCTACATATCCTGAATTAATTTTGACTTTGTTGTAATCCAGATATAGGTAATTTCTTTCTTTTTCTTTCTTTTTTTTTTTCAGAGATAGGTGTTTTCTATAGCTTCTTAGGTAACTTTAATTTATAACCAGAGTTGAAAATCCCTGCTTTGTAAGTATGGAGAGAAACAATGGAAGTTAGGAGAAGAAAGAGGGAAGAAAAGAATAAAAAGAAAGGAAGTAAGGAGGAAGGGAAGGGGGAAAGGAAGAGGAAGGAAAAAAAAGAGGGAGAAAAAGGAGGAAAGGAACTAGGAAGAATGGAGAGGAGTAGAGAACAGATGAACTCCTTGTGGGCTAAGACACAGGCCATGATTAAAAGTATCACAAGTATGTGTAAACCCAATTTAGATGGTCCCTGACTTACAATGATTTGATATACAATTTTTCAGTTTTATAATGGTGCTAAAGTGATACCGAGTCAGTAGAAACTGTACTTCAAATTTTGAGTCCTTGGTCCTTTTCTGGGCTCGTGCTGTGCAGCACAATACTCTGTCTTAATGCTGGGCAGTAGCAGGGAGGCAGCCCCTAGTCAGCCAGTATTCAATCAACTATGACTCAACACTTGATTATAAAACAGGTTTTGTATTGATTCTGGCCAACTGTAGACTAAGTGTGCTGAGCACATTAGCAGACTAGGCTAAGCTACGATGTTCAGTAAGTTAGGTGTATTAGATGCATTTTCGACTTACGGTATTTTCAATTCACAGTGAGTTTATTGAGGTATAACTCCATGGTAAATTGAGGAAGATCTGTACTTATGGAGTAATATGTGTCATCTAAACAAATATAAATACTGATTATGAACAATCTGAACTAAAAACAAAATCCATCGTGTGTGTGTGTGTGTGTGTGTATGAAATCTATATTTTCTGTGTATTCATACCTATGTGAAATCTCCCCCATACACATACTTATTGCTATTTAGTATGTGTATGGGCACATACTTGGGCAGCTTAACGTTTCTAAAACAAATGACCCATACAGCAGTTAGCATCACCAAAATGTATAAGGTCATAATCAACTAGCTCTCAACACTACCCAGCAGCACTACTCTCTTACTCTGGTCTACTTCCTCCTGTGTTTCGATAACTACTTCAAACCTTCTTTGTAGCTGACAGATTTTGGAGTCTTCCCCCACCAGCTAATCTCTCCTTTTGCACTAGATACTGTGCTTACATCCCCCCTTCAAAAACAAACAACAAAGGAAGAGCTATCAAACACTTTCACCTTCAATTTTCACCTTCCCAATTTATGCTCTGACCAGTAGTTTCCCCCTTATTCTTTCCATTTCTGCCGGTTACATTCTTGTGCTCTGCCTCAACATCCTATGTAGTTTTCCACTGGGCTGTTTCCTGATTTTTCCTGCTGTCTCTTGAATCTCACAACATTGATTACCAGTATTGATTAACCTTTCCTGTGTCTTCAATCTCTCTGTCTCTACTATATTCTTCCCATTGCACCAGAATATGCCCAACACTCTCTATTTTCAAACAAAAGAAAACTACCTCGGCTTCTCTTCTACCAGCCAGTGCCTTAAAAGCTTTCTCCCCTTAAAATCAGGATTCTCAGGAAAGTGTGTATTTGCATTTTCTTCTCTTTCTTCACCTTCTTTTATCTCCCTACTTCTTCAAAGTATCTTCTGCATTCTTCCTTCCATCAAGATGGATTTCCAGTGATCACCATGTTGCTAAATGCAGTAGGCAATTTTTATGCTGAATTTATTTTACTTCCCCATCAGCCTTCAGCCTATTTCTTTCTTAAAACTTTCTTCTCTTAACTGTGATGATAGCCCTGGCCTCCCCCGCTCTCCTGTTCTTTTCCTGTGCTTCTTTATTGGCTCATCCTGTAACCTTATGATTTTAGGCTCTGAAGCCAGCCTTTTCAGATTCAATTCCTGACTGTGAATCATATCACCAGTAAGTCAGCACAGATAACTCCTCTGTAAAAATGCTAATAATACTGTTAACTTCATCAAAATATTTTTTTGAAAGAAGTAACAAATTTAATTGCTTGAGACAGTGCCTGAGACATAGAAAATGCTAAAGAGTGGCACCTGGGTAGTTCAGTCTTCTGACTTCATCTCAGGTCATGATCTTGCAGTTCGTGGGTTCAAGCCCCATGTCGGGCTGTGTGCTGACAGCTCAGAGCCTGGAGCCTGCTTCAGATTTTGTGTCTCCCTCTCTCTGCTCCTCCCCTGCTTGCCTTCTGTCTCTGTCTCTCTCTCTCTCTCAAAAGTAAATAAATGTTAAATTTTTTTTAAATGCTAAAAAGAAATATTATTTGTTATTTTCTTATACCTGTTCTTCAAGTCATATCATGGTTCCCCTTTCATGCTGTATTTTGTGTCTCAAAATGGTCTTTTTCATGCTGAAGGATTTAAGTACTATTTTAATTTTTGAAATTTATCATTTCATATCTTTAATGTAGACTTCTCTTCTGAGTTCCAGTCTTATTTTCAACATTTGTGATTGGATATCCCAAGGAAACCATAATGCAGCAGGTCTGAAATTGAACTCCTATTCTTTCCCTTGCAAAGTGAATTCTTTTCCTAGTTTCCCTTGAATGGCACCCATTAGCATAGTGGCACAGGTCCAAAACTTATAAATCATTATTTTTTTTATATGCTACATGTGTTATAGTATCACATTATAGTAAACATTTTAGTTGCTGAATATCTCAGGAATCTCATTGTCCACACTGCTATCACTCTTGGTTAAGCCCTCTCATTTTATTTTTTTCTTCTAATCTTGTGTACACTGTGCAGCCACAGTGAAGTTTTCTTTAAAAAAAAAGTGAAGAAAATGATGATGTTCCTTTCCTTATCTCTTAATATCACTTTTAGAGTTAAGAAAAAAAAAAAGCAAAAGTCCTTAATATACCACAAGGCCTGAATAGACTGCCTACCCAGGTCCCCAACCTCAGTAACAACTGTTTTGATTCCTTCATTCTAGCTTCTCTCACCATGTCGTCATCCCTTTTACTCATACTCACCTCCACCTCAGGGTCTTGCTCTTTTTTCTGTTAACCACTCTCCTTCCTCTGCTATATGTAGTGAACCCCCACTTGTCTTCAGATTTCGAAGCTCACATGTTACTTCTCAAGGAACTCCTTTCACGCTTCTCAATACTAAATCAAATCATAGCTGTTTGTATGTGCCCTTGACAGTATTAAGTTTGTAGTTATATATTTGATTATCTTATTACCATCCATATCTCCCCTTAGGCTGTAAGCTCATCATTGCTTCCCCAAACCTACTCAAGTATCTGGAACATAAGATATTCAAACAATATTGTTGAATAAATGAACGATGCCTATAAAGAGAAACTGGGGTCCTTAGAAAAACTAGAAACTCATTGGAAGAAGCTTAGGGATGTAGCGTCAGAACAATGGGTGCTTGGCTTGTTTCTGGTTTTGGTGTGTTGGTGATGTCAGAGAGCCACTACAGGGCTCTATTCTCCTCAGGAACAGTTAGATTTCCTATTTCCTTTTTCACTCATTCATTCAGTCTGTCATTATATAATGATTTACTAATGGAATATTGGCATCTTAGCTGTATACAAAACATTACAAATACAGCTGTGAACAGAACAGAGATGACCTTATTTCTCTAAGGGATTATAATGAAGGCATAGAATCCTGGTATCTCAGAGTGATAAGGTAATAGTTTTAATAAAGGATCTATGGAACACTAATCTTATACTCCATAAAACAAAAGTCCTAAAAAAGTCTAGGCCATGAAGCACATTGCATTTTTTTCTCATGGAAATTCATAAATAACATTGGGTCACTAAAGGCTCTGAAAATATTTGCAATAAATAAATCTTTTAAATATGTGTAACCCAGCATTCCCTAAATGCAGGGTTTTGTTTTTTGCTTGCTTTTGCTTTTGTTTTAGCACAACTCCTGTGCTGAGGAGGTACTATACAAGACTATGCATTTCATATGTATATTTATTTTTTCCATTGAACTGAGTCAGAATTGTCTTTTCTATAGTTTAGAATCACTGGATGTGATGTTTAAAATAATTAAATAGTTAATTTTGGCTACTGGTTTATAAACTTTCTTGACTTCAAGAATCCATGGTTTAAATATAGTTGTTTTGAAAATGCAAGCAACAGGGTTTCTCTGATCAAACCAGTGGTCAGATGTGAGCCCCATAAGCTAAGCCCCTTACTGCCCCTATATAGTACCACTGGAAAATGAGTGATCTAGTCCGACTGTATCACTTATCAGAAATAGCAGAAGATGGAAATCTAAAGAGGCAAAGAAAAATCTTAGAACACACACCTGTTGAAGTAAAGGGCAAGAAATAAAACTCAGGTCACTGAATTCCTAACCATTGCTTTTCTCCTTCTAACACATAGCTATGCTACCCATGCTCTGAATTATATGTAGTGGGGAATTGTGTAAAATTGTGACTTTTAGAATTGGAACTACAAACTTTTAAATATTCTACCCTTCATTATGTGCCAGCAATACTGACCTTTGTCCCCTAAACAAACCAACCTTGTCCCCACCCTCAGAAATTTGCATTTTTGCTACATCAGCCTGGAATACTCTGGCCCAGGCTTTTGCATAGCCAGCTCCTACCCTCCATTTAGGCCTGGGCTCAAAGGTTGCTTCCTCAGAGATGCCTTCTCTACCCACAGAATTTTAATATCCAATATCCTATAACTGTGTTTTATCTCCTCCTAGCACATCTTGTCAGAATCCGATTATTATGTATTTGGTTTCTTGGTTATCATCTATCTCCTGCTAGAATGGAAGTTCCATGAGTCTTTTTTTTATAGATTGTTGAATCTCTAGAACTAGAAGAGTACCCAACACACACACACACACACACACACACACACACACACGCACACACACACACAGAAGACATTTGATAAATATTTGCTATATGAGTGCATAACAGGCAAAGCTCTGTGTATGGGCTGTCTGTGGTAGAAGTGAATTGCTTGTTGGACTGGCAGAAGTCAAATGACCACCTCTCTAAAATGCTAGAGAAAGTATTAAAGAGACCAAGTTAGATATCTGAATTCCCTTCTAGCCCCGATTTTCTAAGATCCAAAAAGATTGGGATTGTTTCTCTGTATCCAAGAAATACTGTTGCTTTCCCATCTGGAAGAAAGTTTAATTCTGATGCAACCCAGTACACAGTACTGTAACAATTATTATTGTAATTCTAAGGATTAAAATATATTTATTTTAGGTGTTCTTGTTTAAACCCACAAGACCATAAAAACTCTTTTATATAAATTTTGTAAAATTTTCTTTACCACATGAATCAATAATTGTAGCTAGGGATATTTTACAAGTGAACTTTCATTCCCTTTTCACCATTATTTAATAATGGTGCCACATTATTTTAGTCTCCATCGATGACTCACCTGCATTAATGTCATTATCTCCAAATTGGCTTCCTCCTCTGCCCCTGCAGTTACCTCTCTAGGCCTCCTTCCTTATTAATGCCAGAATTCTCTTGTTACAAATAAGTAATTTTCCACCTCTCCTACATTAAAGCTGTATTAGTTTCCTGTGTCTGCTGTAACAAATTGCCACAGAATTGATGGCTTAAAACAATTTAAATTTATTCTCTCAGTTCTGGAGACCATAAGTCCTAAGTTAGTACTTCTGGGCCTAATTGAAGCTACTGGTGGGGCCATATGCCCTCTTAAGGCTCGGAGGACAGGATCTGTGCTTTGCCTCTTCCCACTGCTGGTGGCCACTAGCATCTCTTGGCTTGTGTCATATCACTCCAGTTTTTAAGACCAGTATCTTCAGATCTTTCTCTGCTGTGTCTTCACATCACCTTCTCTTCTCTGTGTGTCAGATTTCCCTCTGCTTCTTTCTTACAAGGGTAGATGTGGTTGCATGTAGGGCCCACCTGGATAACCCAGGATAAGGTCTCTATCCCAAGGTCCTCAACTTAGTCACATCTTCAGAAACTCTTTGTCTTAGGAGGTAACATTTTCAGAGTCCAGAGACCTGATGTCTTTGGTGACCATTATCTGCCTGCCATGGAATTTACAAGTTTACCATGGCCTGTAAACTAATGTCCACACTTATTATCAGGAACTACAGGCCTCTGTGTGTCTGGCCTTCATTTTTTTCTCTCTCTCTCTCAGATATCCCATGATGGCTTTCTGTGTCCCTAGGAAAAAAATGTTTTCCAAACACCTGTTTCCCTATGTCTTAAGCCTGAAGTACTCTTTTTTACCTTGTCCTCTTTTTATAACATGCAGTTCTCTTCTACAATATGCTTCCCTCTTTCGTCTTGGCAAATCTTCATTTACTGAATATATATAGAGTGACTGCAAAGTGTTAGCAATTGTGCTGAATGAATAAGACTTGATCCTGACTGGAGGATCTGCGCATCTATCTAGTGGTGAGGGCAGAGAAACAGAGTGAAGTATGATAAATGTCAGAGTAAAGAGAGAAATATACAGGATACTATAAGAACTGAAAGCATAGGCATAGACATAGAACAGGGAACAGGAATATATCCTTTTAAATTCAATGCCTGAATCAAATCTTAAACAACACAACACAACACAAATCTTAATACATTAGTAGGAGTATGTAACAGTGATGAGTGGTGGAGGTTGACAGGGAGGCTTTCAAAGTTACTGAGTTCTTCTTTTTTTAAGTCCCCCCCCCAGTTTTATTGAAATATAATTGCCATATAGCATTGTATAAATTCAGGGTGTACAATGTGACTATTTGATGTGAGTTTTTGTACACTAATAACAAAATATCTGGAGAAATAAAGAAACAGTCTCATTTACAGTAGCACTGAGAACAATAAAATACCTAGGAAGAAATGTAACCAAGGAGGTGAAAAATCTGTATACTAAAAACAATGAGATATCAATGAGAGAAATTGAAGAAGACACACATTAGTGGGGAGATAAATCATATTTGTGGTTCAGAAAAATTAATATTGTTAAAATATCCATACTCCCCAAAGCCACCTGTAGATTCAGTACAATCCCCATCAAAATTCCAGGGACAATTTTCAAAGAAAAACAAATCTAAAGTTAATATGTAACCACAGAAGACCTCAAATAGCCAAAGAAGTCTTGAGAAAGAAGAAAGCTGAAAGCATTGTACTTCCTGATTTCAAGTTATCTATAAAACCGTAGTAATCAAAACAGTAGGATCCTGGCATAAAAACTGACACGTAGACCAATGGAATAGAATAGAGAGCTCAGAAATAAACCCATACATGCACAACTAATATTTGACAAGGGATCCCAGAATATTCAGTGGGGAAAAGATAATTTTTTTCCATAAATGGTGTTGGTTAAACTACGTCTTCACATGCAAAAGAATGAAATTGGACCCTTGTCTTAAACCACTCACAAAAGTTAACTCTGAATAAATTAGAGACTTAAATATAAGCTCTGTAACTATAAAACTCTCAAAAGAAAGCAGGGAAAAATCTCCTTGACATTGGTCTTGGCAATGATTTTTTTGGATATGACCCCAAAGCACAAGCAGTAGAAGAAGCAAATATAAACAAGTAGGGCTACAGGAAACTGAAACACCTTCCAAACAACAAAAGAAATAAGGAACAGAATGGAGGGGCAGCCTATGGCATGGGAGAAGATATTTGCAAACCATGTATCATTAAAGGGTTAATATCTAAAGCATATAAGTTGTATATAAGCACTTAGTTTACGTGCTGTTTTATGAGTAACACCTTCCATACCCCATGGGCCATATATTCTCTTATAGAAACTTATGACATGTAGTACTTCTTCTATTATAACTCTCATCATTTTTTATTATAATTAAGTGTTTAATATGTCTTGCCTGGACATATAAATTAGCTGTTATAAGTTAAAGTACTTTTATGAATTAAAAGTTTCTGAAATAGCAAAGAACATGAACACTTTGTTCATTGCTTTACATCTCAGACCCAGTAGTGTTCCTGGTACATCTTAGGATTTTAACAAATGATCTTGGAATGAATTAATATAAGAGTGAGAGAAGAAGGACTTAAAACTCATATTGTGTTCTACAGATGCCAACACTCTGACATCTCATACTGTGTTTCAATTGTTTACTTGCTCCTTCACATCTCACTGTTGCAGTGTATGAAGGGCATGAATAAAGCAGATATATCTAAGCTTTGCATAGTCTTAATTAAGCATGGCACATCTGGTGTACTGGTTTATTGGAATTTTGTTTTTTGTTTTATCAGACATGTATAGGCCTGAATTAAAAAAAAAAATCAGGGAAGGGCTACAATCTTGCTAGTCAATTATATATTCCCAAAGGTTCAATATATATCCAGATATAGAAGGAGAAACTATACTGTGTTAGCTTTACTGAAATTATTTTGTCTGGCAGCTAATTTTAGTATATTAATTATCTTCAATATGTTAAAATTTTATTTGACATATTTAAGTAGGTATGTTGTTTTTAATTAAAGATTTTAACTGACAAAATATATTTTAAATTAGTCATTTTCATTCCTCCTGAGTCTCTTCTGTGGAGCTGTAAGGTTCTGTAGAATTGTTTAGAAACCAAAGCTATAGATAATCCAAAGCAACTAGGGAGTCTAAGTTGCTTAAGAAGAAAAAAAGAAAAAATAAGAAAAAAAGAAAACAGGTAAAGTCTTCTGTAAACATGATTATAGGAAAAATCTTTTTAACTATGAGTAAAAACCCACATGCAGTTTTAAAAATTGATTAATTTGGAGCACCTCGGTGGCTTATTCGGTTAGGCATCCAACTCTTGATTTGACCTAGGTCATGATTTCACAGTTTGTGAGATCGATCCCCGCATTGGGCTCTATGCTGACAGCATGGAGCCTGCTTGGGATTCTCTCTCTCTGCCCCTTACCTGCTCATGCTCTCTCTCTCAAAAATAAATAAACTTTAAAAGAACAAATAAAAATAAAAATTGATAAATTTGAGTACATAAAAATAAGAAAACACATTTTGAATAGCACCAATTCAAACAAAAAATTACTAACTGAAAATAAAATTTTCAATGCGCATCAGAGAGTAAAGACCAATATTCCTAATTTTTAAAGGAAAAATTGAAAAGGAAATATAATTTGGCCTCTAGAAAATTGGTTAAAAGCCATTAGCCTGCAATTCACCAAAAGATTAAAGTGGACCTTAAACATATGAAAAGATGTTTCCCTTCACTCAGATGAGAGAAATTAAAATTAATACTAGAACAGGGAACTATTTGTCATGCAGTACATTGTCAAAAATTGAAGAACTTGATCATACACTCTATTGGTGAGGTGGTAGGGAAACACTCACATGCATTGCTGGTGAGAACGCCAAATAGTACAACCTTTATGGAAGTTGTACAGATGTACTTCCCTTTTGACCCAGAATACTCACTTCTAGGGATTACCCTGATGGTGTACCACCAAGAATGTAAAATTACATGTATACAAATGTATTTATTACATCATTTTTTATATCTGCAAAATAATGAAAATTATCCAAATTATCCAAATCTCTAACCAAAGAGTATTTGTTGAATTATGGTGTGTGTAAACATGCATACACACACACACACACACACACACACACACCACATACACACACCACACTCACACGCACACACACACGCGCGCGCACACACACACACACACACACACACACACACACTTGAGTACTATGCAGCTGTACAAAGAATGATGAAGACCTCTGAACCGATATGGAGAAATTTTCAGGAGATAGCATAAGTTTTAAAAAGTACATAAAAACATATATGGATCCTGAATTTTATGTACAAAAGAAGTGAAAATAAGAAAATATGAATATGCCTCTTATAATTGCAAAAAGAAAAACAAGAAATACAAGCCAGGAAACAATAGGAACTGGCTAAACATAAGGGATACAATGAGCTGAAAATGGGGTGGTAAGAATACAGGGGGAAATGACAATTGAGTTTTTTTTTTAATTTAAAATTTAGTTAACATACAGTGCAATATTTGTTTCAGGAGAATTCAGTGATTCATCAGTTACATCACTTACCACTTACTAAACACCCAGTTGTCATTACAACAAGTGCACTCCTTAGTATTCATCACCCATCTAGCCCATCTCCCACCACCTCCCTCCATCAGCCCATAGTTTCTTCTCTATAATTAAGAGTCTCTTGTGGCTTCTTTCCCTCTCTTCTCTTCCACCCTTCCCATATGTTCTTTTTTGTTTTGAAATTCTACATATGAGTGAAATCATATGGTATTTGTCTTTCCCTGATTGACTTGTTTTGCTTAGCATAATACATTCTAGCTTTATCTATGTCATTACCAATGGCAAAATTTCATTTTTGATGGCTGAGTAATATTCCATTTTATATATATATATATATATATATATATATATATATATATATATATATATATATATATATACACACACACCACATCTTCTTTATCTATTCATCAGTTATGGACATTTTGGCTCTCTGTAGTTTAGCTATTGTTCATAATGCTGCTGTAAACATTGGGGTGCATGTATACCTTCAAATCTGTATTTCTGTATCCTTTGAGTAAATACCTAATAGTGTAATTGCTGATCATCATAGGGTAGTTTCTTGAGGAACCTCCATACTGTTTTCCAGAGTGGCTGCACCAGTTTACATTCCCACCAACAGTGCAAGAAGCTTCCCCTTTCTCCACATACTCACCAACACCAGTTGTTTCTTGTGTTGTTAATTTTAACCATTCTGACAGATGTGAGGTAGCATCCCATCGTGGTTTTGCTTTGTATTTCCCTGATGATGGTGATGTTGAACATCTTTTCATGTGTCTGTTAGCCATCTGGATGTATTCTTTGGAAACGTGTCTATTCATGTCTTCTGCCCATTTCGTAACTGGGTTATTTGTTTTTTGGGTGTTGGGTTTGGTAAGTTCTTTATAGATTTTGGGTACTAGCCCTTTATCTGACATGTCATTTGCAAGTATCTTCTCCCATTTCATAGGCTGCCTTTTAGTTTTGTTGATTGTTTCCTTCACTGTGCAGAAGCTTTGTATCTTGATGACGTCCCAGTAGTTCATGTTTGCTTTTGTTTCCCTTGTCTTCGGCGACATGTCTAGTAAGAAGTTGCTCTGGCTAAGGTCAGAGGTTGCTGCCTGTGTTCTCCTCTACGATTTTGATAGTTTCCTGTCTCATATTTAGGTCTTTCATCCATTTTAAATTTAGTTTTGTGTATAGTGTAAGAAAGCGGTCCAGTTTCATTCTTCTGCATGTCGCCATTCAGTTTTCCAACACTATTTGTTGAAGAGACTGCCTTTTTTCTATTGGATATTCTTTCCTACTTTGTCAAAGATTAGTTGGCCATATAGCTATGGGTCCATTTCTGGGTTCTCTATTCTGGTCCATTGATCTATGTGTCTGTTTTTGTGCCAGTTTTGATTTTTGCAAATGTGTTAATGTTCTACATATTCTAAAGTAAAATTAATTAGATTAAGGAGGAAAATAATAAAACTAAAGGGGAAAGAGGAAAGGATTGATTGAAGGTAACACTGTAATAGTATTTGACTTTGAACTCTCAGTTACAGGAGTAAGACGTGTGAGTAGGAGGAATAGATGCCAACAAACCAAAATATTTTTAATAGTTTTCTTTTCTTTTTTTGGTGGTAGTATAGACAAAAAATTATGAAAGTATTTTAGGTATTTTTTAGAGTTGAGTCAGCCAATATGTATGTTGATATTAAAGGAAGACTGGCTTTTCAATGTGATTAAAGTAGAATACAAATGTGAAAAGATATATGGCAAAAACCCAAAAAAAATTCCTTGTAATTTATGAAATCATGATTTCTACTATACATATGCGTATATGCCTCTATCTGTGCATCATACATTTATATTCGCTTTTGCATGTGTCCGTATATTTTGGTGTATTCATTCATGTGTATTTTTTATGTACATGTGCATGCATATGTTTCTTAGTTCCATTGGGTAAAAGAGCCAGGAACAAAAGACACTCCAGCAGCAATAAGTAAATCTAGTTTCTAGATGTTGTCATGTAACACGATTTCTCCCTGTAATGAAACAGTGACCTTCAGAGAAGTGGCCAATCCTAGGACTTTGAGGGTAGGTATAAGATGAGCCTGACACATTGTATTAGCTAAAACCCATGGAGTGCTCAAAAAAAAAAATAATGGTAGCATGCCACATGAACATGAGTAGTATGATAGGGCTTCCACTGGACAAATCTGTAACAATTTGAACACAAAAAAGATTAAGTACAATAAAGAGTTATAAACAATTGGAAAATAGACATTAATTTAGCCATATCCAATAATAAATAGATCAAATCAATGAGTCGGTCATTGGAAGAGAAGAGAGGGCTCTTGAGTACAGTAAAATTCCAATGGCCAATTGTTTAATGCAGAGGAAGTGTACAATTTGGAAAACTAATGTTTTGCATTGTCATAGTGAAAACAGGATCAGAAAAGAGCCATCAGTGGATGCTAATCCAGGTAGAAATTTTGATGAGGTATAGGGCATCTGCATAGTCTGTTATCACATATATGCACACACACATATATATGGATTGTGTGTGTATACACACATACATGTAAGTGTATACATGTATACATGTGTACACATAAGCACACACACTCCTAAAAAAGCCTTACACCATGCAGATGTTATTTGACTAGTTGCTATTATTAAGTTTACTATTATTGTTTTTAATATATTATTTTCATGTTTCTGGGTCTGGCAATCTGGGTTGCTTTCCTTTTAGCCAAGATCAGGTTCTCCTGAATCTTCTCTAACCAGTCTACGACGGCTTATTCCCATTCTCCATCAGCAGCTACAAGTAAACATTTGAGCTAGGGCTAGAATAATTATAACAGCTACCACTAAGGTTGTCAGTGCTGGGATTTAAGAAAGCTGGATCTAACCATGTTTTGTGGCAGTGACACTCTCAGAGTAAATGCATCTGAAAGGAAAAAATGGTTTGATTTGTGTACCAAGAGGCAGTGCATGATATGAAAGCAGCTCAGCCTTGTTTGTAATGACTCAGAAGTGGTCCTTCCTCACACACTCCATGCCAAATAAATCAATTTTTCAACTTTGACTTGCACTTGACACTGCCTTTAATCTGTGAACTATGAAACGCAGAGAAATCTTGTGCGCACTTCTCTCCCCCATCTGCGTGTGGCTGTCAGGCGAGCAGTCAACAGCACTCTGTAACAGAAGTTAATTGGAAGGGTCTGGATGTCTCCCGCTCCTTTGGTAATTATCGAAGTCACTCTCCTGGCATGGAAGAGAGCCTCTTGCCTCCACACTATTTGATAAAGAGACTCTTTTTCCTCCTTATATAGTCCCAGAAGCCAAACAAAACTAAGCACTTTCTGTTTGTTTGATAAACCCCAGAATTATTTTAAGGTTGGATACACTAAGCTTTAGGTTCAATTCAATTCAATTCAAGTGGATTTTAAAACCTTTGAGAAGAAGATGTGTCTAATTTACCTGTTTGTCCCCAGTGCCCAGCCCTGTACCTGACATATAATAAATGTTCAGTAAGTGTTAGGAATTTTTATTATTAATACTATTATTATTAACACCTGTCTCTAGTTCCTGTTACATACAAGTCATTAAAATGAGCATTTAAGTGGGAAAATGTTTAACTCTACAATTGCACACATTTGGGTTGCAATCCTAGCTCTACTATTAACAGCGATGATATTGTAGGTGAACTATTTCATCTCACCGAACATCACTTTCCTCTCTAACACTGTTGGAATTATATATAATGCAGAAGGTTGTATCTATTAAATGAGTTAAAACTGTTACAGCGCCTAGTACACTGACTGGCATACAGTAAGTGTTTAATAAATACTAGTTTTCTTCCCTCATTCCTTAATGTGTTTAGAGACCATTTGAGTCACTTGTTCCACCCATGAGTCACTTGTTCCATCTGTTTTGCTTCAGACCTTTGACTTTGACATTATTAATTTAGGACCAGAGAAGTTCTATTTTCTGTCTTTGCCCTCTATCACTCCCAATTCCAATATCTCTTCTATTTGTCTCATTTTAGCTAAAAGACATATTTTAAACAGGGCTTCAAAAACTCAAACAAGATTTTTATTGTGTCCCTCATATGTGGCAACCACTATGGCATGCATTGGAAATATAGGAATGAGTACAACATGATGCCTTCCCTTAGGGAATTTGCAGCCTTGTCAAGGAGACAGGGATAGACGTACCCAATTGAAATACAGTATGAGCAGATTTCAGCGAGAGAGATTCTTAAAATCAAAGTGATATGTGAGAACTGTCAATGCCTCTTGTTAGGAAGCAGGTGAATTGCATTGATGAAAGATTCAGGTAGGAGGTTCCCTGTAAAGTGGGCTTTGAAGGACGGTCCAGCATTTTCTGGACAGGGAATGGGCGAAAGATCATTCTACAGAGAGGGGACAGCATGTGCAAAACTACACAGTGATGCATGTGATAGGAGATGAAAATATGTATTTACTGACACTGGTTACATGCTATATTATACATGTCTACAGTTAAAGAGTATCATTCATGAGCTATGCTACAGAGTCAGATGTTTTCAGACAGGTAACTGGTGGTGGTATAGAAGGTAAGTTGCAAATAAACCATACCACTTCTGAGGATGGAGTAAGGATGTAGCTGCCTCAGTGGGGATTAAGCTTCAGAAATGGCATTTCATCAGGCTTAGTGGTTACCTGCTGAACTGCAACACCTTGAGCATTAGTTCCAGTCTGTAACCAGGGGCCACAGAAGGGCCAGACTGATTTTTTTAAAACTAATCGAGAGGCAGATGATGCACAGGGAGAGCTTTTTTTAGTCACTGATTATGTGATTCGTGGAAGGTCAGAAGGGAGAGAGACTGAAGGCAGGTGGGAGGCTGAGTAGGGACCTGGGGTAACTGTCTAGATGATGAGTTCCTTCACTAGGACAGTGACAATGGTAATGGAGGAGGAGTATGAATATTTGCATGCAGCTTCAGGAAGCCGGCGGACATTGAATACAGAAAGTGAGTGAAGCAGATAATTTGTATACTTTAGTGACAGATGGCATGATAATGTGGAATCAAAAGGAACTGTCGTTTGAGTTTCTTAGCCCTAACTTGTTCTATAAAAAGAGGATTTGTATTTAAACAAATGATGAGACTTGTCTGTAGAAATGTAAGGAGTAACATAATTCATGAACCTATTTTTTCTAGTGTCTGTACTTTACTGCTACTTTAAAAAAATGAAATTGGAACTCAAAGCTAATAATTTGATAAATTCAGAAAGCTAGTAATAGTCCATAATGATTTTATATGGCATGATAAAGGATGACTACTGCCTTCTAAATCATATTTTCACTGAAATGGAAAAACACTGAAAAAAAATCACAAAAACATGATTTATAATGTTGATCAAACTCCCCTAATTTTCCATAGAATTCATTTAGTGTTACTTTCTCATAAACGTTAATAAACTCACACAGTAGTGCTTATTGAATCACCATTGTAAATCCCAGCTGTTGCCAAACTTCACAAATTGACCTCAACAGTCCATAGTCCTAACCTTAGACAGGGGAAAGCATTTGGCTGAATAGAGTTAAATGAACAAAGTACTGTACCTGGGGCTAAAGGGTGGTGAAGATAAATTCACTGCAAGGCAGGAGCCAAATATATAATGGATTTTGAGCTTTGAAGATCCAATTCTATACACATTCTTATTATTCTGTAAATTGTTTCCAAAGTGCTTTATTAAAGCAATCAACAAATACACATTTTGTACTTGCTGCTTACAGAGACTTTTGATAACCTAAAATGCATACTTCTGTGGTCGGTTTTGCTCTTAGAGTACAGAACCAGCTCTTCCTTAGTGTTTACGCCATTTATGGTGAACTAAGATGCCTCTTTATCACAGAAATATGACTGTCTGTAGCAAGAATCCTTGTTTTATTTTTATTTCCACTTTATTGATGAGAAAAAAATGAGCCTCTGAGAGATGAAGTGAATTAATTGTCAAGGTCACCAGGGTTTGAACGTAGGTTGATAGATAGTAAGTTTCTTTCCCTCTCCATTATATTATTTAGTCTCACATCCTTTACTATTCACAGGGTCTCCCTTCCCTTCCCTTCCCTTCCCTCCCCTCCCCTCCCCTCCCCTCCCCTCCCTCCCCTCCCTCCCCTCCCCTCCCCTCCCCTCCCCTCCCTTCCCTTCCCTTCCCTTCCCTTCCCTTCCCAAAAGGAGCTGTTTCATGCAACTTGCATTTTTAGAATCCTTAATTCTTTTCTGTGTAACTGTTTTATCCCAAAACATTGTTAAATAATGAAGAAGTACAATAGATTTAAAGTAATAATATTGAATTTTTTTTAATTGGACTTTTTCATTGAAATATAGTTGCCATACAATGTGGTATTAGTTTTAGACCTAAAATGTCATGTTAGATCCAGGAATACAGCATAATGCATCATCAGTGTATAGGCTATTCAGTGTTCACCACCTTAAGTGTAGTTACCATCTGTCACCATACAGCACTATTTCAATATTATTAACTATATTCCCTATGCTGTACTTTT
This sequence comes from Acinonyx jubatus, assembly GCF_027475565.1. Lineage (NCBI taxonomy): Eukaryota > Metazoa > Chordata > Mammalia > Carnivora > Felidae > Acinonyx > Acinonyx jubatus. The sequence goes on along the minus strand of NC_069390.1, from coordinate 62,561,728 downwards.
CATCCCATGACTTATTTATTTCATAACTGGAAATTGTTCCTTTTAATGCCCTTCACCTATTTGGCTCATCCCCTACCACCCTCCTCTCTGGCAACCACCAGTTCTCTGTACTTACGAGTCTGTTTCTGTTTTTTTTTTTTTTTTTTATTCCATTTGTTTTGTTTTGTCTTGTTTTTGTTTTTATATTCTACATTTAAATCATATATTATTTATCTTCCTTTGTATGACTTACTTCACTTACTATGATACCCTTTAGGTCCAACCATGTTGTCATAAATGGTTGTCATAAATGGCAAGATGTCATTCTTTTTTTATGGTTGAGTAATATTTCATTGTGTTTGTGTGTGTATACACACTTGCTGTATATATATTGCCACAGCTTCTTTATCCATTTAACTAATTAGGGACAGTTAGGTTGCTTCCATAATTTGGCTATTTTAAATGATGCTGCAGTAAACATAGGACTGCATATATCCTTTCAAATTAGTATTTTTGTTTTCTTTGGGTAAATTCTCAGCAGTGGAATTACTGGATCATATAGTAGTTCTATTTTTAATTTTTTGAGGAACCTCCACCTTATACTCCACAGTGGCTATGCCAATTTACATTCCCACCAGTGCATGAGAGTTCCCTTTGCTTCACATCCTCACCAATACATGTTATTTCTTGTCATTTTGATATTAGCCATTCTGACTGGTGTGAAGTGATAACTCATTGTGGTTTTGATTTGCATTTCCCTGATGAGTGATATTGAACATCTTTTCATGTGTCTGTTGCCCATCTGTATGTCTTCTTTGGAAAAACATGTTTGTTAAGGTCCTCTGCCCATTTTTAATCAGATGATAAAGATGATGATGATGATGATGATGATGATGATGATGATGATGATGATTTTGGTGTTCAGGTGTATGAATTATTTGTATATTTTGGATATTAACCTTTTGTTGGATAAATCATTTGAAAATTGAGTTGAACAACTTTGGGTATACATTTTAAGACAAATAGTTTTCATTTTTAATGTGTCCATACTAGTAGCTTTTTAAATTTGTTCTCATGGTCAGATGTTGTTTTTCTAAGCCTGCATTCCTGGCATAAGTCCAGGGTGGAGATAATTGTGCATATTTTGTATTCTGTTTTCATCAGAGCTGTCTATTGTCCCTTTATGATTATACTACTACAGGTAAATTTTTAATTTTTTTAAATTTTTTAATCTTTTTAATTTTTTACTTTACTTTTTTTAGAGAGAAGCATGAGTGGGGGAGAGGGACAAAGGGAGAGAGAGAGAGAGGAGAGAGGAGAGAGAGAGAGAGAGAGAGAGAGAGAGAGAGAGAATCTTAAGCAGACGCCATACTCAGCACAGAGCCCAATGAGGGGCTCAACCCCATGATCCTGGGGTCATGACCTAAGCTGAAATCAAGAGTTGGACACTCTACCAACTGAGCCACCCAGGCACCCCCAGGAAAGTTATATTTTATTACTAAATGTGTGATATTTTTGCAAATTACTTAATCTTTCCGGATTTGGTTTCCTCTTTCATTAAATGAGGATAATAATCAAATATCGTGGGGGTGAGGTGAGGATTAAGTGAACCAGTGATTTAGATGAATAGATGGATAGGTAGATAAGTAGGTAGGTAGGTAGGTAGAAAGATAGAATTGAGAGCAGTACTCAGTAAGTGAAGTGTAAGTCTAAGGAAAATAGAGTTGACTAGTCAACAACATGAGGCTTGAGGGCACCAATTCCCCCGCATAGTCAGAAATTCACATAGAACTTTTGACTCCCTAAAAACTTAACTACTAATAGTAAGAACCTCAAGAGATCACTTTTTATTTCAGTACACAATTTACTGGAGACAAGAACTGCTCATGCAGAGATGATTAGAGTCACACAGCATTTTAAGCAAATACTTGGCCACACTTAGGCTCACCACAATGGCAACAAGAGGTGGCTACAAAATTATTACAGTAGTAAGGTGTCTGCTATAGTTAATTTTATGCAGTTATGATTTAATAGTGCATCTTTACATTTGTTTACATTTCTTTCAACTGTGAATTATGCCCTGTACAATCTGTGTTTATATGCACAAGTTTTGATAGATTTTAACTTTTTGTAATAGATTTGTGTATATCTTATAGGATAAATGATAAAGTAGACTGGTTTCAACATATATGCATTCATGAAATATGCAACTTTAAAAAATAATGTTTATTTTTGAGAGAGAGAGAGAGACACACGGAGAGAGAGAGTGGGGGAGGGGCAGAGAGAGAGGGAGACACAGCATCCGAAGCTGGCTCCAGGCTCTGAGCTGTCAGCACAGAGCCTGACGCAGGGCTCAAACTCATGAACCACAAGATGGTGACCTGAGCCAAAGTTGGACGCTTGACCGACTGAGCCACCCAGGTGCCCCGGCATACCCAACTTTTTAAAATTTATTTTTTTTTTAATTTCTAGTCTTTGTGGCTTGTCTGCTAGTTTTTTCAAATCCAAAAAATTTTCCAATATATTTATTGAAAAAAATCAGCATATAGGTGGGCTCACACAGTTCAAACCAGTGTCGCTCAAGGGTCATTTGTACAAGATGTGTATTTAGTAAAGTTAACATTTATTTAGCACCTTTTATATGCAGGGCTTATTCCATGTGTTTACCTGTACAATCATATGTTAATATCCATTACATTATGAGACACCTGTCTTATTATTTTTACTTTACTGAAGATAAGAGGGAGATTTAGATTAGATACGTAGTTTGCTGAAGGCCCCACAAGTATCAGATGAATGGAGCCAAGATTTAAATTCATATCTTACTGACTTTAAAACCCATGATTGTAAGCCATACTTTATGGTATATTTTTAAATTTACTTCCATTTGTTAAGTTGTATGTAAATAGCCTACTATTTGATGTATAGATGCTGGTTTATGGAGAAAGCACATATGAACTAAAGTGGTATAATTAAATATCAAAATGGCAAGAGCCTAGGAGTAGCTAAAGATTGAACATTCTAATATAGACTGTTATAATTAATCATAGTTCATAAAATAAAGTGCTAAGGACCACATTTTGCCTCTTTTCATACTTCCTTTGAATGACTATTATGAGATACAGTTGTAGTTTTAATACAGGACTGAGTTGAGATGAGATTGAAAAAAGATATGGGAAGTTCTCCAGTCTAAATAAGTGTCTTGTCAAGTTTAAGCATTTGTAGCATGTTTGATCATCCTGGTCCCCAAATGTTTGGAGCCTCATAAGATCAATGAAGTTCTCAAGTTTTGTGGCCAAATTAGTATTCATTTTCCCTTGCTCTCCCATGAACTATAGACACCACAGCTAGTTAGTGCCAACAATTTATAAATCAAGGCTAGCATTAAAGTTGTGTTTGTCAATTTTGGGGCATGAAATGATTGATGGTATGTAGAATTGAAATGGTGTAGTGGAAAGAAAATGGGATTAATCTTCCTGCTTTGTCATACAGTAGCTTTGTGATTCCAGACAAGCTACTGTGTCTCTTTGTCTCACTTTGCATGAGATTTAAGGTCAGAAAGCCCTAGGTTCAAATCTTGTCTCTGTTCCTTAATAGCTTTTTGACCTTAGGCAAGACCTTTTACTTGTTTAAATCTCAGTTATATATTTAGTAAAAGAAATTTCCTGTGAATACTAGCTTCATAGGGTTGTGAGGATTAAGTTAGGATAATATATGTAAAACATTTGGTGTCTGCATTGAACATAACAAGCATTTAATAAATGTAAGCATTACTGAACATGTATATCACATTTTTCCTATCGTTTGTATTTTATCCCCATGTGTTAGACACTGTTGTAGTGCCTGGATGTAAAATTTATATACAAGCATACCTTGGACATATTGCTGGTTCAGTTCTAGATCACTGCGATAAGATGAATCTTATAATTGAGGCAAAAATATTTATTTGTTTTTACAGTACAAATAAAAATTATGTTCAAACTATAACAGAGTCTATTAATTGTGCAATAGCATTGTATCTGCAAAATCAACATACATACCTTAATTAAAAATGCTTCATTACTAGAAAATGCTAACTGTCATCTGAGTTTTTGGCGAGTCATAATCTTTTTTGCTAGTAGAGAGTCTTGCCTTGATGTTGATGGTTGCTGACTGGTCAGGTAGTTGCTTAAGGTTAGGGTGGCATATTACCCCTACTGTGGGTAGAACTACTTTTACAATTAGAGCCAATCCTCTCAAACTCTGCTGCTGCTTTATCAACTAATTTTATGTAATATTCTAAATCTTTGTTGTCATTTCAACAGTCTTCGTGGCATCTTCACCAGGAGTAGATTCCATCTCAAGAAAGCACTTTCTTTGCTCATCCATGGGGAACAACTCCTCACCTGTTCAAGTTTTATCGTGAGATGGCAGCAATTCAGTCACATCGTTAGGCTTCACTTGTAATTCCAGTTCTCTTGTAATTTCCACCACATCTACAGTTATTTCCTCCACTGCAGTCTTGAATTCCTTAAAGTCCCTCATGAGGGCTGGAACCAACTTCTTCCAAACTGCTGTTCATGTTGATATTTAACTTCTTCCCAATAATCATGAATGTTATCATGGCATCTAGAATGGTAAATTCTTTCCAGAAGCTTTTCAATTTACTTTGCTCAGATACATCAAGAAACCTTACTATGTATGGCAGCTATAGCCTTATGAAGTATATTTCTTAAATATTAAGGCTTTAAACTCAGAATTATTCCTTGATTCATGGGCTGCAGAATGGGCATTATATTAGCAGGCATAAAAAAATGATCTCATTGTACATGGCCATCAGCTCTTGGGCGACCACATGCATTGTCGATAAGCAATAATATTTTGAAAGGGATTTTTTTTTTGAGTGGGAGGTCTTAACAATGGGATTTAAATAAGTAGGAAATTGTGTTCTAAACAGATATGCTGTCGTCTAGGCTTTGTCATTCCATTTACAGAGCTTCGGCAGTGTAGATTTAGCTTAATTCTTTAGGGCCCTAGGATTTTCCAACTGGTAAGTGAGCACTGGCTTCAACTTTTAAGTCATCAGCTGTATTAGCCCCTAACACAAGACTTATTCTGTCCTTTAAAGCTTTGAAGGCAGACGTTACTCCTCTTCTCTAGCTATAAAGGTTCTAGACAGCATCTTTTTCCTCCAAAAAGCAGTTATATCTACATTGAAAATGCGTTGTTAAGTGTCGCCACCTTCATAAATTATCTTGCCTAGATACGGATAACTTGCTGCAGCTTCTGCATCCGCACTTGCTGCATCACTTTGCACATTCATGTTATGGAGATGGCTTCTTTCCTTAAACCTCATGAACCCGCCTCTGCTAGCGTCAAACTTTTCTTCCGCAGCTTCCTCACCTCTCTCAGCCTTCACAAAATGGAGTTAGGGCCTTGTTCTGGGGGATCAGGCTTTGGCTTAAGGTAATGTGGCTGGCTTGACCTTCTATCCAGACCACTAAAATGTTCTCTATATCAGCAGTAAAGCTGTTTTGCTTTACCATTCATGTGTTCACTGGAATAGCACTTCTAATTTCCTTCAAGGACTTTTCCCTTGCATTCACAACTTGGCTGACCGCTGTGTGTGAGAGACCTAACTTTTGGCTTATTTTGGCTTTCAGCATGCCTTCCACACTAAAAGTTTAATCATTTGTAGCTTTTTAAAATATTTTTTAATGTCTGTTTATTTTTGAGAGAGAGAGTGTGTGTGTGCAAGGTGGGGAAGGGGCAGGAAAAGAGAGAGACAGGATCTGAAGCAGGCTCTGTGCTGATCGTGGCAAGCCTGATGAGGGGCTGGAACTCACAAGCCATGAGGTCATAACCTGAGGTGAAGTCAGATGCTTAACCGACTGTGCCACTCAAGGGCCCCTCGAGCTTTTGATTTAAAGTGACATACGAGAGATTCTTTCTTCCTTTGACTTGAACACTTAAGAGGTCATTATGGGGTTATTAATTGGCCTAAATTTCAACATGTGGTATCTCAGAGAATAGAAAGGTCCAAGGAGAGGGAGAGAGAAACAGAGGAACCGGTTGGTGGAGCAGTCAGAACACAAATTACGTTTGCTGGCTTTTATGGGCACTGTTTGTGGAGCCCCAACACAACCGTAATAGTAACATCAAAAATCAGTGATCACAGGGGTGCCTGGGTGGCTCAGCCTGTTAAGCATCTGACTTCGGCTCAAGTCATGATCTCACTGTTCGTGGGTTCGAGCCCCGCGTCGGGCTCTGTGCTGACAGCTCGTAGCCTGGAGCCTGCTTCGGATGCTGTGTCTCCCTCCCTCTCTGCCCCTTCCCCGCTCATGCTCTGTCTCTCTCTCTCTCTCTCAAAAAAAAACATTAAAAATCAGTGATCACAGATCATAACAACTGCATTAATAATGAGAAAGTTTGAAATATTGCAGGAATTACCAAAATGTAATACAGAGACACAAAGTATACAAATGTTTAAAAAAATGGTGCTGACAGACTTGCTCAATGCGGATTTGCTACAAATCTTCACTGTTTATAAAAAGGTAATGTCTGCTATTGAAAACCATGGTAAGGATTAAATTAAATAATGCACATAGACTGATGAAAAAGGGCCTGACATTTAATAGATCCTCAATAAATATTAGAACATGAGATATAATGGTATGTAATTAAGCCAGACACCCACACAGGCATAATGTGAATTAGCAGCAGTGAGTTAGAAGAACTTTTTTATTCATTCATTCTTTAATTCAGTTAATTCATTCAACAATCTTTACACCAGTTCCATGCCTGGAAAGGATCTTATGTAACAAGGAGAAAGCAAAGGTTAATAAGACTGGGTTTCTTCCCTATAGATTGTCTTTATTCTGAGATCCGGGTGTCTGTTGATAAATTTCAGAGTCCATGAATTCTCGAAAAGAATATACAAAAATAAGTATTTTTATTTTCCAGGAAGAATATCTGTCACTTTCATCAGCCTTTTTGAGGGCATCCCAGGAAATCTCAATACAGAAAAAAGGGTGGACCCTGATCCATATTATAGCTTTGGCAGCATTTTGATACCCAGTTGCCTGGAATTTGATTTCTGGGATAACTGGATTCAATTTCTAGATTCATCCCTGGTTTCTCTGTAACTTAACTTAAACCTCAGTTTCCACATGTATAAAACTGGAATAGTAATACCTACCTCTCAGACTTGTGTCAATACTGTGTATCAAAAAGAATCTCAGTAGGGGCGCCTGGGTGGCTCAGTCAGTTAAGCGCCTGACTCTTGGTTTCGGCTCAGGTCATGATCTCACGGTTCGTGAGTTCAAGCCCCACGTCGGGGTCTCTGCTGTCAGCACAGAGCCCGCTTTGGATCCTCTGTCCCCCTCTCTCTCTGCCCCTCCCCTGCTCGCTCGCTCGCTCTCTCTCTCTCTCTCTCTCTCTCTCAAAAATAAATAAACATGAAAAAAAAAAAAGAATCTCAGCATCTGGCACTTCACGTGTATTCACAAGGAGTGGTTCCTTTCACATTGGTGTCTGCCTCAGACCAGAAGGATACCTTCTTCATCCATCACAGCTTATTGATTGATTGTCAGTGATCAGAATTCTATGCTTCAGAGAATAGTCACAATATGAAAGTGCTATAAAGGTCAAAACACCACTGATGATCGTTAAAACAAAATCTTGGCTCACACTCCTGGTCTCCCTATCATAATCCATATATATCAACTCATCCACCTCATATTGTACCTGCTGTTACCTGTCACTTTAGATGTAATTTCTGTCTCAGTTGCGTGACATTGTGATTCAGATTTCCCCAGCTGTTATAGAAACTAACTTCCGTGTACACACTAAGGTGTGATAAGGTGTGATAAGTGACACAAGTGCACATTTATCTTTCAGATGTTGCTCACAGTGAGAGGACACTGCGGAACTTCAAGTTACACAGCATCATAGAGTGAGGGTTTTATGGGAAGAAAAGGGGCTGCTGAAAGCCACAGAACCATATACAAATGCTGATAGGTAAAAATAAAGTGGTAGTGATACCATGGTGGAGGGATGTTTTATAGAATAATCTAATGCCCCTACAAGAAAATAGGGTAATCATTTGGAAAAAAAATATTGAGTCATTATTACAATATAGAACAAAATAATAATACATGTCTTCCTATCAATATTTCTGATTTTTCCAGCTATGGCACAATTTTTGTCTCCTTTCAGTGAAAATGTGTAACAGCCACTGGCATTCATGTCATTGAGCCAATGTCATGAAAGCTCAGAGCATCGTTTCAGCCTAGGGATCCAAAGTGGTCACTGAAGAATGCTGAACTCTATGCCTGAGTTCTCCTGGTGGACAAAATCTGGCCTCTCAAGTGCCAGAACCTGGCATAAATATATGGCAATAAGTAGAAGATTTTCATTAATAGATTACTTTTTTTACAAGCAAAACATTTTGAAAATAATTTGACATTTTACAGTTCATTTTAGAATATTAGTGATAATATTTTTCTGTGACAAGTGATATTTCCATTTATCACTGGTAAAATGTAAATACCTTACCATTATATGTGCACATATGCCCATAAAATGTAAATATATTTGTAATAGGGACCTAGTTAATATATGGAGACACAATGATGAAGAAACATGTGAGATCTACCTTCAGTAAGCTTCTGCTCTGTTGAAGAAATCAAACTTGAAAACAGTTACAGTTGGAGTGGTGGTTAGGAGTGGTAAACATGGGATGGGATATCCATGATAATATGAGATCACAAAAGGGAACACCAAATGCAGAGTCAGAATTAGGAAAGAGTTCTCAAAAGAGGTAACACCAGACTGACCATAAGGATGAGCAGTGGGGTTTGAAGGAAGACACTAATCCAGACAGATGGCAGTTAGATGCAAAGGACCAGAGACAAGTGGGGCATGTGATATATTCTAGGAAGTGGAAGAACTTCAGTAAGACTAGGGTATAAATCAGCAAGAAGACAGACATTGTTAAGGTATTATAGTAGAAAAGGAACTACAATAACTTTGAGAAAAGACAAAATTGTACACATGGCTTCTCTGTGTAAACTTCTCTAACCTTTAAGGTAAATGCTCACTATTCCCTTACTCCCCATGGGTCCAGAGACCCCTGGATTGATGTGCCTAGAGAAAAATAATAATTACTGCCTGTTGTTTGCATGGTAGGCAAGGAATAGTCCTTTGTTATTTCTCACAGACCATCAAAGTGAAGTAATCTTCAAAAGCCTTTATATAGGAAGGTTAAAAGACAAAAAAAAAATTGAGTGAAATTTTCATTCTAGTGGAGAAGATAACAAGTAGACAAATGTGTGATATTGTATTATATATCAATAAAATATGAAGAGAATTAATGCTTGGTGACTTAAATCAAATGAAAATGCTATAAAATGGGCCCTTAGAATAACAGTTATATAAAACTTCTCTGATTTCTCTTAAACCAAGGAACTTTTTATACAGGATATTAGAATCCTTCTAACTGGATCCAGTAAATCCTAAACATTTATCTACTAATGGTATTTTTTTCTTTGTTTTCCTGTCCACTGTTCTTTTTTTTTTTTTAATGTTTTCATTTATTTTTGAGACAGAGAGAGACAGAGCATGATCAGGGGAAGGGCAGAGAGAGAGGGAGACACAGAACCCGAAGTAGGCTCCAGGCTCTGATCTGTCAGCACAGAGCCTGATGTGGGGTTGAACTCACAAACTGTGAGATCATGACCTGAGCTGAAGTCAGACGCCTAACCGACTGAGCCACCCAGGCGCCCCTCCTGTCCACTGTTCTATTGCATGTTGTAGAATAGATCATATTCCACCTATCTGATACCATGCAGATAAGAAATTACTTGGACTCAGGAGGTTGAGAATGAGATAGAAAAGAAACAGGTCTTCTTTGTGTCATTTGTAGTATTCTAATAAAAGAAACACTTCTCATTTTCCGTTAACTTTATTGTGTCATTAATTATATAAATGTATAAAATGCATGTCATATCACAAGCTAAAGTGGCATGCTGCTGAATTATGGTTAAAAATGGAAACTTCTAAAAAAAGAACTGTAACTAATAGAAAGCGTATGAGCAAAACTAAAAATTAACTTCGCTGTTTCTTTCCCAAAGGCAAATCATGAGGAATAAATCTGATCAAAATAAAACTCCACAGCTCACCCATTTGTTTACTAAAGAGACCTCGTTTTTCCTTGATGTACAACTGTTTCCTCTGTTTTAAATGTTACTAAAAGATAATAATTTAATTCATCTCTCAGTTTCCAAAGTAATTTACCTTCTCTAGTATTGTTTCAGGGTTTAGAAGCATGCTTTCTTATCCAAGTTGTGCTTACATGTTAAAATCAAATGACAGAATTATTGCTTATGACTCTTTACATTTCACTTAGCTGCTATAGAATATGATACCTACATATAATGAGGAAGCTTTCTAGTATAATTCAGTTACAGGAGCTAAACAGATTATGTTGTCCCCTGACCATTTATTCTACAGTGAATCTTAGAGACGTTTTAGTTTTGTATTTGTTCTTCAACAGTGTGTATAAAAGATGCACTAAAAGCTGATGCTTTCTCAACAACATCATGGTCACAGTTAGTTAAATATTTAATGTCACCAAGCACAAGGCAGGGCATGCAATGAGCATGAACTTGACTATGAAACCACTGTAATGGGTTTAGGTCCCTTGGGTCTCCAATGTGCTCTGTACTGATACAGTAAATGAGGGAAAAGTCTCATCAAAATGCAAGTTTAAATAGAAATCTGTCCTGCCACATCCGTTGACAAGATTAATTATAGATCTCTGAACCTGATGTGTTTCTTAATAACTTGCATCCCTTTCCTAGTATGCAGTCAAGCTGCAATATTTATTATAGCCTTGTGTAATTCTGTATAATTCTCTTTTCCAGAGTAACACTTTCCCATATATTTTAAGTCTTAATAACTTAACTGAGTGCCTGATAAAAATCTCCATTAGTGATTTGCCATTAGTCCTTGCATTTGTTCATTGAAATTAAGATAATTATTTTACAATAGTAGCGAATTCCTGAAAGAATGCAAGAGCTCTCTCCATAGGAAAATTCAGCCATTTTCTCTAGTGTATATGTCTTCAAATGAAAGGACAAGGCAGTAAATATAGTAAAAATTATTAGAAGGTATTTTGCTTTGTGAATTACCCAATCTGCCTTAAAAGAAATGAAAATAAAAAAATAATGACTCAAATGATTTTTTAAAGCTTAAATTATAGTGATAGTAGATCCAGTACAGTGTTTATATTTTTAAAAAAATAGGTTATTTTTTAACAAAGGAGTTTAAAGCATGAGTTTACAGTGAAACAGACGTAGAACTGAATCAGGGTATCAGTGTTTACTAATTGGGTAAAGTTATTCAGTGTTTGATCTCTAGTTTCTTCACTTATAAAATAGAAAAGTTAAACCAAATTTTTGGATTTGTTATGATGATTACATAATATGCTACAGAGAAGGTGATTACCACAATGCTTGGTCCATCACAATCACTAAATGTTAGCTTAAAAATAAATAGCTCTTTCTGTCTCTGGCCGTTGGTTCTGTCCACCTGCAGTGGATGGATGGTCGTGCAGAAGTGCTCCAGCTTCCTGATCAAGAGGAACAAGCAGACACATAACACAGAACTCAATAACCTGAAGGCTCGTAACTACTTCTGCTACAGTGGGCTGATTCACCACAAGACTGTGAGTGTGGAGCTGGTGGCTGATGGCAAAGGTGTAGTGGTGGCCGTGAAGGGGAAATCCAGCCAGCAAAAGCCCGCCACCTCCTCCCTGTGGCCTGTCACCAAAAAGACTGCCCAGGGCACTCTCAGCAGCATCAGGCACATGATCTACAAGAACAAGCCTGAGATGGTGAAGAGGGAGCAGGTCGCCCTATCAAGAGCTCCTGAAAGCCTACCCCCCAACTCCAAAGCAATGAAGATGTCAGCCACCTAAAAAATAAATAAATACACATAATGCTTCATACAGATTGAAATATCTGCCTAGGCTTCCTATTGACCTCATCATCTTAAATGTGAATCCAAGATGTAAGCTTCATAAAAATCTGTACAGTTGACCCTAATGAAGACTCAAATGTCTGATTTAGTGTGATGCATCCTCATAATGGATTCTGGGGGGGGGGGACATTTATTAATATACTATGTGCAATATTCTTTTTTAAAGCATATTTTGAAAGAGAGGGGGGGGGGCAGCCAGAGAGAGAACTGCAAGCAGGCTCTGCAACTGTCACCTCAGAGCCTTATGTGGGGCTCAAATTCACAAACTCTGAGACCATAACCTGAGCTGAAGTCAAGAGTCAGAGGCTTAACTAACTGGGTCACACAGGCACCCTAAATATTCTTTGTATTTTTTTAATTTTTTAAAATGTTTGTTTATTTTTGAGAGAGACAGAGCATGAGTGGGGGAAGGACATAGAGAGAGGGCGACAGACTCTGAAGCAGGCTCCAGGCTCTGAGCTGTCAGCACGGAGCCCAATTGGGGGCTGGAACTCACAGACCAAGAGATCATGACCTAAGCCAAAATCGGGCACTTAACCGACTGAGCAACCCAGGCACCCCAGCGCCTTCAATATTCTTAAACAAGAAGCCACTAAGCTCAAATTTTCCTATTGTCTTTAATACCTGGGCCAATACTCTTAGTTGCCGGGACAAAATAGCTCATTAGCTCTCTCTACATCTGAGCTCACATCACCCCATGATGTGGTCCAAGCTCTTTACAGTCTTCAAGCCTGCACTGCAAAATAGCCTCCCTACCTGCTACTGACTTGACCTACCTCCTTCATTCATGAGTCTGTTTTTCTACCTGATCATGCCCAGTATTCTAGTGGTGATGATACAAAATCTTTATCTCCATTTAGGGGTGAACTGTCCAATCGTATCTCAGTTTAGAGAAAGATAGAGTCCAGGGGCTGGATGCCCTCTTGGAAGGCAGATTACAGGGTCACTCTGGAATAGAGGCAAAAACAATATTCAGGGTAGTTGATGAAGAGTATCTTAGACTGAGATTAAGTTGGGTGGAAGTCAGTAGGAAAGGAGATGGTAAAAAAAAAATATTAAGGGATAATGCTAGGGAGGCAAAGCTAGTGGATCAGAATCAAGTCAATGAATAATGGGTATGATATTTGTTATTCATTTATTATATTTCTTTAGGGTGGGTTCACACATTAAAGTAACAGACTGGACAATAAACAAGCTGGTTGTCGTCATAAAAATTCTTAACATTGTCATTGACAACATCATCATCATCATCATCATCATTACCACCACCATCATTAAAGTTCCATTTTCAGAAAAATAGCAAAGCGCATCAGTGTTACATTGAAACAAACAATAGGTTAAAGCAAAACTTGGCTATTATTGTGTAATCTATATTCGGTAAATTATTGATTGATTGTAGATTGATGTTTACTGAGATATAATTCATTTAACATAAAATTAACCATTTTAAACTGTACAGTTCAGTGGTTTTCATCCTCCCTTCTGTCTGTGTCTTAGCAATCTAATTCATGTATGTTTCTTACTACTTGGCCATGTCTTGAAAACGTTGTGGATCTGATTCTTAATCAAGATTTACTCATTTGAGTGTGTTAGTTTCTTACTGTTGGTATAACAAAGTATGACAAATTTCATGGCTTAAAACAACACAAATTTAGTATCTTATTAATAAGGTTGGAGATGTTTCTAAGCTATAATCACAGTGTTAGCCAGGCTGCTTTTCTTCTGGAGGCTTTAAGGGGAATCCATTTCCTTGTCTTTTCAAATTTCCAGAGACTATGCACATCTTTTCCTCATGGCCCCTTACTTCATCTTCAAAGCCAGCAGTATAACATCTTTGAATCTCTCTCTTTAAGAGATGGAGAGATGAGAGAAATCTCATCTTTGAATTCCTCTTGCCTCCAGCTTTCACTTATAAGGACCTTTATAGTTACTTTGGGCTTACCCAGATAATCCAGGATAATATCTCCATCTCGAGATCCTTAATTTAATCACATCTATAGAGTCTCCTTTGTTGTGTAAGGGAACATTCATAGGTTCTGGAAATTAAGATGTGGACACCTTTGAAGGAAGGAGTTGTCATTCAGCCAACTACACTGAGATTTAGGTAAATGTGTTATATTGCATGAATATTATTTAAATATGTTTTTATGGTTTTTTTAATGTTTATATATTTTTGAGAGAGAGTATGTATGAGGGGCAGGGGCAGAGAGAGAGAGGGAGACAAAGGATCCAAAGCAGGCTCCATGCTGACAGCAGAGAGCCCGATGTGGGGCTTGAGGTCAAGAACTGTGAGATCATGACCTGAACTGAAAGTCAGATGTTTAACTGACTGAGCCACCCACGTGCCCCTAGTTTTGTTTTGTTTTGTTTTTTGTTTTGTTTTGTTTTGTTTTTATGTTTAATGAGTTTGTCTATCTCTATGAAATTTTCCTGAACGCTTACTTCTCGGGACTTTATAGCCTATGACATTTGAAAGCCCTTCTTTAAGGAGTCTGTTAATTGCCAGGGAGCTTACACTCTTCTACACTGTGTCAATGCCATCTGCAAGGAATTTCTTTTAGTAACTTCCATAAAATATAACTATCACATTAGTCAGGAGTTTTGCTTGTTTTACTGAAAATTTGGAAGTTTGTGGGCATGACCATCAATTTCATTGATCCCTTCCTTCCATCTCTGACACTCCTACTGTCCCTATCCCTCTTCTTTTCTCCCTGTCACTCAGATACCCTGGCATCCCCAAATTCTTCTCTGTTTTGCAAAGCGGTTCATTTTTTAACAACTTCAATTGTCAAACTTGAATAACAGCACCAAAGCACTTCAGAGCAGTGGGCCCCCATTGAAGAAGTTTGAGTGTCTGTTGAGGTGGCTGTGTCTATAGCTGACAAAGTGACATTTCTTCTACTTTAAATATAACACTGATTTATATAAGTGTTGTTATCATAGATAATTGAAAGATGATGCTAAGAATCATTTGGACACATTTTTGGTATGCATGTCTGAATGCTATCTTACATGCTAGTGTTTCTCACTCATTAGGTTTTTTTAAGTTCACCCAGTTTACCAGGCATTTTGTTAACTACATATCCAATAAAGAACAAAACATAAAGTCTTGATTCCATTGACTCACATTTTTGTTGATCCATGTTAAATTAAGCATTGTTCATCCATATCTTTGGTTTGCTGTTGCCTTTGGTGAATTGTCTTATACCTACCCATGGGTAATGGTCAAGATAAATTGATAGCAGTAGAAGACCTGGGTTTGACACTTTTGTAAAGGGTGTTCATTAACCTAATTCCAGTTTCTATGGAAATAGTCATGTTAAAATTGGAGATTTTTGAAAGATAAAAATTATGTCCTGAATAAGCTTCTTAAAGGAATATATCAAGCAGAATGAGATCTCATAATTTTCAGCTCCTCTATGCATTCATAATGTATATATACAGCTCAAAAAGCTTTAAAGTGGCAGGGACTATGTCTCTTTTTCTCTATGCCTGATATATAGTAAGTAATCTGAATTAAAGTATTTGTTGGACGATTAAATAAATACATATAGGAATTCATTTAACAACATAATAACAGCTAGCATTTATGATCACTTACTGTGTGCCAGTTGCTGTGCGAACCTTTGCATATGCATTTGTTATTTTTATTCCTAATATAAGAAAAATAAAACTTAGGGGAATTTAATAACTTCTCCACAATTGTATATCTATCCATAACTTTGCTTTTAGCTATTAGCCTATCTCACCTTCTACCTATCATACTAAATCATAATTATCTTATAGACTGTTAGGCTTCCTTACTAGACTGTGAACTCCAAGACAGTAATGATTTTTACTTGTATATCTCTGTATCACCAGTGCTAAATTCAGAGCCTAACAAAGAGAATGTGTTCAGTGACTGCTTCTGGATTGAAATCATTGATCTATAGAGATCTCTGGAGAGCAATGACCCTCACCATAAGGGGTCAGTGGAGAGGACTTGAAGATTAGGAGAACTGTACTCAGATAATTGATGCAAGCTGAGCTATACCCATTTGGTCACCCTTACCTCGCAGGTTTTTTTCCAGTAGATAATGCTAACTACCAAAGAAGTTTCAGGTTGAGGGTTGTCTACACCTGTAATTTTGGTATCAAGTTAAAACAAAAACGACTTAAGCCAAATTCTGACATACACATATAAATTTATTAAATATAGATATCCATTGGCAATCAAACATAAAACAATTTATTACAACCTATATTTTAATCTCAGTGTGGTCAAAATCATTGTGGCCAGAAGTCATGTGGTGCTTTTACTTGTTCTGACTACCACCTGGTATGAAACTTCACTTGAGGTGGATGTGAACAGGTAACACATATAGCTGTCGTTAGGCAATTGTATTCTCCTGCATTATAGTTATAATTAAGTTCTCCTACATTATAAGTTGGATACATGGATCTTTTTAGGGTCAAGCTGTGTCCACTATCTTTGAGGAAATAGTTTACAAGCCTCACTCAATTCTTATATCATGATTCTTACATCTTGTGAAAGGAGAGGGGAGCCTTACTAAAGCATACAAGCAGACCTGCATATCTTAAACATACTAATCAATAAGCCACTAATTTCACCAGTGCAGAAATTTTTTTTACATTCATAAAATTAATTATGAAAGCCTCAGGTGTAGATGGCGATGTATAAAAGAAGCCCTTGTAGTTGACACCAGTCTTTTTTTTTTTTAATTTTTTTTTTAACGTTTATTTATTTTTGAGACAGAGAGAGACAGAGCATGAACAGGGGAGGGGCAGACAGAGAGGGAGACACAGAATCTGAAACAGGCTCCAGGCTCTGAGCGGTCAGCGCAGAGCCGGACGCGGGGCTCGAACTCACGGACCGTGAGAGATCATGACCTGAGCCAAGGTCGGACGCTTAACCGACCGAGCCAAACAGGCGCCCCGACACCAGTCTTTTTAATATGATGCCGAGTGAACACCACAGAATGTAGTTTTTAATTAGGGTAACTGAGATTTATATCAAAAACCAATAACATTCATAAAATAAAGCCATTTGTGGTAACTTACATATCTATACACACATATGTATCTGTATATAGGTGTATGTGTACATATATGTGTGGATATAGGTTGTGTGTGTATGTGTGTGTGTGTGTGTTTATTGTAATCCCTTTTCTTCCAGGGGACATCTGCTCTCTAGAATTAGGACTAAACATTTGTGACCTAGGGGGTTCCTGTAGTTTCTCCAGAAGTAATCCATCTTCTGGGAAGCCTCCATTTTAATCCCATTCACATTTTACTTTTAATTGCATCCTCAGTTAAAAAGTTACTTGTCGAAACTTTGTATAAAAAAGAAACTTTGTATAAACTAATTCAGATTTATGTATTTGATATACTACAATTAGTGGATCTTTTTCATATGATATTTTCTCTCTCAAATAATTTATAAACTCATGCAGATAAAGGATTTTTTTTTTCATTTTTCATTGCTCATCCATTCATGTCACTAATTTTAGTGACATTTGGCTAGGTTTTTTCCATTCTCTCTTTTTCACTTGCATGCCCACAGCTAACTGGGCTCAATACTGTAAATGTTGAATGACTGAAAAACATCCTATTATGGAGCCATCTTTACTAAAGTTTGCAGGTTTCTTTCCCTAATCTCAAAATGCCTTTTTCATTTTAGGTCACTCCAGGTAGCTTGTCTTACAGCATCAGTTCCCTGTTGATTCTCACAGCACGGGGCAAAGAAGAAATCACTCGGTCAGGTATGGCTTCCAGTACAAAAAAAGTGCTCACTCAAATTAAATACATATACTACACTTCAGAGTGAAAGTTTAAAAATACTCTTACGATTGGGGCGATTGATTTTGGAAATTGTTAGAAGTAGGAACCATTTTTCTCTGTACCACAAGATCTCTTTTGTGGAAAAGAAACTATTTATACAAGTACTTGTTAAAGCTTCTACATTGCAATTTACTCCAACTAATAATTACCCTATCAACACATATTCTGTCTAAATGTCTTTAGTCACAGTCCTTCTAATGTAATCTGGGTGTTCATTGTTCTTCTGTTTGATATGCACTGGAAGCTCCCAGCGTCTTATTCTAATCAGTATTTGAATGCATTGTCTGTTGAAATGAAAGTAACAATGATTAGTAGGACAGATGTTTCCCTTGAATGTGAAAATGTAGGGGTTAAAACCACAAATTAAACTGAATATTCACAGTCTTTGCATGTATTTTTCAAGATGGTTGGATACAAATTTTTGTGTAGTGAAAATCAGGTACCAGTCAAAGTTTAAAGATCTGTGACCTGCAAAATAGATGATATTTGGAAATTACTTTACTTTTACTGTCCACTCTGGAGAATGGACAAAGAACTCTAGTATGTTGGTAACATGAAATGCTATTTGCCTTCAATGGATGGTGATTTTGACAAGGAGACTAGGAGAAACATGAAAGTAGAAAACAGAACAATCAGAATTTCATGCCAGGTGCATCCATGCATCATGGAATTAACAGAAGAATTATAAGAGCTTATGAATGGATTGTCATTCATTAGTATATTACTATTGTTATTAATATTAGATGTGTCTTTGCTTTTTGATTGAAAATGCTATAAAAAAATCAGTTGCATATGACATTTAATTGTCAAAATTTGAAGACTGTGTAACAGAAATCTGATTTCTCTCATGTTGATAATATTTATCTCCTGTTTCTACATGTATTCCTTAGTTAATATTTTTTACTGGGATTTTATAAGGCCATGAGAAAAAAAAATTAAATATAATGTATGTCTCAATGGCTAACTTTAATTTCATAATTGAGGAAATAATTGAGGCCAAGGTGATTCCCATTTTTGTTTGTAAAAACAGTGCAGATCTTCCTCTACTTAACGTGGAGTTATGTATGGGTAAATCCACTGTAAGTTGAAAATATTGTTAAGTTGAAAATCAGTTTAACACACTTAACTTACTTAACTTCATAGCTTATGCAGCCTACCTTCACATGCTCACAACACTTACATTTAGCCTACGGTCAGGGAAAATCACCCAACACAAAGCCTATTTTATAATAACGTGTTGAATATATCATGTAATCTATTGCGCACACTGCTGAAATTGAAAAACAGAATAGTCATTTGAGTATAGAATGGTTGTAAGTGTGTTGGTCGTTTACCCTGGTTATCTTGTGGCCACCTGGGAGCTCCAGCTTCACTACCATTACCCAGAATTGTGAGAACGTATCATAACACCTGCTGGCTAGCCTTGGAAAAGATCAAAATTCAAAGTATGGTTTCTACTGAATGTGTATTACTTTTGCACCTTCTTAAGGTCAAAAAATGCTAAATCAAACCATCATGAGTCAGGGATTGTCCGTATTGTAACTTACACCTTTATTTAAATAAAGTTTGTGTTTATTCCTTCTCACAACCTTCACAAATAGTACCTGAAAATAGGTAATGAATACAGCTGCAGAATACAGATGATAGGCCCCATTGGGGAAGAATGCCTAGTTAGCTAACTTCCCAAGGAAGAATAATAGGGTGAGCCTTAAAACCCTAATTTACAATGCAAATTGTAAGTTAACCACTTCAAGAGGGTTATCATATCTCAATCATCAGGCTGATAAGAGGTAGCCAATTGTTTTTTGTCTGAATTGCTTGAAGAGTTAATAAAAAGATGATGAGTGTTTTGGGGTAAGAATGATTCCTCTGTCTACTGACCTTCTCAGAGTTTGTACAGAATTACTATCTAAGTCTCTTTAGATAATGACCCATGGATCTAATCTCCATTAAAGCTTTCTTCACATAGAATAAGAGGTTCAAAATGAAGCATCTTTGGAGTCAGTACCCATGATTAAGAGGTTATTAGTTTTCCTGGTCAAGAAGGTGGCACTGCAGTGGGATTTCAGTGTTTCATGATGTCTTCCCTACTTCAAACCTTACACTTCCAACTCAAACGTGTTATTGCCTTAGACTATGGTATTTAGTGAACATGTGCTGTTGTTTGTTTTAATTTCGTTAACTTAACCTAAGCCTATCATTCAACATTTGAAAACTGTGAAAAATCAAATAGATAATAAAATAATAATGTTTCATAGTTCATAAGACTGCCTCTGTGATTCTGGGCAAACCATTTAAATCTTCCTTTTTATTCACTGTATGAAAGGCCTTTGTTGGAGTAGGGATGACTCCTCTCATTGGGATATAGTATCTTTGTTCTTTTAATTTTTTTTAGTATTAGATATTTATTTAAATATATTTTGGTTGATCCATTTGACAACTACATGAGTGTTTGATCTTTTTATAGCATAAATAGAATAAGCTTTAGAGGCAAGTAGATTTAGGATTATATTCTATCCTCATCTTTTACCAACTGTGATTCCTTGCTACAGATGTCACATCTGTAAATGGTAGGGAACAATGATATTATTTAAAAGAGTTTTTCCAATGATTGAACAAGTAATACATTTCAAACTCTTAGTATACTGTGCAGCACAAAGGAAATACTCAACCCTGTTAACTATATCATGAAATTGCCTAGAATATTAATTAGAGTAGTATATGTATATATAGATTAATAGCATCACCACAAGGAATAAGGATGGCATATCTGTTCTCAAATAATTAGTATACAAAAAAAATCTTAACCCTAAAAGTACACTGAAGATAGATTGAAGTTTAAGATTTACAGTGCTTCAGGATTTATCACTACTGACTATCATTGTAAGCACAGAAAACTAGGAGTATAGAATGTTCTATATATGGAGCTTAATATGTGTGCGAAACCAATGTAAAAAAAAAACACACAGATATGATCTAGCACAAAGACTTTTCAGACTGGATTATTTGTTTGAATTTGTTTTATTTGATTTTTATGTGTGTTTATGGAACTAAACTATATATAAAAGTAATATAAGAGTTGATCTAAGGGTGCCTGGGTAGCCCAGTTTATTAAGTGTCAGACTCTTGGTTCAGTTAAGGTCATGGTCTCACAGTTTGTGGGTTTGAGCCTCACATGGGGCTCTGTGCTTGGTAGTGTGGATCCTGCTTGGGATTCTCTCTCTCCCTTTCTCCTCCTCCCACATGTTCTCTCTCTCAATCTCTCTCTCTCTCTCTCTCTCTCTCTCTCTCCCCCACCTCCCCCGGTCTCAATGAGTAAATAAAAAAAGAAGTATAGGAGGAGGAGGAAGAAGAGCTGATCTATTTGGGAATGAGAGAAGCTCAAATTCTTGTTTCTTCTACTCTGTCACCAACCCATCCCTGAGTTAGCTCTGAAGACCCCATGCCTGCAATGCTTAGAGAACACAATTTAGAAAGAAAGAAAGAAAGAAAGAAAGAAAGAAAGAAAGAAAGAAAGAAAGAAAGAAAGAAAGAAAGGGAAAAGGAAAACATTGACCTCGTCCAGTTCATTTCATTTTAAGATGGAGAAACTGAAGCCAAACATAGTGAAGTGACATGACCTAGGTCACACACTGAGAGAAGGACAGGTCTGGGTATGCTGACTCCTATCTATGGGATCATGTTGACTCTTAGAATATATTTATAGTTTAGGACAGCAAATGTGGCTTTGGGAAATGTGGCTATTCCTCCCTTTTTGCCAATGGTGTCATTTTGGTGGGTGCAAACTAGTAGCAGTTTTCAAAGTATGGTACCCAACTAGCAACATCAGCCTAACTTTAAAAAAAATACAAATTCTTGGGCCTACTCAAACCACCTGTGTCAAAAATTCTGATGGGGGGAGTGGTGCTGAGAACTCATGGATTAACAAGCTCTCCTGGGGCTATATTAAATAAATTATTTGGAAATTAGTTCCATCTGTAAACTAATCTTAATTACATGGCTTACCTACCAATAGGCAAAAACCACTATGAAGATACATAAAATTCTGAAAATAATTGAGAGGGAAATGAAATTTTGCTGATCACCTACCTTATGCAACAAACTCTTTGATTTCTCTTAGTTATTTAATCCTTATAGCAACATTCTGAAGTATACATTATTATGTGAACTTTGATGGAAAAATTTGATTCAAAGGAAGTAACTTGTCTAAGATCATTCAACTGGAAGTTGCAGAGGTAGGATTTAAAGCCAGAAGTAATTGACTCCAAAGCTTTAAATCTTCCTATTATGTATTGAAACCCACTGGGTGTTACACACACCTGGGGTGGAGTAGCTACAACTCCAGGGGAAAAATCCATGCATTCAATCTTTTCATCATTATGGAGTGCTTGTAATGTTGATTATACTTAGGATGTAATGTACCTCTTCTTGATGTTACGTGGAAACAATGTGTTGTCACTCTGACATGAGAATACCTTTTCTACTCTTTCATTTTACTTACATCTATTTGAATATCTATCCTGAAATTTCTCAAAACTTGCCAAATGATGACAAGCTAATGTATATGTTTATGCTTATATTTTTAGCATTTCATGTAAGAAATAATATAGCTCCAATGTGTCCCATTTGGGGACATATAAAAAGTTGCTGAAAAATGAATCATTACCTTAGATATTATGTAAATAAAAATCTTATAAGTATTATGTAAATGTAATTACATATAGAAGTAATTATAGGGATATACACTGCAAACTTCAGAGTTGTAATACAGGAAATTATAGGAGAGGGTAATTATATATCATGTTCCCTAAAGTTTCAACATCTAGGAAGAAATTCACCCATTTTTATATCTGAAAGAGACATTAAATATTTTATTGTGTTCGGCAGAAGGTGTGGTGAATGGGTGGTCTGATTAGGGAAGCAGAATATGAGTAGATATTGTGAATGTGGAGGATGTTTGTATTTTGGAAGCATATCGGTTCTAGAGCTGTTAAGACCTACTTGTCAGTTATAGGCCTTGCTTGTTTCTACTTGAAACTGGTTTTCAGTGGGTGAGAGGAAAGTTCTCCTTGCCTGCTCCACAATCTAGGATTCTGCCCATGAGAATGCCAGCTACAAAATCTAGTGCCTGGTAATGTTCTGGAAGATGGAACTTGATTGGGCAGGTTGTACCAATGGCTGCCAGAAGAAAAATTACCTATGGAGGTAAATGAACAGCATTTAGAAGAGTAGTGGATGCAATATTAGTACATGGAGAGCTGTACCAAGGGTTGTGTCTGAAGTGTAATATGAAGTCTTGATATAGGAGAATGGAGCTAGAGAGTACAGGAGAATGGAGCTAGAGAGTATAATGCAAAGCCAGGTAAAACAGAGAAAGACAAGTAACTTTGATCTCACTCATATGTGGAATTTAAGAAACAAAACAGAGGCACCTGGGTGACTCAGTTGGTTGAGCATCAGACTCTTGATTTCAGCTGCGTTCATGATCTCAGGGCTTGGTTCTTGGGATCGAACCACACATCAGGTTCCACACTGACAGCACACAGCTTACTTGGGATTCTCTCTGTCCTCTCTGTCTACCCTTCCCCTACTCACTCTGTCTCTGTCTCTTTCTCAAAATAAATAAATAAAATAAAATATAAATAAATAAATAAGCAAGCAAGCAAAGGGGGAGAGAGAGAGAGAGAGGCACCAAGAAACAGACTCTGAACTATAAAAAACAGTTACCAAAGGGGAGGTGGGTGTGGGGAATGGGTGAAATAGGTGATGGAGATTAAGACCGTGCTTATCGTGATGAGCACCAAGCAATGTATAGAAGTGTTGAATCACTATATTATACACCTGAAGCTAAAATAACACTGCATGTTAACTATACTGGGATTAAAATTAAAAACTTAATAAAAGAAAAGATCAGAAATAACAAGTTAATGAGATCATATTTGGAAGCAGAACAAAGCAAGCAGTTCAGGTACTCAGTCTTTTTGAGGGACAACTGCATATTGATTTGTGAACCAGAGCAGCTAACTTTAAGACTCAAGACTCAAAGGACACCTTCTTTCTAGGGCAAACATAGCAACCAATCACTGTACCTCACATATTCTATCCAAGTCCAGTTCTTTCATTTTTCTAAGTAAATGTCTCCCTGATTTCTTTACTTCATTCCACCTCCACTGCTGTCATCATACACCATGCCAGCATCATCTTTTGCCTGAACAGTTGCAATTTCCTCCTAACCTATTGCCTCATTGCCACTTACTCTCTCCACAATCTAGTTTTACACACTGCAGCCAAAGTTATTAATCCTACGTCACTCCATGCTTTTAGGGAAAATACTAAAGTCCTTAAAATGATCTACAAGTCTCTGCATGATATTAACCCTGCTTACTTCTATAGTCTTACGTGATGAGCCTCTCAGCCCTCCTCCCTCTGCAACTCAATACTGTCCAATTTCAGTTTCTTTTGGTAACATGCCTTTCTGCATAGAAGGCTTTCTCCATTACCGTTTTCTCTTTTTGGAACTATAGGTCTCAATTCAAGTATTGTTTCCTTAGGAAACACTCCCTTTACTACTTTATCCTGAAACACACACACACACACACACACACACACACACATATGCACATACACTTCTGGTCTTCTGTTATATTTCCTTACAGCTGCTGGGTTTTTTTTTT
Source organism: Acinonyx jubatus (assembly GCF_027475565.1). Classification (NCBI taxonomy): domain Eukaryota; kingdom Metazoa; phylum Chordata; class Mammalia; order Carnivora; family Felidae; genus Acinonyx; species Acinonyx jubatus. The sequence continues at coordinate 62,537,213 of NC_069390.1, read as the reverse complement.
CTTTTTCTCTCACATAACTAATTACTTTGCAATTATGTATTTGTGTGTTAATGTGAATAAATAAATGCCTATCTCTCCAACTAAACAAACTACATGAAAACAGGAACCATCCCTTTTTTCACTCTAGAGCTGAGCTCAGTGGCTGCTGGAACTGTTTGCTAAGCAAAGTCTTAGATATGAAGCCAAAATTGTAAGTGATGAAAGAAAAAAAAAGATAAATTCACCAAATTATAAAACTTTTGCCCTGTAAACAATATTAATGAGGTGAAAAGAAGACCCAGTGAATGAGAGAAAAGTTTTGGATATTATTTATGTGGCAAGAGTCTTGTGTTTAGAATGTATAAATGACTATTATAGCTCAATAATAAAATAACAAGTAAGACTACAAATAGTAAAAATGGATAGAGAATATAAATAGACATATTTCTTCAAAGATAGTATACATGTGGTCAGTAAACATGTGATGAAATGTACAACATTACCCATTAGGGAAGTGCAAATTAGAACAACAGTGTGATGTTACTTCATGGCCATAACTGATAAAAATTAAGGATAGTGACAAATGTTGGCAAGGCTATGTAAAAATTGGAATCCTCATATATTTCTGGTAGGGATGTAGAATGGTATAGCACTTTGGAAAATACTTTGGCTTGTCTTCAGTGAGTTAAACATAGAATTGTTCTATGACTTCTAGCAATTTCACTCCTAGTAATATACCTAAGATAATTTAAAACATGTTTCCGTATTAAACTTTATACGTAAATGTTTATTGTAGCAATACTCAAAATGGGCCCAAAATAGAAACGGCCCAAGTTTCCATCAACTGATGAATAGGTAAACAAAATATAGTGTATTTATATGATGGAATATTATTCAGCAATAAAAAGAAATGGAATGCTGATACATGCTACAACATGGAGGAACCTTGAAAACATTATGGTAAGTGAAATAAATCAGTCTCAACAGACTATAAAAGACCAATTATGGTGTCATTCCATTTGTAAGAAATGTCCAAAATAGAGAAACATATGGAGAGGGAAAGTAAATTAAGGTTTGCCTAAGAGTATGCAGGAAAAATATTGGGAGGAAATAAGGAGTGATCATGGATACTTATTTATTTATTTGATATTCAAAAGTTTATAAAATTAGATTGTCATGGTGCTTGCATAACTCTGTGAATATGCTAAATATCATTGATTATATATTTTATTTTATCTTATTTTAATTTTTGTTTTATTTTAGAGAGAGTGAGAGAGCACGCCCAAGTGGGATAGAGGCCAGAGGGCGTGGGAGAGAGAATCTTAAGCAGACTCCACACTTACTGTGGAGCCTGATGGGTACAAAAAGATCCCACAACCCTGGGATCATGACCTGAACCAAAATCAAGTCAGACATTCAACTGACTGAGCCACCCAGGCACCCTTGATTATGTATTTTAAATGGGTGAATTGTAGCATATGTGTCAGTAAAGCCATTAAAGTTTTTTGTCATGACTTGAAAAGACAATTGCTTATATAAAATGTGTGGGTACATTATTTGCACTGAATGGTCAAAACCTGTCAACACACATGCCCACTAAAAGTAATGCACAACACCAGACGTGGAAACTACATGAGTACATATATATTACAAAAAAAGAATCTTCTATTTAAGTATATTTAAAAGATAATTATTTAAAGCAAAAATATTAACAACATATTATGAATTTTATATCATAAAGAGAAGCAAAATATATGACAATAATAGTGAAACTGCAGGAGGGAAGAAATGAGAGTCTATTATTGTAAGGTTCTTACACCATATATGAAGTATTATACTAGTACTTAAAGGTAGACTAATAAATCAAAGATACATGCTATAGGGGCATCTGGGTGGCTCAGTCAGTTGAGTGTCTGATTCTTGATTTTGGCTCAGGTTATGATCCCAGGGTCATGGAATCAAGCCCCGTGTCAGGCTCTGTGCTGAGCTTTAAGGCTGCTTAAGCTTCTCTCTCTCTCCCCCTCTGCCCCCTCCCCTGCTAATGTGTTCTCTCTTTCTAAAATACACACACACTCACGGCCCCCCATATATGTATATAAAGATCTATGCTATAAATTCTACAGCAACCACTAAAATAATAAAATGGAAGTATAGCTAAAAATGAAGTAAAAAGCAATTAAAAATACTTAGTTAATACAAAAGAAGGCATGATGAGAGGAACAAGACTACTAAGAATATATGAGACAAATAGTTAAAATGATTGTAGATTTAAAACCAGCATCAATAAACTCATTAAGTATAAATGGATATAAATGGATTAAATACCTCAATTAAAAGTTAGAGATTGTGAGATTAGGCAAAACTGTATTTCAAATACAAGTAAGATACATTAAATATAAAAACACAAATACGTTACAATTAAAAAAAAAATAGAAAAACATGTCATGCTAACACTAAGCACAGAAACAGCTGCAGTAGATATATCAGACAGAATACATTTCAGACAGAAATACTACAAGGAAATTGAGGGTCATTCATAATTTTAAAGGTGATAACTCAGAAAGTGGAAGTAACAATTATAAGCCATTGTGTATGTACCAACAGAGCTTCAAAATATATGAAACAAAATCTATCAGAACTCCAAGTAGAAATCAATAAATCATTATCATAATTTGATATTAGAATACTTCTCATAAGAAATAGGACAAGTCAACAGAAAATCAGTAAGGTTATAGATGAATAACACTAAAAACCAACTTGACCTAATTAACATTTATAGAGTACCCCAATGCAGTTGGAGTGGACTATACATTCTTTTCAAGTACACATGAAACATTTAACAAGATAGACCATATTCTGGCCCAAACATGTATTTCAGTACATTTAAAATAATTACAGTTACACAGTATGTTCTATGACTATAATGAAATGAAATTAGAAATCGGTAACAAAGATACATGGAAAATCCCCAAAATTTGAAAACTAAATACCACACCTAAATAACCCATGGCTCAAAGAAAAAATTAAGAGGAAATTCAGGAAGTATTTTGAACTGGATGAAAATGAAAACAAAACATCAAAATTTATGGGATTTACCTAAGAGCTTATAGGAAATTTTAGAACACAAAATGTCTATTTTAGAAAATAAGAAGAACATGAATGACTTTAGCTTCTACCTTAAGAAACTAATAAGAAAAAAATTAAATACAAGGTAAGCAAAAGATAGGAAATAGTAAAGATTCAATGCAATCTCCCTCAATGAAAAGAAGACAGAAAAAACATTAGAGAAAATCAATGAAACAAAAAGCTTATTCTTTGAAAAGATAAGAAAAATTGATAAACCTGTAGCCAGACTAATCTAGCATAAAAATAAAATAGGCACATATTACTGACATCAAGAATGTGCGAAGTGAGTATGACGACTAACTTCATACCAATAGATTTGGCAACTTGGATGGAATGGACAAATCTCTTGAAAGATACAAAGTACAAGTGTCCCCAAAATTACAGTCTTTGCAGGTGTAATTAGCTAAGTATCTTGAGATGAAGTCTTCCGGGACTTAGACCCTAAATCTGATGACTGATGTCTTTGTAAGAGAAAGAAGAGAGATTTACCCATAGAGAGACACAGGGAAGAAAGCCATGTGAAGACTGAGGCAGGGCTTACAGTTATGCTGCCACAAGCCAAGGAATTCCAGGAGCCACCAGAAAGTTGCCAAAGGCAAGGAACGGTTCTTTCTAGATCTTTCGGAGAGAGTTGGCCCTGCTGAAACCTTGATTTCAGACTTCTGGACACCAGAAGGTGTGAGAAAATAAATTCCTGTTGTTTCAAGCCACCCAGTTTGTGTCAGTGCATTACAGCCATTCTCATTCAAAAATAAATTGATAAAGTAAGTGATAATATAACTATTAACGAAATTGAATTTGTACTTAATAACCTCCCACAAGGAAATGTTCATGCCAAGATGGTTTTATTTGTAAATTCCAGCAAACATTTAAAGGAGAAATAGGATTAATTCTTAATACAAATTATTATCGGAAACTGAAGAGCTATGTTCTCAGCTAATTATTTCAAGCCAGCGTTACCTTAATGCCTAAATCAGACAAAACTATTACTGCAGAGTAATATCCCTTGTGAACATATATGAAAAAAAAAATTTTTTTTACATTTTTTATTTGTATTGAGACAAACAGCAGGGAAGGGGCAGAGAGAGAAGGAGAGGAAGAGAATCTCAATCAGGTTCTGTACCATCAGCCCAGAGCCTGACTCAGGGCCCTATCTCATGAACTGTGAGATCATGATCTGAGCTGAAATTAAGAGTCAGTCACTTAACCGACTGGGCCACCTAGGTGCCCCACGTGAAAAATTCTTAACAAAATTTCAGCAAAATCCAACAATATGTAAAATGGGCAATTCTTGCTACACAATTGGAGCTTATTACAGGAATGCAAGGTTGACTTAAACAGTAAACCACGTAACCATCTCAATCGAGGTGTAGAAAGTATTTTTAAAACTTATTCCTGATTAACTTGGACAGGAAGGGAAATTCCTCAGCCTGTGAAACAGTATAGAATGTTGAAAGGCTGAATGTTGCTCCCAGAGATCAGGAACAAGGTAAGAATGTCTGTCTTAACACTTGCTTTCCACATTATGCTGAAGACTCTAGTATATGCAATGAGGAAAAAAAGAAAAAGAAGAAGAGAGAGGGAGATAGAAAAGATACACAGATTGAGATGGAAAAATTAAAACTGTCTTTATTTGCAGATGGTATAATTGTCCATGAAAAAAAAAATCCTACGGAGGCTATAAAACAGCTATTAGACTCTAGTAAGTTTAGCAAGGTTGCAGTATACAATTAGAAATTTACCGTTAGTTTTTAACATTCTGCTTAAAGTAGCATCAGGGCATCTGGGTGGCTCAGTCAGTTAAGTGACAGACTTTTGGTTTCTGCTCAGGTCATGATCTTGTGGTTTGTGGGTTCAAGTCCCACATTGGGCTCCACAAGCTAGTAGCATGGAACCTGCTTGGGATTCTCTCTCTCTCTCTCTCTCTCTCTCTCTCTCTCTCTCTGCACCTCCCACACTCATGCTGTCTCTGTCTCTCTCAAAATAAATAAATGAACTTAAAAAAAAGGAAAGTAGTGTGAAAAATGTGAAATGATTAGGGAAAAATCTGACAGAAGATGTGCAAGACTTATATCCTGAGAAGAAACAAACGAAAAACATGCCTGAAAGATTTTGGAGACCAAATCAGTGGAGAGATAATCTGTGTTCATGATTCGTAAGAATCAATATGAACATTTTAATTCTCTTCAAGTTTGTCTGTGGGTTCAATGCAATTCTAATAAATTTCCCATAAAAAAACATTTTTTTTGGTAAAAATTGACAAGCTGATCCTAAAATTCATATGACAATACAAAATACTTGGAGTAGCCAAAACAATGTTGGAAAAGAAGTATAAAGTTGGAAGAATTATACTACCTGATGTCAAGACTTACTATAATGCTCCTGGACTAATACACCGTAGTAGCAGCATAAAGACTTATGGATCAATGAAACAGAATAGAGATCCACAGATATAGATCCATACATTTATTTACAACTAACTGAGGTTTTACAAAAGCAATTCATTGGAGAAAAGATAGTCTTTCCAACAAATGGTTTTGAAACAATTGGCTATTCATACGCAAAAATGTGAACTTGGATTCATACCTCTTACTATACACAAAAATTAACAAAATGGATCATATATCTAAATTTTAAATATAAAACTGCAAAACTTCTAGAAGAAAATGGGAAAAAACAGTGTGGCCTTGGGTTAGGCAAATTTCTTAGATATGACACTGCAAGCAAGATCTATAACAGTTATAATACATTAGAGTTCATCACAATTAAATGTTTGCTCTTTAGAAGACAATAAGAATATTTAAAAACTACAGACATGGAAAAGGTATTTGCAAATCAAATATCCGATGAAAGATTTCATCCCATAATATATAAAGAACTCCAAATCTTAATTATAAGAAGTCAACTAAATAAATAACAAGTGAAAGATTTTTACATAAACTTCACCAGAGAAACATATGTATAGTAAGTAAGCATTTGTCATTAATCATTAGGGAAATATAAATTAAAACCACAAAAGATAAAATAAATAAAACCACAAAAGATGCCACTCTACACCTTATTTGAATGTCTAAAATTAAAAGGAACGATGACAGCAATTGTTGACATGGATGTGGAGCAGTTAGAAATCTCATGTCCTGCTGGTAGAGAGGCAAAGTGGTAAAAACCCTTGAAAAAACATTTTGGTGATTTCTTAGAAAGTTAAAAACACTTCCCAATTGATACAACCATTACATTCTTAGGTGTTTACCCATGAAAAATTAAAGTATACATCTATGTGAAGACTTATAGATGAATGCTTGTAGCAACATTTGTATCATCCCCAAACTGGAAACCACCCAAATATCCACCAACAGGTGAATGGATAGATATATCAGCTGTGGTGTAGCCATACAACAGAACCCCACAATAAAAGACAATAAAAATAAACTTCTGACATGCAGTAATACAGAAGAATGTCATAATAATTTTCTGTGATGAAGAAGCCATACAAAAGAGCAGATATTATTTGATTTCTATTTACATAAAATTCTAGAAAGTAGACACTAATCAGCAGTGACAAGAAACAAATCAGTAGTTACCCAGAAACTAAGAATTAGGTAGGAGTGGTTTTAAAATAAGGAAGAAGATGGGGCACCTGGGTGGCTCAGTCACTTAGGTATCCTACTTCAGCTCAGGTCATGATCTCACTGTTTGTGAGCTCGAGCCCCGCTTTGGGCTCTGTGCTGACAGCACAGAGCCTGGAGCCTGCTTCTGATTCTGTGTCTCCCTCTCTCTCTGCTCCCACTAGCCGCCCCCCGCTCACACTCTGTCTCTCTCAAAAGCAAGTAAACGTTAAAAAAAAATAAAATAAGGAAGAAGAATTTTTGGGTATATGGATAATGGGTAATGGATATATTCATTATCTGAATATTGGTGATGATTTCAGGAAATATATCTATCTATATCTAAATCTATATCTATATCTGTATCATCTATATCTCTATCTATATATATCAATGATTATCATACTATACATTTACAGCACAAAAGTTTGAAAGAGCTGAAAAATAAATATTGAGACAGACAATGGTAGCAAAGAGAGCAAGAGTGGTGTACAAGTCTTCCCCCCCCCCCCCCACTGCCCCCATCCTTCTCAGGGCCTTAGACTTTATTCTTCAGGCAGTGTAGAGCCCTTGAAGGTGGTTAGTGGGCCAGTTACATTATTTGCATTTTAGCAGTGTGATTGGCAGCAGTGAAGGGAGAGGACTGGCAACACACAATCTTTTTTTTTTTTTTTTAACATTATAATGGAATTGCAACAAATGTTCCAAATAATCTCTGCAGGATTTCCAGTGAAACCAATTAGGATATATTTGAAAAAGCGCTGGTGGGGTTAGGGACCTACTCCATAGCCATTAAAACAAATTGGCCCACACTGGCATACAAACTAGTAAATGGCAGAGCAGTGACTGAAAACTAAGCCTGTCTGATTCAAAGCTATTTCTCTTTCCACTACACATGCCCTCCCCTACCTGGGTACAAACCTCATTCCAAAACTTAATGGGAAATTTTCAGAATTTTCAAGACTTTTCTCAAATCAGAATGTAGACTGGATGTTATATAATGCCACGGTCTGCTGCAGTGGTTCTTAATGGAAGCTGAGTAGGCTATACCAATAATGGATTACATCTACAGCTTTTTATTTGAGAATATAAGTCACATTCCAAGATCATCCCCAAAGTGACACAGATTAAAAGTGATTAAAATGGGAATTCACTGTCTTGCATGGCTTACTGTGGGCCACTGTGGGCACAGTGCTCCGTATTGATTCCAGAGCAGTATCTCTAATATAACCCAGCTTAGATTGCTTCTCAGAAAGTCTCTAAGATTTAGCAAGCATAGAAAGCAAGAATGCCAAACTTAAATTTATTTGGCAAAGGAGAGGTTAAACTTTAAAATTAGCAGTCTTCTGGAAACATGAAAAGCAGTTACCCCTATTCCATCCTATTTGGAAATCTTTGAAGGAATTTGACATTTTGACAATCTGAAATGTCAGTCATTCATTCTGTGGCAAATGCATAGAAACCTACATAAAATTTGCCTGTTTGGCTTTTCAGATCTGTTGAACAAAAACCCTCTTTGGACTTTGGCTAATAGTACTAATCAAAACTTTAATAATAGACTTGTCATTTACTCTTTTTTATTATAAGTTGGATGGGACTGGAGTTTGCTGGTGCAATTTTCACACAAAAGAATGAGCGATGAGTGTTTCAGACTTGTTACAAAATCATGTTTGCAGGCAAGAAAGAGAAGGGAATAAAGCTGGGCCTAAGGATTAAGAAATTCCTTTCTAATTTGGCTAAATTTTACTTAGTTGGAGAGAGAAAAAAAAGATTAGTTCTCATTCACTCATTGGTCCCCATTCATTTATTGACCCTAATGTGCATTATCATGCATTAAGCAGAACAGTTAGACCATAGTGTGAACAGATTTTTAGACAACACTCGGTTCAAACTCTAACTTTCTGCATCCTGTCTCTGATAAATTTCTTTATATTCCTAAGTATCTTTTCCTTATTTGTGAAATTAACTATAACAGTAATGCACATCTGAAAGGATTTCTGTGAGAATCGTATTGTACCAGGCATCCACACCACTGAGCTCAGCTATCCGCACTGTGCATGTTATCGTTATATGTTCATGTTGTTGTGGCGTAGCTGAATAGTGCAGAGTAGTGGGAATGAATACTGTACTTTGCATGTGCTATCTCGCTTACCCTTCATAGCATTCCTTTATTTCTTTCATTTTACTAGTGTGAAAATAGAGGCATAGAGCATTCAAGAAACTTTTTAAAAATTATTCAGTTCATAAGTGGCAGAACTTAAATCAAGTTTCTGCTGGGTTCCAAACCCATGTGTTTTCTACTCTTCATTGCTGTTTTCTAACTTAATATTAAACATAAAAGAAAATATAAGAAATGTTCATTTATTAGTGGCAATCCTTTGGTATTGCTATTTATACCAACCAAATCTGCATATTTATATCAGTATTTGTATAAAACATTGAATTGCAAAAGCAAATGTAAATTTTCTTACTTAACATGATTTCCCAGAGAATTTCCCAATGAATATGCCCTCTTTTCTCCTAAGTCTTTATATAGATGAGTTTTGGTGGGATTTTCCAGCCATGTTTATGGTGATTGTGCTTGCTCATTCAAAATTTGAGTGTTCTGGAAGCAAATACTGTTTTTGCTTAAAATTACAAGTAACCCTTATATATTAAGCACTAAAGTTACATTGAAGCAGGCAGTCTGAGAAGACTGGCCCTATTTTAGGCCATATAGTACAGTGGTTGGGTAAGTGAAGCTAATTTGGGTCAGAGAGATTCACACTCAAAGCTCCATCTCAGTCATTGTCTACAAGTGTGGTTATGGGTAAGTTCATTTTTCAGGTTGTTTCCTTAACTGTTAAGTAGAAATGAGAGGTAACAAATAGCATCTATGCATGGGACTGTTTTAAGGATTAAGTGAGATCCTGGTCCAGATTAATTAGCCCAGTGCCCGGCAAGTAGCACTGAATAAACTATGGATGTGATTGTCGATGCTGTGTGGTTGTAGAGGTCTCCACGGCCAGTTCTTTTCAAGTTCAACTAAAACATTCTGACAGATAGCCCATCCACAAGGATAGATAAATCTGTGAAATTATGTTTTCATGGAAAATGTTTCCTAGAAAGTTCTTCATTTTCAGTTCTCTATTATTCATATTACGTCAGAGAATATTTTCAATTAAGTGTTCATGCACACGTAAAAACTGTCAATCTTCATTTGAAAAAAGAGGAGTTCTTTGTGAAAAATCAACATATAGCTAGCCTTTCTTACCTGCTGGAGGAGTGAGAAATGGGGCTTAAAAGTTGCAGCCCCTGGGGGGTATCAAGCTCAACCTGAAATACCAAATTCATCAAAGTATACAGTAGTCTGTACATTTATAGAAGAGGACAGGACTCCTTCATCAAAAGATAATGTGACCCAGTACCCAGGTTTTGGTTTCTAACACCATGCTCCAACAGAAGGTTCCAATAGTCCTTGAACAGAACAATGGCAGATTTTAGAGCTGGGACATAGAATATACAAGCTAAACCTGGGGCATCTAGTAGTGCTAGAAACTAAGGAATTGATCAGAACACAAATGATGAAGAAATGAAAAAAAGCCATCTGAAAAAGCTCCCAATGGCCAAAGATGCAACAATTTAGTCACAAAATAATGTAGTATTACCCTCTACATCTGAGTACAAAATAAAGTGTACGCTGATATAAATAAGTGATAAAACATAAATAGAGAAAAAGAAATAAATCTCCCACACAGAATTTCAAATAATTTATATAAAAACTTGCCCTTCTGCTCTTTGATTATGGACTACAATTAGTGACTTGATTACAAAGAGCACAGTATGGAAAAGAGGAAAAATAACTTTATGGTAGAGAATTCTGGCAAATACTACCTTAGATAGGTGATTAATGTCAGCACCAGTGATAAATCAGATGTTGATCACATGTACCACTGATATGTGTTGAGAATAGCACTTCACCTGTGGAGGGTTTCCTTCTCAAAGCTTATAACCCCAGTCTAACCATAAGGGAAAAAAAATCACACAAACCTAAATTGAAGAACACTCTGTAAAATGTCTGACTTCAAAACTGTCAGGGTCATCAGGGAAAATCTGAGAAACTGTCAAAGCCCAGCAGTCTAAGAAGACCTGACAACTGAATGTAACGTGGTATCCTGAATGGAATCTTGGAATAGGAAAAGGGCATTAAGAAAATCTAACAAACTATGAATAAAGTATGGAGTTTAGTTAATAAGAATGTGTCAATATCGGTCCCATTGATTGTGATGAATGTGCTGTAGAAAATATACATGTTAGCAGTAGGGAAAATCAGGTGCAGTGTAGACAGAAACTTCTATCTTTCCAATTTTTATGTCAACCTGAAATTATTCTAAAAAAAACACACATAATGTGCAAGGCACATTATAAATGTGCCTTGTGTTATAAAACACAAGTGTTGTAAAATGTGTTATAAAACACATATGTGCAGGGCATAACTAGCTTTGAATTGAAGTTATTCTTTTAACATTTATTACTAAAAATTTAACTTCCTTTTAAAAATTATTCTTATTGTCCAATATGGCAGTTACTATCCACCTGAGGCTACTGAGCTCTTGAAATATGGCTCATGGAAAATGAGATGTGCTTTAAGTGTAAAATGCACACCTGATTTGAAAGACTTAGTTCATACAAAAAAAAAAAGAATGTAAAATATTCTTCTTAATAATTTTGTTATTGATTACCTACTAAAATGATATTTTGGATATGTTGGATGAAATAAAATATATTATTAAACTAATTTTGCGTGTTTTTACTGTTTTAATGTAACTACTAAAACATGTTAAAATTTTTATGCGATTCATATTATATTTCAAAGCTATTGACGAGGACATGTTTGGGTATTTTAGAGGAACAGAGCATGTATTCTCTGTGTTTACTTAAAATGTTGGTTTATATGTGATTTTCCACATTTTGTTGTTGTTATACATATTTTTTTTAATGAAAGATAACCCAAGAACTTAAAGACAAAATCAAAATAAAAAGTTTTAGCCTTTGGAGGAGATTTTTACATATTGTTATTAATTTGCCTGAGATGGCACCTGAGACTAGACTGGGCCTATGCAGTCTGATGGATGGTCTTGGAGGCTAACACGTCACCTCAGATGTCACCTGCAGCACCCATCTGTTGTGCTGTTAAGATTGCTCTGTGCATTATCTTCCCTTGCAGATTCTATGAGATGCCCCGTAGTGTAGCAAAAACAAAGTAGAGAAATGTTCTTTCTCCCTTTTTATCTAAAACTGTATGTGCTCTTCCAGTGAACAATGGGTAGCTATATCCCAGCCTTACAAATTCTCATCCGTTGCCTGAAGTAAATGGTATTTTATGTAAGTAAAAGAACACTGATTTTACTTACACCCTGCCTTCTGGGTAATTCCTGGCGATTAAAAACCAACCAGCCAGCCAAAAAAATCTAGCATTTCCTTCCTTTTATACCTGAAGATGTCCTCATTCTTCAAACCTAGCTCTAGGCATCTGTTACTGTGAAGATTTTTTTCAACACAATCTTAAATATCTCCATGCTCCCAGGACACTGGCTGAAAAACACTGTCTTTGACAATGCTGTAACATGTTCCTGACAGGACGGTAGAGCTGTATCTCACTCATTCAATTTTGAGATCCTTGGCAGAAGAGACCAAAGAGACATGGTGGGAAAGGATTTTTGAAACTAATCTGGGTGCCAGCCCTTGCTTTGGACAGAATCCAATGAAGAGTCAAATAAATATATGGAAAACTAAAAATATCAATATGAAACAATAGGTACTTAATGAATGAGTAGATGAATGAATGATCATAATAATGCCATCTTTTACTTACATATATAGGTCAAGTTCCTGAACATACTACTTAACTCAACTTACATTTACACAGGTCTTGTTTAAAATCTTCTACCTCTTCCCAAATATAATAATTCTCCCTACAATCTACCTTGTTATGTGCCATACTTTCTTTTAAAATTATTAAGCAGTACTATTTTGCCCATATAATGCTGATGAGTCTATTACAGATTTTAATGGCTAGAGCTAATTGTGGAAGAAATAAGAAAATAAGAGAGGGCTTGGTATCCTAAGGCAAGACAGATTAGCTTGGGCCTCTAGTAGATCACAGTGGAGCACAGGAGTAAGCATTGAACTTACTTTGGGTAGCTATAATATTTGAACCTCATTGCATTCCTGTTATTCAGCAGCAGAAGAAAACAGTTGCTTTTAATACAGCTAACAGAACCCTTAAAATATATTTTTGAAATATAATAAAATAATCATTGATGAAGCTTTTTGGGAGTGACAGTGGGGTTCTTAGGGTCCAGAGCCAACAGCCAAGAAAGAATTCTTGAGACATCTTTAGTGCAAAATAGGTGATTTTATTAAAGCATAGGGACAGGACCCATGGGCAGGAAGAGCTGCCCAGGGACCATGAAGAGAGACAGGTTATATACTATGCAGTTGGGGAGGTAAAGTCTGGGGGAAGTTTCCAGTGAGATTTTCATATGCTAAAGAAGACTCACAGGATGCTGGAGGCCAAGCTATTGTCAAATTAGGGTTGTTTTTCCCTCTAGCAAAGCATTAGCATTAAGACAGTAGGGAGTTCCTGTAGAAACTCTGCCAGCCTCAAGTATTTGTCAATGGGCTACAGGTTATAAGGAAATTTAATTTTACCTGCCATTTCCTTCTGTCTTTGTTTCCCACATCAATCACAATATGTTATACATTAGGAACATCTACTTACCCAGAGAACAAAAAAGGAATCTCACAGAGTGGTAAAGATATTTTCAGTATATTATGTCTGACACAGGACTTACATCCAGAAGACCTGAAGAACTTCTATAAATCAATAGGAAAAAGGTGGTCAACCCAATGGACCAGTGGGGCGAAGGATTTGGGTATTTCACACACAAAAAAGGATATCCAAATAGCTATCAAAATATATGAAAAAATTGTTCAACTTCACTGGTCATGAGGGAATATAAATTAAAAAGATAATGCTTTATCACTACATATCCATCAAGCTAAGATGAACTAGATGGAACATGTCAAATGTTGGCAAGGATGGGAATGAACCAGAACTCTCCTACACTTGCTGGTAAAATTGCAGTTTGGTACAGACATTTGTAAACTGTTTAAGAATGTCTACTAAACCTGACCATTAAATGTAACCTGAGCAATTCACTCCTGCCTAGCTTTATACTCAACAGAGCGCATTTTCATGTTTACCAAAGTCTACATACTAAAACATGTATCACAACTTTGTGACAGCCCCTAATTGGAATCTACACAAATGTCAGTCAACAATGAAATGGATAGTAGTTGTGGCGTGTTCATACAATGGAATATAAAGCAATGAGAATTGGGTGATCTCCAACTATGTTCACAAAGATAAATGAATCTCACAACATAATATTGAGGGAAAATTCAGACAATATAAACACTGTAATAATTCATTTTATATTAAATTAAAAGCAGGTAAACCTAATGTATGTTGATGGAATCGGATCAAAGTTACTTCTGGATGACAGGTGGGATTGTGACTGGATGAGTACGAAAGGGGTTCTGGGTGCTGGTTATGGTCTGGATATCCTTGCTAATTACATGAGTGGTGTTTAGTTGCAAAAATGTATCAAACTATGTATCAAATGCAGAAGCAAATGATTCCAATAGGAACATTTACAAATACAGAGCTGCACTACAAATCCTTGTCCATTTTAGGTGTGGGCAAACATGGAGAATAACACAGTCCAGGAAGCACCTCTGTGAGGTTGCATAGGAATGCAGCCTTTACACAGGTGCGCTTGGACTACTATGTAGTTAACATTAACAGAGAGCTACTCTAGACACTTTCCTGAGAATTTATATGCATTTTGCCATTTAATCTGCCCAGCAATCTCAAGAAGTAGAAATTATCTTCATTTTATAGAAAAGAAATTTATTTGACTTGCCTAAGGTAGTGGTAGGCTCAGGCTAATACCCTTGTCAGTCTGACTTTAGAACCTGACTGCTTAGCTACCATGCCATACTCTTTTTTTTTTTCAATTTACTCAATTTTATTAAATTGAATCCTTTTCTCTACAGGAGAATACTTTAAAGGGAAATTATTATCTGGCAATGACCTACAGCCTTCTGTGTATAACCTGGCATTCCCTTAATCTGGAATTCCAATATGGCATTTGTGAACCAAGTTCCTCTGTATGCCTAAAGTACAGATCTGCTCATAACACTAATATAGTCTCCGCAGAGCAGCTAGGAATTAATTAATGCCTTGTGGGATATGCATTTGCTGAGGAGCCACAGGTGAGCTCAGCAATAGAAAGAACCTACACAGTGCAAGGAGACTTAAGTTCCATCTTGTCAGCATCAAGTTGTGTGATGCTGGACGTGATATTTGTGTATTATGAGCCTCAATTTTTGCAGTTTCAAAATAGGAAAAAATAATTACTTCTCTGATTCCTAGATTGTAGTTTTTGGCTCATTCTCTCCATTACCTTTTGGTTTTTGCTTCCTTTCTTTTCTTTTTTTTTTTTTTTTAATTTTTTTGACTCTGTGCTATGTACCATCTAGCCACTCTTGCATATGCTATTTCAATTTATCCCCCCAGTAATATAAACATTATCTGTTTCTATTCCCACTTTTCCCATGGGGAAATTGAGGCTAAGAGAGATTAAATAGTTGGGTTAAGTTCATATGCCTGTATTAGTTCTCCTGTGTTACTTAATGTCTCTGAGTCTCAACTATCAAATGGAAATAACTGTAATTATTCCATCTGGTGCCTAGGGTGGATTTTTAATGTATTAGTTTGTTGTTATTATTAGTGTTTTTGTTTAATTCTATTTACTGATGTGCCAGGCAGCTACTAGGTACTTTCAGATATGTCATCTCACTATCAATCTTCATAGCAATGCTGGGATTGAAATTAAGTCTATTTTACAGATGAGGATACTCGGGTCTCAAACTGACCTGGTCATTTTCCCAAGCCCAGATTTACACTTCAATATGCAAAGTCTCTTCACTAAGCCCAGGGCCTTCACATTTTATGGTTCTGTGAATAAAAATGTTAGTGTGAAAAGTAATCCTTTAAACAATAGTATAAAGGAGAAACTTAATTTTGAAAAAAAAAATTCAATGAGTTTTGTGTCCAAAACCAATGCCATTAACTTTTTTCTTTTTTATCATAATTTTAAATGCAACCACACACTCTGACTATTTATTCTGTATTTATGCAAAAAAAAATCTGTGAGTGCCTAATGAGACTAAGCATTGAGAAACTAGAAAGGAAAATGCACTCCTCCCTTCTTAAGGACAAGCTTCGGTTAGGTGGAGTGTTAAGATTGAGATAATGGAGGTAGAGAGACAGGATACGAAAGGAAATATAATTAAAATCCATGTGGTATTACAAAAATAAGCGCTGAAGTAGGGTTCCCAAACCAACTGAGAGATGAGGCCCATTTATTGATTTTTGAAGATGATAGGAGACAGGCAAGCATAGAAGGGTCATTAGGGTTTCCATAGCTTATGTCACAACTATAAAATGATAAATATTATAAATCCTAATGAATTCTAAGATAGGCAGTGGCTCCAGGTATTGCCCTGAAATCATGTGAGTGACAGGACCATGAGTTTTGAGATCTGAAGCTTGCAAAAGTTGAGGAGCCCTTATTGAGGAAAGCACACATAGAATTAGGTAAGATATAGGGCATATTTATTTAGAATAAGAAAAGAAATCACACACACACACACACACACACACACACACACACACACTAGATTTTTAGAGAATCAGGTCCCTTTCTTTCTGAATTAGCTTATATAGAAATGTTTAAATGGAAATGCTGCCATATCAAAACTTATCTTCTTCTCTCTGCTTAGAATATTCTGTAACTCCCAACCATTCCCAGTACTTGCAGTGGTCATGCAAGTGAAAAGACTTGAAATGTAAGCAACATAAACTTCCCCTTATGTCCGTCTCTGGAAGAAGGTGAAGTTGGTCTGGTATGGTGAATAGAATTCTAAGATGGTCCCAAAGTTCCTACTGCCTAGTGAATGTTTCCATGTAATGTGACCTGTGGACATAATGGATGTGCCATCATGATTCAATTACATTATGTGGCAAGGTGAAAGAATTTTGCAGATGCAATTATGGTGTCTAATCATTTGATGTTGAGTTAATCCACAGGGAGATTATCCTGGTGGACCTCACCTAATCAGGTGAGCACACAAAAGAAATATGGGGATAGTTTTCCTGCTGACTGTGAAGAAATAAGCTACCACATTGTGAGAGGGCCATATGGTAAGGAGTTGTGAACAATTTCTAAGAACTAAGAGTTGACAGCCAGCAAGAAAGTAGGGATCTTAGCCATACAAGGACAAGAAATTAAATTCTGCCAGCTACATGAGGTTAGAATGGGACCCCATGCTCCAGAAAGAAAGCATGTCCCCATGCGTCCTGGGACACCTGGGTGGCTCAGTTGGTTGAGTGTCCAACTTTGGCTCAGGTCACAGTCTTGTGGTTCATAAGTTCGAGCCCTCATCAGCCTCTGTGCTGGCAGCTTGGAGCCTGAAGCCTGCTTCGGATTCTGTGTCTCCCTCTCTCTCTCTGCCCCTCCCCTGTTCATGCTCTGTCTCTGTCTCTCTCTCAAAAATGAATAAACTTAAAAAAATTAAAAAAAAAAAAAGAAAGGAACATAGCTTAGCAAACATCTTAACTGCAGCATTGTGAGACCTTGTGCAGGGGACCCAGAAGAGCCACGCCTGTACTCCTGATCCGTAGAAACTATGAAATAATGAGTATGTGTTGTTGCAAGCTGTTAGATTTGTAATAATTTGTTATACGGCAATTGAAAAGTAAATATATCAGGAAAGCTGAACCAAAAAGAATGGTGTGCCACACTTTGAAATTCATATGCTGCAGTGATTGTTGCCTCCATGACTTTTACAAGAACAAAAACTGGCTTAACCTATAAGTTTGTGACTCGTAGATGTATCTGGGGGTTATAAGTTAAGGACAATTGTTCTATTTTAATTTTGAAAAATTTTGTAATGTTTATTTTTGACAGAGAGAGAGACAGATCTTGAGTGGGGGAAGGGCAGAGAGAGAGGGAGACACAAAATCTGAAGCAGGCTCCAGGCTCTGAGCTGTCAGCAGAGTCCAATGGGGGGCTTAAACTCAAGAACCACGAGATCATGACCTGAGCCAAACCTGGACACTTAACTGACTGAGCCCCTCAGGGGCCCCGCAATTGCTCAATTTCAGACACTAGTGCTAATTTACTGGGTAACCCTGAGCTCATTTTTCTCTTGTATGGGTTTCAGTGTTCTAGTCTTCACAGTAAGGGAATTGGATAATTTGATCTCCAAAGATTTTCCAGCTTTGACAACTCTACAGAATTATCAAGTGTATTGCCAGATGACAGGCTCCATGAAAGCCACTGGCCCCTCTGTACTTGTGGGTAGGTTCAATTTGTTTAGGCACACAATTTTCTTTGCATTTCAAAGTGGACTGGGCTCTGCATTGAGATCCCCCTTCCACATAATATAATTATAGAAGCACAGATGATTCATTCTCCGAAATGGTCTATTCACTTAGATTAACCACACCTAAAACAAGAATCTTCTTGACCTGAGAATCTTCATTTAGAACTTGCTGATTCAATAGAAAGACATCAAATTACATCCACTGTTAATTTTAAATTAACTCAAAGTATTTAATTAACACCTCTTCAAACAGAAAAGGAAATAAGGATACTTTCCACTAAAGGCAATGAAGACCACTTAAGAGATTTTTATAAATCAAATTTAAACCCCATATCCATTTAAACTCTTTCACAATTAAGAATATTCAGGGTAGAGATGCACATAAAGCAATTAGCAGCTCCGGAGAAGGGATGGGGGAGGGATACTAAGCAAGATTTGATTAAATGTTGAAATGAAGTGAAGCAAAGTCTTTGCATAATTGTGGAAGAGGAACGTAGTCCCTCAGGTATATGTTAAAACTGGAAGGAAAACTACAAAACCTGTGAGCTCACTAAAGACCGTTAAATGTTCTGGGGTACATGAGACACGTTCTCAAACAGTAGGTTCTAAAGTCTTTCTAATGGGAAAAAATGTAGATCTGGATCAGTAGACCCCCTGACTTGATCATTAATTCATTAGATGGCTCCAGTAGGTCAGTTGAGCTCCAGAAGCTCACTTTGAGCTTCATTTCCCTTACTGTAAGCAAAATGATGTGGTGTTTACATTAAATGAGCATTAGAACCACTTGTTCCTTGAGCTTTTGGTATCTGTTAAAATATAGAGAAACCATTTTTAAATGGCCAAATCAGTTTTAGGAAAAGCTGGGAATTAAATGGATTAATTTTATTGTTGTTGTTTTTTAATTAGAAGATTTCTTGAAGTCTTTTCTAGGCTGATGGGGCCTAGAATCTCCCAGGTGATTATATTTTCAGCTCATTTGATAAAAGAATCCGCTGTTTTTAGACAATATCTAGGAACTGCGTTGAGCAGAACACATGTAAAAAAGCACCAGATGAGATGATCTCTAAAGACCTTGAGAGTGCAACATCCTTTGAATCTTGATCATCTTGTCTGTACTTTAGCTCTAGGTACATTCATGAGCTGGAAAGGATGTTAATAGGCGTAGCACTTTTGACAGTAATTTACTAAGTCTCCTTGATGAAGTCAAACATTTTAATTAAATATTCATTAGCTTCAAACCTGAGCCTTGTTAACCATAGATTTATTTCAAGCATGAATTTAAGGACCTTCCCTTTTTACAATCTCTTTATAGTTTCAGATGTACACACTGACCCCAAAGCTTAAATTATCAAAATCCAGAATCAAAAACCAGATGCCGTACAGAACACTTTGGTTCCATTCATTTTTTTCCTTATTCTTACCTACTTCAGGTAACACTAAAGATTGTCAAGTTGAGACAGAATTAAACTTCACACAATGATAGTACAATGTGTGGAAAGGGAAGAGAGTATGTTACTTTGGGATGAGAAAGGGCTTTGGAATGGAATGGCCTGGGGGTTTAACTCTTAGCTAAATTGTACTAGCTGTGTGGTCTTGGGCAGGTTAATCAAGCCCTTTTACATGTTTGTCCTCATCTCCAACAATTGTTTGTGCAAGTAAGCTGTGTATTTCCTGAGTATTATTAAAATTCATGAGTTAAATGTTGCTTTTCTATTTCCTGTAGCAGGTCTAATGTTTCTTCTGTGAATCTCCTAAACTATTGGATAGTATGATAGTATAAGCTTAGTAATTATACATACCTGAGTCTCTTCTGTTTTAAATAATCCCCTTTCATTTAAAAAAGTCACTTTCACTTTTGTTTAAAAGTTCACGTTCCACAAGAATGGCATTGGGAGTCTTTGAAAGGATTCTATAAATAGTACCCCTCACCTCCAAAGTTTGAGCCAGTTGAGAAATAACAGCAAAGAAGTAAATAAAATGACCAAAATATCACATTTCTTTGAATCCAGGGAAATGTAGTTATTTTAAGGCATACCATTATTTTATATACTTTAGATAAAAGCACTGCTAATTAATATTTGACAATATACTTTCTTACAACTTGTAATTTCTATTTTACGCTTGAAAAAAATAGACTTAGTTCATATATTTTTATTTTGCATTAGTCTTATCCAAACATAAAGAAAATGTGAACCAACTAAACTGGCAAAGGTTTTCATAAAGCATCTTTGTATTGAGAGATTGTTATTTTTCACTTGGGTAGATCAATTTCTGAGCTTTTTCTGTATAATTTTGCTTGTCTCCTGTCAGAAGTCTTGGCGATATGGCATTCTTAAAATAGGCCCTTAGAAAAAAAACCAGAAGTCGTTGTGTTAGACTTTTTTTTTTAAAGCTTTTATTATTTATTTAGAGAGCGCACACATGGCAGAGAGAAGGAGAGAGAGAGAATCCCAAGCAGGCTCTGCATTGTCTACACAGAGCCAGATGCAAGGGTAGAACTCATGAACTGTGAAATCATGACCTGACCTGAAACCAAGAGTCAGAGCCGACTGAGCCGATGGAGATACCGGGTGCCCTGCTGGACTTTTAAACTGGCTTTTCAAACATGAGGAACTAGCCTCATTTTCACTCATGCTTTGACAGGATATGTTCCTAAACATATTAGATGTAATTCCTCACTATTTGGTTCCTAAGGCTTAAAAACAATCCTGAGGACTTTCTCCAGTGTTTCTGATACCCATTCAGCAAGTTTTGATACAGGAACATTTAATATTAGTAAATGTGTAGGCAGTGACCACTGTTATGACAGCCGCCTGGCCAACAGTGAGCCTTCACTACTGATGAAGTGGATTTTTTTAGCGTGATTAATATATACAAGCAAGTGATCTTTCTAATACTAAACGGAGATGGACTGACCTACTGACACAGAGGCTCTGGCGCAACCAGCAAGTAGCTGCTGCCAATAGAAAGAAGAAAGGGCTCTGCCTCACAAACCTGTTTCTCCTTTCAGACTAATAAGCCAGTTAAGCCAAAATAGGTATGAGGATGTGGATAGAATCCATGAATATTATAATATTCTACTTTGTATTTTCTGCATTCTCCTTGCTTTTTGCTGCACAGTGGCTTATCTGGTCTGCTGCCCCAATGTGATGACACGCCCTGCTGGAGTGAGAGCCTATGAAGTCTCCCTGCTCCCTCAGGGGATCTTTATAGCTCTATTAGATTCTGGTATCCTCATGCTAGGACATGCACAGATTCCCATTTTTTGTGCACATCCCACTCCATGCTGTGGGATCTGATAGAGCTGCCACAATCCACCTATCTAGACACATTCACATTGCTGTCGCTTCATGCTGTAGCACCATACCTTCTTGAAGATGCCGCACCCAGAGCTTCTTCTAGACACTTGATGCTACAAGCTACCCATAGATCTCTGTACCGCTCATATTCTCAGGTGTCACCAGAAACATAACTCTGGATAGTTCTATTACTCTCTTCTCCTCTAAGTTTCACACTAAGAAAGAAAAAGTGAGGACTCACTCCTCTTTGACCTTTTGTTATCTCTTTTTCTTGCCTATATTCCCTCATGGTTAAAAGGACTTATGAGTTCAGTTTTTTCTTTCTTTCCTTCCAGAATATCCCTCTTCCTTTGCACCTCCTTTCCCCCAGGTTTGTAATGTCCAGGAGACATGATTTAAGGTTAGGGGATTGTTGTTCAAATTAGGATAATCTTGAGTGTGAAGGGGGGCACTATTCATAAATACATTGGGACAATGGGCATAAGCCAGGAACAAGCAGGCGTGGTAGATAGTGTGATATGCTACCCATATCCCCCTTGAGGGAGATGGACTCAGTGTAGGGAAGTCACTTTACCCACCATCACACTCCTTTTTCAGAGCAACCAATGACTGATCCAGTGTGTGTGTGTGTGTGTGTGTGTGTGTGTGTGTGTGTGTGTTGGTGCGGAGGAGATATAAAGGCTTGCCATCTTCAACTCAGGACAATTCTGTAGGGTCTACTCAGCTTCAGAGCTTCCTATGAGATTGGCTGGAGCTACACTGAGGTTCATTGCAGCTCCTCCTTTCCTTCTGTCCAGTGCTGCTTCTTTCCCTTCCCTTCCACAAATGTAAATCCCAGGATACTGTCTAGTCAGTATCTTTCACTCTAGCATCCATAGTCCATCTCCAAATTTGCTGCTCAGGGAAACCTACCAGAAACACCAGGCAAACTGATACTTGTGGTCACCTTATTTATGGGGAAAAGTGATAGAAAACACAAAAGCCTTTGGAGTGTATAAATTACACCTCAGAAAACCTGACTACACACATATGTACAAATGCAAACACACAGGAGGAACGTTTGCAGAATATTGCAAAAATAAAATTTGAAAAATATCCCTATAACTTTGTGATGTGGGATACAACCTAACCTCACATAAAAATTGAATGAGAAATGAGAGACTCATTGTGAAGGTCCTGAAAGCAGGTGTGACACTCAATAATGTAAGAAAGCAGCTAATCTTATTTTTCCCCCTCTTTTCCCTTTCCCTAGTCTTCCACATAAATAAGAATTTTACTCTTCACAAAAAAATGTGATTTACTCTTTATAGCCCTGTTTCAAATATCCTGAAGTCTTATTATAATATGCTTGATTATAGAGTAGGATCCAGACCATACCCGAAGACTTAATTGCTAACATATTAAAATGACCCCATTAATCATGTTGTATTGCATGAAAGGCAGACTTATTGCAAGAACTTCAAAAAAACAGTATAGTGAGGTTCCCACCTGGCATGAGAGCAGCCCTTATGTTGTTTTTAAACACATTGATGTTGCCATTCATTCATTCATTTATTCAAAATACACTTATTTATTAATGTCTACCATAAGAACACCACTTTTTGAAAGTGTAGAAATTAATGCAATTTCATTCTTGTCATCGAAAACAATTTTGCTTAGGAGTGAAAACAGATATGTCATTGAGTATTTTTAATTATATCAAATATTCTAAAAGAAGAGTCCCTGGATGCTGTGTAAGTTACAGTAATTAATCATGCCAAAAATAATCAAGGAAATCTGAGATAAGGTGAAAGTAGTTTTGGTCTGATGGAAAAGTAAGAGTCTTCCAAGGCCTGGAAACTGTGGAGAGAATTTTAAGGCAGAGGGAACAAATCACTCAAAGGCATAGTGTTATAGAACTCAGAGTCCACAGTAATCCACAACTAATTTTGTAGGCCAGGGATATACTGTTTGTGTATAGAGGAGGTAATGGAAAGAACTGGAAGAGGTAATAAGAATAATTAAACTCTAATACCTACTATATGCAGACCGATGTTCCAAGCATATTGCTTATATAGTTACTAGATTCTTGTAACAGTTCTATGAGTTAGGAACTATGATTATCCCCATTTTATAGGTCTTAAAACAGAGGCACCAAAGGATAGAGTCACTTGTCCAAGGTCACGTTTAGAACAAGGAACTAAGGGTCTTAACCCATGCAGATCTGGCCCCACATGTCATGTTCTCATCCTGTGTTCTATGCTTTCATTATTTTGAAGGTGATATGATGCCATCGGAATCCATAATTCATATTGGATGCAAACTGATGGTAAAACTAGATTAGTCGTATGAAATCCATGGATGGCAAAGTTATCAGAAGTTGATTGTGGAAGTGAGATAAATCTATCTCATCTTAAATCTAGGCATTCATAGTGTCCACCAACAGGATTGTAAGGTTGTACTCTGTAAAATTTGCATATGATCGGTTTCGTAAATACAGCCTTTGGAGGATGAAATTTTAAGACTGATTTTATTTAAAATTACAATGTTTAGCCATATTAGATTTCATATTTTTATTTTATTTTAATTCCAGTTAGTCAACATAGAGTGTTATATTAGTTTCAGGTGTACAATACAGCGATTCAACAATTCCATACCTCACCCAGTGCTCACTGGGATAGGTGCTTTCCTTAATCCTCATCATCTATTTACCCCATCCCTCCATCCCCCTCCCCTCTCGTAACTATTGGTTTGTTCTCTAAAATTAAGAGACTGTTTCTTAAGTTGTGTCTCTTTTTTCCCTTTGCTTGTTCGTTTTGTTTCCAAATATGAGTGAAATTCCACATATGAGTGAAATCATATGCTATTTGTCTCTCTCTGACTGATTTCACTTAGCATAATACTCTAGCTCTATGTCCTTGCAAATGACAAGATTTCATTCTTTTTTATGGCTGAATAATATTCTGTGTGTGTGTGTGTGTCTGTGTGTGTGTATACACAGACACACACACACACAGTAGATTTTATATATATATAAAGTCTCCAGACCATGTACACATATATACAGACACAGACACTTGTTCTTTATCCATTTATCTATCGATGGACATTTAGGTTGCTTCCATATCTTGACTATTACAAACAATGCTGCTATAAACATAAGAGTACCTATGTCCCTTTGAATTAATGCTTTTGTATTCTTTAGGTAAATACCCAAGAGTGCAGTTGCTGGATCATTGGGTAAATCTATTCTTAACTTTTGAAGGAACCTCCATACTGTTTTCTAGAGTAGCTGCACTAGTTTTCATTCCTACCAGTGGTGTGGGAGGGTTCCCCTTTCTCCACATCCTCACTGGCACCTGTTGTTTCTTGTGTTGTTGATTTCATCTGTTCTAACAGGTGTGAGGTGGTATCTCATTGTAGTTTTGATTTGCATTTCTCTGATGGTAAGTGATGTTGCACATCTTTTCATGTATTTGCTTGCCATCTATATGTCTTTGGAGAAATGTCTGTGCATGCCTTCTGCCCACTTTTTAATTGGATTACTTGGTTTTTAGGTGTTGAGTTTTAGAAGTTCTTTAAATATTTTGGATACTAACCCTTTATGAGATAAATCACTTGCAAATATCTTCTCCCATTCAGTAGGTTGCCTTTCTTTTCTTTTCTTTTCTTTTCTTTTCTTTTCTTTTCTTTTCTTTTCTTTTCTTTCTTTTTTTTTGGGGGGGTTGGAGGGACTGTTTCTTTATTTCAAAAAGACAATTGTGTCAAAACAGTTTTACTATTGGTTTCTTTCTCTCAATCAGTGTCACAGAGAGCAAACCAAAGGAGAATGCATTTTAAGCCAATAAGCTGCAGGATAAACACCTAACAGACCTCATGGTAACCTCACCAAAAAGGGGAACTGGGCAGGGAAAGAAACTTAAAAGATCAGCATATTATCAGCCCACAGACTGTAGAGAGAGTTCTCAGCCAGACAGGGTGGCCAATGTGCCCCAACCCTAAAGAAGTGAAGTTTCAAAATAAATTTGGAGAGGGCAGTATGTGTTAAGCTGAAAAATTTCTTTCCAAATGTGAGGAGGGTTAGACTGCTGCTTCAGAACTGTGGAATTATTTGGATGTTGTATAAATGGTTACTACATCAACAGAAAAAAAGGTAATTACAAAGTGTGTACATCACAACATGCTTTTAAAGGCACTTTGCATTGTGCACACATTGCAAAAAAAAAACATTGTCCCCAGGGTGCTCAGCTTGAAGCCCAACTGGAATGCCTGGGGACAGACAGAGACAGTTTGGCGAAAAAGACACAGGGGTTGGGGTGGGAGAGGTGGCAAAAGGAGAAAGCAGCCTTCCAGTTAAAGATCAGCTCTCAGTTTCAAGGCCAGCTTCAGCCTTAGGAGGAGTCGGGCTGAGAGGGAGGAGCAGTGTCAGAGCAGGACTGGGCTGCTCTGCCTCTCATTCAGGTCAAGCGGAGTCTGGTCCAGCATCCTTTGTGTACAGAGGTGTTCCTCTTTGGTGCATTTCAGCTTATCTCCCAGGTCATCAGTTGTCTTCTCCAGTTTGGCCACTGACCTGTCAGCAAACTCATCATGCACGGGTCTCTGCTTCCTTGAGTTTATCTGTAAGAATATTTATCTCCTCTTCATATGTGTCCTCTGCTTGAGAGTAATTTTCTGCAGTAGCTCTCAGGCACTTCAGGTTCTGGTCCATCAGTCTGATCTGCTCATCCATGTCTTGGCAACGAGACTATGCCAGCTCAGGTCATTCCTCGTGCTCCTCAATAATCACCAACTTCTGAGCCCCCTTTTTGGACTTTAGATTTGCCTCTTCTGCAATGTGCTAAGCTTCTTAGAGTTGATTTCCTGGAGTTCCATCTTTCCTTCATATGTTAAGGCTAGCTTTTCAATAACGTCCATACCTCTCTTGCTCTGAGTAGCAGCTTTCTCAGTTTCCTCCACTTTTGCAGGGCAGCTGCCAGGTGCTCCTGGGCACTGTTCAGCTCCTCATCAACCAGCTGCATCCTAGGGGTCAAGGAGGCCACCTCAGCCTCAGCCTGCTCTTGGCCACCTTTCCTCCTCCACTTCCCACTGCAGATTCTCCGCCCATTCCTCTGTATCACCTGCTTGCTGCTGCAGAACGTAGATCCTGCCTTTCACCGCCTACATGGTGGTGATCCCTACCATGGTGCCCACCCAGCCCATGCTTGCTCTCAGCTTCTGGCCTCCTTCCATCCACACTGCAGCCACTTCTTACCCCCACTTCCACCCATTCCACCCTGAAATACTAGAACGCCAGTAGGTTCTCTTTTAGTTTTGTTATTTCTTTCACTGTGCAGAAGCTTTTTATTTTGATTTAGTTCTAATAGTTTATTTTTGCTTTTGTTTCCCTTGCTTCAGGGGACCTATCTAGGAAAAGTTACTATGGCTGATATCAAAGACATTACTGCCTCTGTTCTCTTCTATGATTTTTGTGGTTTCAGGTATCACATTTAAGTCTTTAATCCATTTTAAATTAATTTTTGTGGATGGTGAGAGAAAGTGGTCCAGTTTCTTTCTTTTGCATATTGCTGACCAGTTTTCCCAGCACCACTTGTTGAAGAAACTATCTTTTTTCCATTGGATATTCTTTCCGGCTTTGTGGAAGATTATTGACCATACAGTTGTGGGTTTATTTCTGGGTTTTCTATTCTGTTCCATTGATCTGTGTGCCTATTTTTGTGCCAGTACTATGTTGTTTCGTTCACTGTAGCTTTATAATGTAACTGGAAGTCGGCATTGTGATGATTCTGGCTTTGCTTTTCTTTTTCAAGATTGCCTTGCTATTCGGAGTCTTTTGTGCTTCCATACAAATTTTTAGGATTGTTTGTTTTAGGATTGTTCCGTGAAAAATGCTTTTGGTATTTTGATAGAGATTGATTGGGTAGTATAGACATTTTTGACAATATTTGTTCTTTCAATCCATGAGCATGGAATGTCTTTCCAATTCTTGGTGTGGTCTTCAGTTTCTTTCATCAGCGTTTTATAGTTTTTAGACTAGAGGTCTTTCACCTGTTTGGTTATGTTTATTTCTTAGATATATTCTTGTCATTGGTGCAATTGAAAATGGGATCTTTTGTTCATTTCTCTTTCTGCTGCTTCATTATTGGTGTATAGAAATGCAACAGATTTCTGTGGATTCATTTTGTGTCCTGTGACTTTACTGAATTCATTTGTCAGTTCCAGGAGTTGTTTTGGTGGAGTCTTTTGGATATTTTATATATAGTATCATGTTGTCTGCAAATAGTGAAAGTTTTACTTCTTCCTTACCTTGGAAAGGTAGGATGCCTTGAATGCCTTTTATTTCTTTTTGTTGTCTTTTAGCCGTAGCTAGCAAATACAATACTGTGTTGAATAAAAGTGGAGAGAGTGGACATCCTTGTCTTGTTCCTGAGCTTATAGGAAATGCTATCAGTTTTTCCCCATCGAGGATGATGTTGGCTATGGGTTTTTCATGTATGGCCTTTATTATATTGAGCTATGTTCCCTCTAAACCTACTTGGTTGAAGGTTTTTATCATGAATGGATGTTGTACTTTGTCAAATGCTTTTTCTGCATCTAATGGAAATGATCATATGGTTCTTATCCTTTGTCTTATTGATGTGTTATATCACATTGATTGACTTGCAAATATTGAACCACCCTTGTAACCCAGGAATAAATCCCACTTGATCACAGTGAATGATTTTTTTAATGTATTGTTGAAATTCATTTTACTAGTATTTTGTTGAGGATTTTTACATCTGTCTTCATCAGGGGTATTATGCTGTAGTTCTCTTTTGTGTGTGTGCTGTATTTATCTGGCTTTGGTGTCAATGTAATAAATTTGGAAGTTTTCCTTCCTTTTGTATTTTTTTAGAATAGTTTGAGAAGATAAGGTATTAAATCTTCTTTAAATGTTTGGTAGAATTTGCCTGCGAAGCCATCTGGTCCTGGATTTCTTTTGTTTGTTTGTTGGAAGTTTTTTGAATCATTGCTGGATATCAGTCTGTTCAAATTTTCTATTTCTTCCTGTTTCAGTTTTGGTAGTTTATGTTTCTAGGAATTTATCCATTTCTTCTTGGTTATCCAATTTGTTGGGGTATGGTTTTTCATAACATTCTTATAATTGTTTTTATTTCCAGGGTGTTGGTTATTTCTTCTCTTTTGCCGGAGACCAGCTCCAGCAACCAGGGGTTCCCGAAGGAAGAACGGCGTCAGTGAAAATAAAACAAAACTAAAATAAAAAACTAGAAAATAAAAACTAAAATAAAAAACTAAAACTAAAATAAAAATGGACACAGACAACAGCAGTGTGTTGAACTGGCCAATTTATTGTAGTAAACGTGGCATTATATATGCTATGATTTCCTTGTAGCATACGTCATTTATGTTTTTCTAACATTACCTAATTTTGAAAATGTTCCTATGTATAAACAACCTTTAAGAAATAACATGGCAATTTTCCCCTAACTTTCCTGCATACCCTTTGATTATAGATTAATTTCTTACATTATTCCATTCTGCATCTGCGTTTATCTATAATCTACAAAGCATTTGCTTTGCTGTTCTCGTGAAAGGCCCTCCATTTCTCAGCACCTCAAGTGGAACAGTTACAGGGACATGACCTCCTAACCACATGAGGCCAGAAGAACAATGTGTTTGCCTCGGTCCGAGGTGCCAGAAAGGGGCTGAAAAGGCCCTAGAAACCCATGCCTCATACATTCTCAGACAATGCACCTAGGAACCAAAGAACCATTCTGTAGCTTAACCGACTAGGTTCAGTCATCATCAGGAATGCCTCCGGGAGGCCAGGTGGGCCTAGGGGTTAAAGTCACTCTGTGCCCAGAGATACACTCCTTAGTTGCTGGAGTGGGGCTTTCAAATCCATATGTCTCTCCTTTACAGGCCCTCTTTGCTGGCAAAGGTATGAGGCTATCATCCTTCCTGTAAGTAGAGGAGTCTCCATAGAGGATGGCAAGGGCTAAACGTAAGGCCGCACAATTTCTTGCGGAGCCTTATTTTCTTCCCTAATGGTTCTTTTCCCAGGGGGCCTGCCGAGGGCAATTCCCCAACAGACAATACCCCAGGTACTTTTAAGGCCAAATTACCTAAAAGCGGGAGGACAAGAAGCTACACTGTTGGCAGGCCGCCCTGCAGTCACCAATCCGTCCACAGCCCGGGCCCTGACACTCAGGCTGGGATAGCTTGGCTTCCAGCATCAGCACTCTTTCATTGTCAATTTTATTTATTTGGGTCCTTTCTCTTATTTTCTTGATAAATCTGACTAGAGGGTTATCAATTTTATTGATTTTTTTTTTTGAAAGAAACAGCTCCTGGCTTCATTGATCTGTTCTATTTTGGTTTGTCATGTTTTTTAGAGTCTACTTCATTTATTTCTGCTTTGATATTTATTATTTCCTTCTTTCTGCTGGTTTTAGGTTTTGTTTGTTCTTTTGCTAGCTCCACCAGGTGAATACTTAGGTCATTTATTTGCAATTTTTCTTGCCACTTGGGGTAGGCCTTTATTGCTGTATACTTTCCTCTTAGAACTGTTCTTGCTGCACCTGAAAGGTTTTGCACCATTGAGTTTTCATTTTCATTTTTTTCCATGAACTTTTTATTTCTTCTTTTATTTCCTGGTTGACCCATGTTTAGTGGCATGTTATTTAACTTCTATGTATTTGTGGTCTTTCTAGATTTTTTTCTTATGGTTGACTTCTAGTTTCACAGCATTATGGCCAGAATGGATACATAGTACGGCTATTATCTTTTTGGCTTTGTTGAGGCTTGTTTTGTGAGTTAGTATGTGATCTATTCTGGAGAATGTTCCTTGTGCACTTGGTTCCTTGGTAAGATTGTATGTTCTGCTGTTTTAGATTGGAATGTTCCAAATATATCTGTTAAATTCATCTGGTCCAGGGTGTCTTTCAAAGCCATTGTTTTCTTGTTGAGTTTCTGTTTAGATGATCTGTACATTGATATAAGTGGGGTGTTAAAGTTCCCTATTATTATTGATTACTTCCTTTTTGTTTGTTATTAACTGTTCCATGTATTTGGGTTCTTTCACCTTGTGAGCATAAATATTTACAATTCTTATATCTTCCTATTGGATTGTCCCCTTTATTATTATATAGTGTTCTTCTTTGTCTTTGGTTATAACCTTTGTTCTAAAGTCTGTTTCATCTCATGAGTATTGCTACTTCAGCTTTCTTTTAACATCCATTTGCTTGATAGATGTTTCAACTTCCACCTGCCTTTCAATCTGTACATGTCTTTAGGTTTAAAATGAATCTCTTATAGGCAGCATATGCATGGATCTTGTTTGTTTTTGTTTGTGTTTTTTATCCATTCTATCACCCTATGTCTTTTGATTGGAGCATTTAGTCCATTTACATTCAAAGTAATTATTGATAAATATATATTTATTGTCAATTTATTATTTGTTTTGTTATTGTTTCTGAAGATTATTTCTTATCCTTACTTGTCTTTCTTCCATGTTTTGCTGTTTTTCTTTATTATGTATTAGGAATGCTCTGTATTCATTAAAAAAAATTAATGTTTATTTTTGAGAGAGAGAGGCGGGGGGTGGGGAGAGGGAGAGAAAGCACAAGTGGAGGAGTGGCCAAGAGAAAGAGGGAGACACAGAATCTGAAGCAGGTTCCAGGCTCCGAGCTGTCAGCACAGAGCCTGATGTGGAGCTCAAACCCATGAGGCAAGAGATCATGACCTGAGCAGAAGTCGCATGCTTAACTGACTGAACCACCCAGGAGTCCTGTTCTTTCTCTTTATTCTTTGCATATATATTTGTAGTGTTAGATATATCGTTACCATTAGATTTGCATATAACCTATTCTGTATATAGTAGTCTATACTTGATGTTTATTTAAGTTTTAACCCATTATTTACTCCTCTCCTCCCCTTGTTTAAGGTATATATTTTTATATTTTATATCCTTTTATTTTGTGAGTTCCTTGACTGCTTTTTTACAGAAATATTCATTTTTACTGATTTTGTGTTTCCTACCTTTTACTGTTACTTTGGTCTCTCCTCTCCTTTTCACTCAAATAGTCCCCTTTAATATTTCTTGCGGGGCTGGTTTAGTGTTCATGAACTCCTTTAGTTTTTGTTTGTAGACAGACTTAATTTTAAATCATGGTCGTACCTCTCACCAGCTTTAAGACTTTTGTGAAGATCACCTACTTCTCAGGCACAAATTTTTGGACTTTAAATTGAAACAAACAAATATATAATTCTCCTCAAAGAGCTTTTGTGATGATTAATCTAGTAAAATTCCTGAAACATAGTAAGGTCTTGATAAATGCTTGTTGCCTCTACTAGTAATCCTACAGAATACTTTTAAATTATAAATAGTTTCATGTGTCTAAAGATTAAAATGCTAATGATTGACAAGCTTCAGCTTTTATTCTGAGGGGTATGTTTTCTTTTTCTTTTTTGATACACATCAAAAAAATATCCTTCCACTGTAGTCATTTTGTTTAAAACCCAGTAACTTTGACCTTACAAAGTCAATACTGTTGTTTTTATTTTTTGACTTTGGCAGAAAACAAGGTCCCAAGCACTGAAGCAAATCTTTTTGTCTCCCTTGATCTATTTTTCCTGCCTTGAAGAAATGTTTCATGTATTTGCTCCTCTATTTATATCTCAATTCACAGTTGTTACCAGATTTGCATGTTCATATTCACATTTTCATTTGTAAGATTTATACAGAACATGTCCTTTGCATAAGTATGCAACATAAAATACAGACTTCCATAAAGAATAAAATGTGTTTCTTCTCTAAGAATATATGAGCCCCGAACATAAATTCCGTAACAACAGTCTACTGGGGGAACTTTTTTCATGTGTTGAGGAACCACATGGGGAACTGAAAACTGAAATTTTACCAGTAAGGAGAGCAGTAGATCAAGTCTTTTAGGGCAGACAGGAGGGAAGGAAGCCCAGGATTAGGCACAGTTAAGAAAGGAACAAGATGATGGTGCTGGGTAAGCCAAAAGAGGGAATTTCCAGCAGAGTCAGATTCTGTAGAGTGGCTAAGTAGGGGGCAGCTTGATAATCATATTAGTTTTACCATTTACACAGTCACAGACAAAAATAGAGAGTAGAGCCAACAGGTTGTTGGAGATGGAAGCCTGAAATATTGTGGGTAGAGGAGGATGACTAAGCACATGTGCCCCGGTTCCCATCCATGTCTGCCATATGACCATGAGCATTTTGTGTCATCTTTATGAGTTGATTTCCCTAACTATAAAATGGATAAGGCTTATTTTATGGTGCTGTTTTGAATATTATTGTGACAAGAATATGCAGAGTATGTAGCAATACTTTTTTAAAATATAAAAGGTTTGTAGTAGATGGTAGGCAATATTTTTATCAGGGTCAACATTTTTTATCTATATTCAAGGTGGTTAGAGAAACAGAAAAGAGAAAGATTCAACTGTATAGTTAACTTTGACTTTTTAAGTTTTACTCAAAATATTCCTGTTTTTTTAAACTGAAAACAGTGAAATGTCATTATCACATTTTATCATTTCTTTTGATATTTTACTTCATCTCCAACCACTAAAACAAACTACTGCTTTCTGGCCTCAAGGACTCTGAAAATGAATGGTTTCTTATTAAAACTAGTGGTTCTGTGAAGCACCAGCGAAAGGTGCAGCCGTACTGCATTCCAAAGTAACACTTCTTTTTTTCCTTCCATCATTAACCAAAGTTAAAATTCTTCTCTAAAAGTGAAATGGAACTAAAGCTATTGTAATATTTTGCTCTTCTACAAGACTAATTTGATGTTTGTAGATTTGAGTGGCCACATTACTGGAACTATTATGCATATGTAATAATCTTTATCAGTTATCACAAACTACTCCAAGAGAGAAAATCCCAAGTCTTAGTGGTTTGATATAATAGAAGTTATTTCTCAATCATCTAGAGACCAGACAGTATAAGGTAGGAATAAAGGACAGTTACTGTGCTTGAAGGACCTAACCAAAAGAGATTCTTCCCTTTCAACATTTGGCTTCCAAGATCATCTTGGAGTTTGATAGAAAACTAGCATAAAGAAAAGAGACACAATGAAGCATCACTCAGGAGGCTGGACCAGGCCTGGAAATGTTGTACATCTCTTCTATCAGTATTACTTGGTCAGGACTTAGACCG
This sequence comes from Acinonyx jubatus, assembly GCF_027475565.1. NCBI lineage: Eukaryota > Metazoa > Chordata > Mammalia > Carnivora > Felidae > Acinonyx > Acinonyx jubatus. The sequence goes on along the minus strand of NC_069390.1, from coordinate 62,503,537 downwards.
ATTTCTAGATTCAAGGGAGCTGACAAAATGCAGTCTGTGGCTGACTTTTCATATTATGAAAAGGAAGCATTAATCTTTGGTGGTCAGAATGCCATTGATGTCACAGTCCATATTTTAGGTTTTTAATCTGCTGGACATCTGATGAAGAGCTCTGTTTGGCTAGGGATGAATGACACTACTTTGTTAAAGTCTGCTCTAATCTTTTCAAATATTCAACAGTGGCAGTGAGGAGTGAAGCTCTGCCTTTGGTGTCCAACATACTTGAGATTGGATCCTAGCTCAGGTCCTTGCTAGCAGAGTATCTTGACTTTTCTGAGCATTGGTATCCTCATCTGTAAAATTGTTAGACCGTGGCAGACGTTAACAATGTTTATATCGATCTGGAGTTGAAATATGTAAAATATGTAAATTAACTATCGGAGTGTCTAGCACAAAGAGATTGCTTAATCATTGTTAGCTGTTATGATTGCGATTGTTATTTGCCTTAATACCAAATAAGTAATGATTTATTACTACATCATGAACAAAATTCTTAATATTCATGAGATTGCCCATGTACCTTAACATCACCTTTAAGTCATTGGAGACACATTGAAGAAAGTTTTGTCATGGGCCTTTTAAATATTGGTGGCCTTCACAGTTTAAGCTTATATTGATGATGGTCTTAAATTCTTAACCCAGCTGTAGTTCCACCTGGATTAGGTTAGAGCCATGCTGGCTACCAGTCAAACGGAATTGTGATTGTTGCTTAATGTATCTAAATATCACTAAATAAATTTTGAAAAACAAATATCTGATAATGTGTATGACACCCATGCACTTAAAGGGTACCTCATATGCTCTGAGATATTTGTTTTATTTTCTAAAATTTAAGATCATTGGAAGGAGGACCTTATTAGATTATTTTATTAATTTGACATATCTAATGGTTGTTCATATTTGAACATGAGAAGCATTCAAGTCTATTTGGATTTTCTAAGCTCTATTTTTACTCCAACCATAGGAAAATAATTTAACCTCTAGTATTCTAAGGGGCTTTGTCTGCAAAATGAGAGTGATAATACCTGCCACACAGAGATTGAAACCTTTCAGAATACTACGAGGAGAAATTGGGTACTCCACGTATGTTTGTTCTATTTGAATGTAAGTCTGAAGATTCTACAATTCTATGATAGTATTAGAATTTTCATTTTAGAAAGTTTTGCATTTTTGTTATGGAAAATTGTTACCTCTATAAAATTATTACCTCTATAAATCTAGAATTCAAATAGAACACATTCTAAAGGAGACCATAAATGCTGTGTTTGCTTGGTACTATTTACACATGTTTTCCAATACAATTTACTGGAGAATGAGATGAGATAAGTAGAGATGTTGGTTATTAAACTCTGTTCCTTACATTTTAGCTACATCAGTGAGAGCAGGTTTCTGGATTCTAAGTGCTAGAAAATGAATTATTGAAGTGTGAAAGTGGAACTGTGTATTGAAAATTGCAAAACACGCAGAGGCTGGCTGGTCTGCCTTATCAGAGAAGCTGGTTTGTTAGAACTTTAGTGGTTAAACCTTAAAGGTACCTCTACCTCCTATTAGAAGCAAATGCTCAACCCCTTTTTTCCTGGCTCTTGCCCCTGGAAATAATCCCATAGCTAATATGTTGTAAATGTTAATGAATTCAGTATTGTCTTGCACTGTCTCCTGCATTTTAATCACCATGTAATCTGGAGTGGTAACTATATTTCCCAAACCCCAAACTGGGACATGTTGCCTACTAGATGGTCTGATCCACAGCTGTAAACTGCCTGAGAGAAGACATCCATTGTTAGAGAAATACTGGAATTTCTGGAGTGTAAAAAGTATAATTAGAACCATACTGGATTTCTGGTCTATTACTAAATAGTTTGTTCTAGAACTAAATTTGAGGGAAAGGAAAAGAAGAGGGAGTGAGATTAAAAATGACTAAATACTTAACTAGGTGTCAGCTATTGAAAAAAAAGCTTATTTTTACAGTTACTATTTTAATCTTTCTAACAATCCTGTTATGAATGCTTCTGTTTTATGGATAGGGAAACAGAACCTTCAAGAAATTAGGTAATCTGTTCAAGGTCACACAAATTCTAAATGCCAGAACTAGAACTGAAGCTATTTAAGGTGATGGCCCTCTGGCAAAACCAAGTCAGACTCTTAGTACTATTGTGTGTTTCTTCAAAACAATTGAAATATATCTTTCCAACACCAATCACTTCTCCCATTCTCTAATATCAACTAGGTGTCCTACAATGCAATTTAATTCTGACACTAACAACCTGGAGTTAGTGCAGAACCAAGGGAGCTTAATTCCACAAGACTGCCTATATTTTAGATGTCAGCAGGAAATGGGGTCCTTATGCTACCTGCACTCTGCCTAGCTTGCTACAAATTTAGGAGTTCTTACAACTCTCCATTCATCAACCTGTAAGCTCCTTCAGACTTCATTGTTTCGGAGGTTTTAACGGTCTCATTACATAGGCACAATTGATTAAATCATTGGGTAGTGGTGACTGAATTCAATCTCCAGCCCTTCTGCCTTCCTCAGAGGTTGGGGGTCAGGTGGAACTGATAGTTCTAACCTTCTAATCGTGTGATTGGTTCCTCTGTAACCCATCTTGAGGCTATCAAGGGGCCTACCGAGAGTTACCTCATTACCATAAACTCTAATATGGTCAAAAGGGACCTGTTATGGATGATAAAAGAAACTCTTATCACTCAGAGAGTTCCAAAGATTTTAGGAACTCTTGCCAGGATCCAGAGACAAAGACCAAATATACATTTTTTTTTAATTTTACCATAACCATCCATTCTTTTAATACAGATCACAGAAACTTATTCTACTCATAAGCTTAAATTTATCCAACAGGGCCTCTTGGTTCAGAGAAAAGGAATTATGATGGGACAGATTAAGTCAATGTGCTACAAAGATGAAATATATCAATCTATGTGACCTAGTTCTAGTACCAGAAGGTATTCATTCCTGAAAAGTGCCTTTTAGAGACCTAACCTCAGGACCTTTTGGCTACTTAAGAGAATATGTATCCAACATTTAAAAAATATTTAGTATGTATGTATGTATGTATGTATGTATGTATTTATGTTGATGCATTATAGTTCCATAGTGTTTAAAATTGAATGTAAACATGAAAATCTGAATTACTGGCTGAAAATATCATAACTAAGCAGATTAGTTATGATGAATGACTCTGAACTTGGAGAGAATAAAAGACCACCACCTGCCCATCTCTATCAGGTACCTATCAGAAAGGAGAAAATTTCTCTGTATATTTAAGAATATAAGAAGACAGTTCTGAGTTTGGATTTTATAAGTATCAGTTTAAACTAATTTAAAGGAAACTTAAAATAATTATAATAATCAATCACATATTTCTATGTTTAATCTTTCTTTTCCTGCTAGGCAATAAGCACACAAAGGTAAGCACTGAGTTCTTATTCACCATTGAGTCCCCAGTAAGTAGCCTAGCATCTGGCACATAGTAGGAGTATAATAAAGATTTGTTGAATAAATGAATCGGGAAGACCTAGTTTTGAATCTTGACCTCAGTATTTACTGTGACCTTGAACAAATTACCTAACCTATTAACGCCTCAGTTTCCTCAATATTTATAGTGATAGTACTGTTTAATAATAAAATTTGCCCAAGTAAATTTGAAGATCTAATTGACTTTATTAAATGATTCATGAATTAGGCAAAACCCCACCTAGCAAGTAGAGAGGCACTCTGAGGAGTTACACAATATGGAAGATTTTTATAGACAAAGCATGGAATAAGAAAGTTATTAGCACAAGAAAAGGATTGTTCCCCAGGAGGCTGTTTGCTAGGGGAAAAAGCAAGGTGTCTTATCTTGCAGATTACCTCATCTTTCTTTGGTAAATGGAGAGGACCCAGGTGACAGACTCATTGGTGCTGATGAAAAACAAAACAAAACATTTCCTGACTGACTGGTTAAGGTCACATTTCTGGGGGAGGTTGAAACTGCAGTTAGATTGGATATTAAGCCCTGGTTTGGGAACTTGGTCTAAGTGACACTATTTTGAGCCTGTGGTTTTCTTTTTTTTTTTTTTTTCTTTTCTTTTCTTTTCTTTTCTTAAAGTTTTTAAATGTTTATTTTTTTGTGTGTGTGAGAGAGAAAGTGTGAGCAGCAGAGGGGCAGAGGAGGATGGAGACAGAATCGGAAGCAGGCTCCAGTCTCAGTGTTGTCAGCAAGAGCCAGATGCAGGGCCAGAACTCAGGAGCCATGAAATCATGACCTGAGCCAAAGTCAAATGCTTAACTGACTGAGCCATCTAGGCACCCCCAGCCTGTGCTTTTCTTTTCTTTTTTCCTTTTCCTTTTCCTTTTCCTCTTTCTTTCTTTCTTTCTTTCTTTCTTTCTTTCTTTCTTTCTTTCTTTTTCTTTCTTTTCTTTCTTTCTTTTCTTTTCTTTATTTCTTTTTTCTTCTTTTCTTTCTTTCTTTCTTTCTTTCTTTCTTTCTTTCTTTTTTCTTCTTTCTTTCTTCCTTTCTTCCTTCCTTCCTCCCTTCCTTCCTTCCTTCCTTCCTTCCTCTCTCTCCCTCTCTCTCTCTCTATCTCTCTCTCTCTCTCTCTCTCTCTCTCTCCAGTACTAACCTTTTTATTTTGGGGGAGATGTTGGTGAGATAACACATGCAGGTTACTTATCATACAGCATGGTGAGTAGTATGCATTCAGTAAAAGTTAGCTACTATTATTGTGTTTACCAAAGTTTAAAGGGCACAGAGGGAATAACAAGAATAAAATTTATATTACTATCTATGGCCCATACTTCCATAATTCATTCAATATATTATTTTGTGAAAGCTCCTAGATTAAATTGACTCCATTCTATTGATTATCTTGCATTTAGTAGGTATGAATGCTAATTGAATGAATGTATGAATGCATAAACAGGAATGTAGTATTAAATTTTAAGCAGGTGGCTGAGTATATAATATGTGATAAATATAATGATGAACAAAATACAATCTCTGCCCTAAAGATCTTAGAGTATGTTTGTGGGAAAAATATCTAAATAGATCATTGCCATGAAGTATGATAAATACTGAGTTGGAAACATCTAAAAACCAATAATTATACACATGCATACACAGAGCTGCAGAGTGAATGGCCATGGGTGCATTAACGTGAGAGTCAGTAGTTCAGAAAGCTTTCTCACATCCATATCCTTTTTATCACTTGAGGGAAACATTTTATGTCTTTTGTGCCCATTTCTCAGATGCAGAAATTGAAGCTAAGAGGATTTCAGTGAATTGTCCCAGATTTTATAGCCCTAGAGATTAAATGCATGTATTTTGAGATCTCATCCCATGTCCCTACTACCCAACATTTCCTTTAATGTCAGTCCTTTAATAGCTAACAGTAGTATTTTTTTAAATTTTGGATACTTATGGTTCTAATTGTATCCTGCATATGTAGTTCTCATTCGATGAGTCTTTCTTCATTAACTTTTTCATGTCTATGAATTTACAACTTAACGAATAGTCCTGGGGCATCTGGTTGGCTCAGTTGGTGGAGCATCCAACTCTTGATTTCGACTCAGGTCAAGATCCCAAGGTCGTGGGATTAAGCCCTGTGATAGGCTCCATGCTGAGCATGGAGCCTGCTTGAGACATTCTCTCTCTCTCCCTCTCCCTCTCCCCCTCTCCCTCAGCCCCTCCCCCGCTCGTGTGCGCATGCACACACACACACATTCTATCTCTCTCTCTCAAAAAAAAAAAAAAAAAAAACTCTTATAAAGTGATAAATAGGCCAAGGAGCTCTGAATGAAAGTTGCAGTGAGGACTTTGATTCTTAAACTAATTAGACCAGATGAGTATTTTCTTTTATAGGAGGCCTTAACATTAGTAAAATGGGGCTAATACTGTTGATCTCAGAGAGCTACTATGAAGATTAAAAAGATAAAACATTTGTAAAGCCCAGACTGGGTGCTCTGTATTAGATGGTTCTCGTCCTCTTTCCCTGTCAGACTCTGCTATGCTTCACGGTACCCACTGCCTGCTCTGCAACTCCAAACAACTCTAATGTCCACAAAATGGCTTTAGAACTCCAAAGATAACATTGTTTGGAAATAGCATTACAGAAAACACACACGCAGCAGGACTGAAGACATACTGCATTTTACTTACATAAGAAAGTTAATGGCTTCCGTTATGTCTATATCAACCCCTCCTCACTGTGAGACCGCAGCCCGGGCTGTATTACCAGGCAGAGACTGCACAATTCCAGAGATTTTTCGAACTGTTACAAATTAGAATCCACGAGGGAAAGGCTCACTAGAGGACATCACAGGCGAGGTTATCATTTTTTCCTTTTGAAGTTGGGCCTCATATCTTTTTCTCATTATAATCATTACTTTGAAATATGATTTTTTTAAACAGTAATTTTCTAGAACAAAAGGGATAATACCATATTTCAAAAGCTTTACTGTGAAATTAAACCTTTGAACTACTGTGAAAGAAATTATTCCCTCAAGGCTGCAAGGCTTAAAGGTTATTAAAAATTTAATTTTAAGGAAGGCATCCAGGAAAAAAAAGTGTATAAATGCTACTTAGAACTCAGATTGCCCAACTTAATAACTCCCATTGCTCCTTATTTTTAAATAATCTGGAAGTGTGAACAAATGCACTCCCATTTTTTTCCGTGGCAAATCAGTATGTCAACAGATGGCTGGCAGTGCTCCTTAACATCGTCTGTCTTCAACTGAAGGTACATGCACTGCAGTGGTTCTGCTGGTATCTTCTGTCTCCCCCATTTAAAAGATAATAGAACAATGTAGAAGTATTATACACAGGATACACTGAACTGAAAGAATCCCCCAAACTCCAGATATTGTAATAAAGAACAAGTATCCAAACCACAGTATAAATGGTCCATGCTGGTATGATAGGAAAAGTTTCCATTTTCTCATCTGTGAAGTGAAAAGAATTTTCTTCATCCTGTGATACGGACGTGATATTAATGCTTCTCCATTGATCAGACAATGTGACCTCAGGCTTCTAACTTTCTTTGTGTTCCAGTTTCCTTATCTGCAAAATGAGGATAAGAACAATACTTACCTCATCTATGTCATAGAGTTGGCATGAAGATTAAATCGATTCTTATCTATACAATGCAGGGGATGGTAACTGGCACATAGTAAACATAATGTATTATTATTGTTATTATTAATATTAATCCTACCATGTCCAAGTAATATAACGCATTCTTAAGAGAAAAGAGCAAATACATAATAAGTCCATGCTTATTTTTTTAATGTTTATTTATTTATTTTGAGAGAGAGAGCACAGCCGGGGAGGGGCAGAGAAAGAGGGAGAGAGAGAGGGAATCCCAAGCAGGTTCTTTGATGTCAGCACAGAGCCTGACATGGGACTTGATCTCATGAACCATGAGATCGTGACCTGAGCTGAAATCAAGAGTCAGCTGCTTAACTGACTGAGCCACCCAGGTGTCCCAGGAAGTCCATGCTCTTAAGGAGCTCACAAGTAAGTAGGAGACTAACCGAATAAGGTACTGTGACTAAAAGCAAAACAAACAAACAAACAAACAAACAAAAAACCCCAGCACGTTAGAATGACAAATCAGTGGTATGCTTAGTATCCTCATCTGTGATTTGGATTTGCCTGTGTGGTAGACTGGGTGAGAAGAGGATGTGGTTAGGGGAGGGTTCCCCAAGGAGGTGCCTCAGGAAAATCATTCTAGGCATAAGGGAGTGAAAGTTCATGGAGTATAAATAAAACCTATTTCCCAGGAACACTGTGGAAGAAACAAATGACATGAAGCCATGCTTCTCCATCCTGACTGCAATTCAAGATCATCCGTGAAGCTGCTTAAAAATACCATTTTTGATCTCCTGAATCAGAATCTGCTGGCCTGCAGTCTGGGTATTGGTGATATTAACAACACATATAAGTAATTCTGTGGCACAGCCAGGGTTGAGAACCACTAAGAAATGCACTTTGAAAGCATATTGTAAACAGTGAAGCTCAATACAAATGCTAGATATTGTGATGACTGTGTAGTATCTATTTATTTTTGACTGTCCTAAATTGTTTACCAGGTAAGATTTTTACAAACTTTACTTATATTGGCGGTAACAGTGGAGCTGGAGACTATTACATCTTCTCCATGCTGTGCAGTGAGAACCACCAATAGTGTGGTAGAACTTATGACCCTTTCCAAGGCCATGCAGGAGCCTGAGGATGTCAGCCCTCACAGCTCCCTGTGCTTGTGGACTGGTTTGGTGATCCACTGGGTGTCAGGAGTTCTTCTGAGAGCTTTATGGAATGGATCAATGAGGATAACCTCAAAGGGTTTGTGCGTGGAATCTTTGCAACCCAGTAAGAATTCAAGACTCTCAGAGCCCCACAGTAGCATCCAGCTCACTCCTCTGCAACAGACTGAAGGCTTCGGGCAAACTAGCTGGTTAACACCATGATGAACAGGCTTGCCAGCGGTAGCACCCTTAGGAACTGGGAGTTCACGGCCACCTCGTCGCTCACGAATCTGAAATATGGCATAACCTTGCTTGGCCTTGTATCCCAGTCTGTGTGCTTTATCAGGCCAGGTTGGGCAGGGGTTCCTGTGGAGTGTAGAGAGCTGGAGGTACTGGCAGCAGCACAACCTGAGAAGAAAGCACATTACACTGGACTGTTTCTTCCTCCTTAGCTCCTGGGGGTACGTGTAAGTGCCTGTCCTGTTTACCTTTGAGCAGATGGCTGCCGCCACATGGAAAGGAAAGAGCCTTCCTCCCATGATCTTTTTTGGACCTACTACTGCTTAGTATCTAAGTAGGTAAATACAATGATCTCAAGCCCTTTACACGTATAGTGTTTTGTTGTTTTTGCTATTTTGTTTGTTTTGGTTTGTTTTTGGTATGAGGTTTTTTGTTTCGTTTTATTTTTATTTTTATTTATTTTTTTGCTAAGTATGTTCACACACTGGGGCCAGAAGTGGCAAGCAAGACTGTGAATGACAAGCACAAGAAATTGGACTCACAATGAAACTTTTTCCAAGTTGGGAAATGATTAGATGTGGTGCTTAAAATAGAGATTGTCTCTGCTCTTCTGTTTCTTATGGAATAACCTATGTTAGGACAGAGATTCTCATAGAACTAACCAGGTGTCCAGTGCACTCAGAAAGAACCAGATTTGTCTCTCCTTGACATCATTCACTTGCTGAATCTCACCTGCAAAGGTTCTCACCCAGTACACAGTAACCTTGAACCTACCATAACTGTAAGCTTTTCCTACTAGATTGTGTGCTCCTTGAGGGCAGTGACAATATGTCTGTCATCCACTGTTTCTCTAGCACCTTGCATGGTGCTTGTCATATAGTAGGCACCAACAAAGATTTATCTAGAAAGGATAATTGAATTTTTCCTTCCAGTGGGTGTAATGTGAATGCTATTTGGATCTCTGTTCACTGCCTTTGGGAAAAGGGTTGTTTCCCTATATTCTTAGTTGTTAGCTTATTTTAAAAGGATGTTTATGAGAGCTAGTGGCATGTTCCTGGTATGATTACTGTAAACAATTATTTTCAGAGTAATGTGGACAAGGAATTCAATTCTGTTGTGTACTTCCACACCAGGCAGGGGTAAGGTCTATGTTTGCCCTTCTGGGCTATCACCTTGAACTTCTGCCTTGAACATGAAGCTATTAAGACATTCTGTTTCTCTTCTGAAGTCCTTGGTGTTGCCCTTTCTTTCTTTGCTTATCTAGAGTTCAGCAAAGCAAACCATTCATTATATATTTTTAAGAAAAATTGCAGACTATGCAATATGTATAACATGTAATTCCTTATTAGTGTGACTGTTGCTCTCCTAAATGCCTAGTATGTCAGATAAAATGAATTTTCTCATTAACCTCATGCATGCCAACTTGTCAAATTATGATGAACCAAATAAGACTGTACCCAGAAATTGAGCTGCCATCATTACGTTTATATGGCTTTGCCAATTAGTCTATAAATAACACATTTTTAACACACTTCACAGTTTTGAAACTAAACCACTTCTGAATGTTCTGAAATATAAGAATAGCAAAAAGACTATCCAAAGAAAGTAAAAGAAAATGATTTGCTCTTATTAGAGGAAATTAACATTATTTAGAGGAACAAGGGATCAGACAATCATATAGACATTCAACAAATATTTATCGGATGTCTGATCTGTGAATACAGTTTTCTTGGGTGTAGTAGGTGTGACTTAGTAAACAAGTTACTGGACTTTTTCCTTCAGTAGAAAATTATTATTTAAATAATAACATAATGTAAATATTTATTACACCTATATGGATTCAGGGTATTAGCAATGGAGTACCAAGATGAATAAGACAAATCACTATATTTATGGAACTCACACTTGATAGTGAAGTCAGATAAAAAATGATTAGAAAAGAAATTGGGAAGGTAATAGTAGTACATACATACATATATACATAGTAGTATACATACATATATAGCAGCAGGATGATAGCAGTTAAGGAAGGAAAGATAGATACCAGAAAAGGGAGGATTTGTAAAGCAGGAAATTATTTGACATAATTGTAAAGTTCAGGACCTGTCTAAAGAATGAAAATGATTTGGGGGACTATGACCTGTGTTTGTTTGAATCATAGTTTTTGAGTTCTAACATATGTTTGGAGGAAACTCTGGGGTTTGCGTGAGGGACTGGCAGGGAACATTGTCCATGCTCAGTGTCTCATCAGTTACAGAGAGTAACCCAGTTTTGTTTCCATCATGCACACTGCCTTTTGACAAAGACAAACAAAGGTGAAAGTTAACAGGACCCAACTTCTTTTGAAGGTACTTTAGAGTAACTCATCCCTGCTGAAGATTTTCACCCTCCATGCCCAGTAACCATATAAACTACTTTTGCCAACCACTTTTTTCTTCTTAAAAAGAGTTCTGGTAAATACGATTTTCCCCATCAAGTTTTATTTCAAGTGATGTTTTAGTGCCCTGTGAGACCTTACTGTAACACCCATAACTACTGCTATGCCCTACTATCAAGTGAAATAAGACACAGATGCACACTTCCCATCCCCACTCATAAATGGCACAGACAAGGTCTGTCTCCCCCTGCTAACATGACCCCACAAGAACAGAAAGCACATCTCTCTTATTGACTGATTTGTGTCCAGTACTTAGCATTGCTCAATAAAGATGTGTGGAGTAAATCAAGAATAAGCTAACTTAATCCTCACAACCCTCAAGTTCTTTTTTGAGCTGGTGTAGTGAACAAATGTCATTTTTCCCCAGAGTAAAGTTGATACCCATTCAACTCAAATCTTATATTGATTTCATTTAAGAGTGTAGATTCTCATCACAAGAAAGAAATGAAAAGAGAAGCATGTAATTACGAGAGGAGAGAGACAGGCATCTTCTAATTAATTAAGAAATGATGCAATTCTGGTCCCTTTATTTTAATAGAAACATTATTTCCGTTTTCATTCTGAATCAGAACGTGTGGGAATGAGATGAAGATTGCAGGAGCATGAGAAGGGAAGAGTCACACATAATTGGAGTCTGCAAGTGTAGATGGTACATCTCCAAAGCCTGGCAGTGGAGGGAAAATGGTGGGCACAGGACAGCTTCATTTCCTTGAGAGAAACCAAACACAGTTCTTTGCAAAAATCTTGTGTTCACTTACTTTTTGAAGGGAAAATAATAACAACTAACAAATGCCATTACAGGGCATGCTTTGGCAAAAAAGTAATTTGTACTATAATTATATAATACAGACTCAGATTCTCCTATATTAAATGGGAATATAAATATTCCTTCTCATATGGAGTATCATGTATCATGCAAAGTGCTTAAGGTGCTGGTACATACTAAGGCTTCGTGCATGTAAATGTTTGTCATTGGTGTGTCTTTATAAGTAACTCTTCACCTCAGGCCCGGAAAGGAAACATTTATTAATCTCACTTCACGGGTGGAGGGAACATGGGCAGGAGAAATGAACTAAGTCCCCCCCACTCCATCTCTTAACTAGAAAATGGAAGAGCCAGGACTCTAATTCAGGCTTTCAGTAAAAAACACTCTTTCTTCTGAAATAAATTTTGATAACTTATTTTTTTCAGTTGCAGAGGCTTTGTCTTGTTATTTTTTTTTAATTTGCTAATCTTGATAATGTATTTTTTCTTGTCTTGTAGTACATAGTTTTAGAGTTTGTCAGTTTTAGACTTGAATTAAAAATGTGCTTATTTGATGGTCAAACAGGCATCCTCTCATCATATATTAATGGTAATGATTTCTGTTTGAGCATCTTCAGGTTCCTAAAACTAAAAGGCCACAGGTTTGAAAGTGAGATACAGAGAGATATGTTTATGCATCCACAAAAAGAGAGAGAGCTGGGGAAGGGGAGAGATGTACACTCATACAGATGCATGGGACAGCCCTGAAGTGGGGTTTCTTGACAACCCAGTATCTGGGAAGGGGCTGAGCCAAGAGCAATTTGCAGTAATTACACTTGAAAGAAGTAACAGAGTCCTCTCCATCTGGACAATGAAAGGGCAAGGTGCAGACATGAGCAAAAGAACTAATACCATGCAGAAGGAATGCCTTGTACCTTCTGTTATTATTAAATGCTAGTGGTGCATCAGACATTGCCCTGCTAGCTAGCTACTTTTCGTGTGCTATCTTCACTCTTTAATAACGTGCTATCGTCTCAGGATTAACATAGCTTTTAGAAGCACAGTCTGGAGATCTTTCATTTTTCCTGGGTATCCCACTTGTCCAGACAAGTACTGAGCTGGCTTTTTATGAAAACTGGAGTCTGCCTTTATCTGTAAGATGCACTGAAAAGTGTAGGTGATTGGGAATGAACAACTTGTCTCAAATTTAATTTATTTTGGTTGGAAAGACAGTGATATCAATAACTGGGAGATGTGCTTGAAGCCTTGAAACTGGAAAACTCTGACATGGACACTCACAAAGGTCACCTCCATGAGGGCAGGGAGCAGAGTAAGCAGGCAATCGCCCAGAACTTCCCAGATCAAATCTGTAAATCCGTGAAATGATTATCACTACATCCTGAGATGTCCATACCAGGCTTCTTAGATAAGCCCATAGGCCCCAGAACAGGAAAAGCCTTTCCTACTCTGACAAAGGTGAGCTGACTCTGCCTTCGGGTGTGATTTTCTGGGCTGCTGAGTACAGTCAGGAGTCACCAATGCTTGACCAGCTGATCATAGGTGCTGACAAGAGGGCATGGGTGTATGTTCTAATTGTTGATTACCGGATGCTGCATACCTGAAGGAGAGTTAGAGGGAGGCTTCAGTGATGCCACTTTTCATCTTCTCCAGTTTCACTGCCTCCTACTCAACTCCTTGGACTGGGTACACACAGCAGGAAGACAGGCCCTTAGGGTTTGCCCAGAGCAACCTCATTGAAAAATGCCTCCAGCTTCCCCTACCGCAAGTGGAAGGTGGGGGAAAGTGCTCGCACCTGCACATGCTTCCAGGCGCACAGCTCCAGAAATACCCAGGCCTTTGTTAATTCTTCTCCAATAAATATCTGCTGCAGATGGGCTTACATTTCCGGAATCAAGTTTAAACTGCCCGGAAAACTTTAGATTGGTAATGAGTGGTAAGGAAAGCCTGCTGTTGAGTGGAATGGAATCCTGAAGCCACTGCCTCATTAATCTGAAGTCATCTTTTTTTTTCCTTCTAATTCTAAAATGACTCACAAAGCTCCATTAGGTTTCTTCTCCAAAAAATGCACTGAGGTTCCAAAGAGATGTATTAACACCTTCCACACAATAAGTAATAACTCTTAGATCTTCAGACTTTTATATCAGAGATGATATCACTTGAACATAACCATGCATTTGTTTTAATCTAAGTGATGAAACAGATAAGAATTAGTCATTCCCTGATGGAAATCAAGTATGATTCATTATTTGGAAAATGTTTATTAATTTGTTATTAATTGCTATTTACAGAGAATAAAATTATTTTTTCTCATATGTCATATTATAATATTGTCTATATGCTCAAGAATCCTTCTGAGATGGATGATATTGTTACAATATGTCCTTTTAAATAACTTTTCTTTGTTCTTCCAGTGCTCTAATTCTGATTGTACCAGTTATTAACTTGGAAACTTTGGACGGGTTAATTCACTTATTTAAATTTAAGTTCCCTAAAATTTTTAAATGGGTTATTGCTTGAATGGAATGAGATAAATCTGTAAGCCCATACAAATTTCTTTGAACTCAACTGAGTTCTGTTGTGTTAAAACTGTACTGAGTTCAGTACACACTGAGCATACATTCACCACTCTGTATAACTTATTTTCTTTTTCTCAATCATCATATGAAGCAGGTATTGTCCAGTCATACAGAGGAGGAAACTGGAGCTCAGAGAGTTAATAAACAATTTTCACGGCCAATGAGTGACAATAAGAATTTGAACCTCAGTCAGGGTGATTCCAGAGCCCCGGCCACCTCCCTAAGCATGAGTCATTGATTTTAGAGTTTATTATTCATTTCATTGTGGTCTTTCTTTAGTAAAATGCTTCTCCTCTTATATATCTCCTATTTTGCAAAGTCAATTTGCCATGGAACTAATATCATTCATTGAATGTCAAATAAGAACCTGCACTGGCAGAGAAAAGGATAGATGGTACTGAAGATCTGGGAGAGAAAATGAAAAAGATAGAACTAAAATATAAGATGATCAGTTTATCAGCCAGGGAAATTCACACCTAGAGTATAAGTTTTGATTGGGAACATTTGCACAATGCTGAAAAATACTCCTTTCTTGAATTTTCACTTCCTTTTTCATACCTTTAATAATTCTGTCCCCTCTTACCCAAATCCTTTCATTCTTGTACAGTTTTCCCTTAGCTTCAGCAAACTGACTTTTTCTCAAAGTTGTGTATTTTCAGCTCCCAACCAGCTAAACTTCATCAGCATCAGTCATTTCTATCCTCAGAATGTGGTTCTCTGGTAGAACCACTGGTAAAGAGTTTTTAGATGAATCCCACAAGAAATGAGGTTCTATTGATCAAAAAGAAATGATGAACATGAAAATAGCACTATGTTCCAAGTACTCTATTAGTTTCCAAGAATATGAAGTCAGGTTTAGAGACAGATTCCATTCTCCAAGATACAAACATTTAAACATATAGTAACAGTGACTGATGATAAGGGTAATAATAGAATTGCACCATAGAAACATGAGTGGAGAAAAAACTACCATAAGGAGGTCAAACAAGATTTATAGATGATGTGGCAATAGAAAAATTCTAGAATGGGGAGAAGTTTACCCCATAGAAAAGCAGAACTTGGGCAGTGTAAACCAAGGAAGCACTGTGAGCAAAGACAGGGAGGTATGAACAAATGTCAATGTTTCCATCTGAAGAAGAAGCTAAAAGTGCGAAAACATCAAATTAGTCCTGCTATGAGATTTTATCTTAACCTTAAATATCAAACAAAACAACAATAACAAACTTTTTAAATTTACTTTTACTTTTTAATGTTTTTATTTATTTTTGAGAGAAAGAGGAGAGAATTCTAGTCGGGGGAGGGTGGCAGAAAGAGAGGGAAGGGAAGAATCCCAAGCAGACCCCACACTGTCAGTGCAGAGCCCTCCTAGGGCTCAAACCCACAAACCACGAGATCATGACCTGAGCTGAAATCAAGAGTTGGACGCTTAACCAAGAGCCACCCAGGCACCCCAATAATAATAAAATTTGATTTTGGATTAGACAAAGTATGTTCTGTATATATTAAAACATCAGTGGATTAATCCACTTTATTCAAGATTACCTGTTGGTTGACTGTTCTACCAAATGCTTGACTAGCCATTGAGCATGCGATGATGAATAAAGTAGACACAATACCTGACACAGACAGTTTATCATCTAGTGGAGAAACAGACATTGAATAACATCAGATAGATAATGTATAGTTTCTAATGCGGTAAGTAGTTTAATAATGCAGTGAATGAAAGAGATGTTTCAGCATAACATTTGCTGGGATTGGTGAACAAGGTCAAGAGAAAAATTCAACCCAGGAATGAATACATACAAAATAAGCAGAGGGGGTAAAAGTAGAAACTGTCAAGTGTTTAATTTAAAAAAGAGCCAAACATCTGCTTTGGCAAGAGGCTATTGACAAGGGTTTGAAACATTATATTTGGCTCAAAGTATAAATAGGATTACCCGTGTTGATGTTACTATTCGTTTTAAATTAGTTCAGTGGGTTCCCTAAAATAACAAAGATCCAAATTATGAGTGTGATATTCCTCATTTTGTTTTATAGATTTATCTGATACATGCAGTTTGCTTCTAAATATATTTTAAAGATATTAATAAACTAAAATATTCACAAAGATGGATGCCCAAGACCTGCAATTCATGCTGTATGTAGTGATGGGTAACAAAAGAAAAAAAATGCTGCACACCTGGAAGTGGAATGGAATGGCTATAAGAGCTACATCAGACATTATTTTCAGTCCAGCCCTTTCAAGTACTGCCATACCTTTTGGAGCAATTGATTTAATTTCTCTAAGCCTTAATTTGGTAATCTTTATTGGAGAGAAAAATATAACCTATATCTGGGACACCTGGATAACTTAGTCGGTTAGGCATCCAACTCTTGATTTTGGCTCAGTATCTCAAGGTTCTTGAGCCCCGAGTATGGCTCCACACTGACAATGCGGATCCCTGTCTCTCTCTCTCTCCCTCTCTCTCTCTTCCCTGCCTCCCGCTTGCTTGCTTTCTCTGAAAATCAACAAACTTTTAAAACAATGTGTATGTGTGTGTGTGTATGTATGTGTGTGTGTGTGTGTGTGTATATATATATATATGTATGTATATATATATATATATATGTATATATATATGTGTGTGTGTGTGTGTGTGTATATATATAAATATAAAACACCCCTTTCTTATGTTATTGTGAAGATTAAATAATATAATACATGTAATATGTTCAGAATATTACCTGTCATGTAGTACATGTTTGACAAATGTTAGCCAGTGTATATTTGATGTCTGCTAATTCTGATAACATACTATGCTTTCCTAATCTTCAACTTGTTGCACTTCCCTGGCCTCGTTCTTTAGGAAACTGCTCTTCTTCCACTGCAATCCTATAATTCTTGTGGATCTCCCAACCAAAGCACCCATCTTCCAGATGATGGAGGTGGCCTTGCACCCCAAGCCTAAAGAACCATAATGCTGCATCACCTTGGCCAAAGATTGGTAATGGATCATTATGTGAATGTAGCTGGCCAGTTAGAATCCTTCCCTGTTGTTTTTATGTGCTAAGCTGCAGGAAACTTTCTCACGTTTCAGACTGTAACGGTGTGCTTCAGAGCTAGAGAGGCCATGTCTGTTATCACATATATCATATTGCATACGTATCATATAGAGCAACAGAAGCAACAAATGCAGAATTTAGCTAGGACTCCCAATCTTATAAAACATTGCCCTTCTGAAGATGGAATGTCCTAGCATCTCCAATGGAAGATTTTGAAAGAGAACTGAAAGCAGAAGCTAGTCTAATGGACTACATAAGTAGTTGTGATAGTTCATCTGATTCTAACAGTTCATCATCTTCAGGTAGTGAGGATAGTTCCAGTGACTCAGACAATGAAGAGTACAGATCCTCTCCTTCTGAGCCAGGAACTTGTATCTCAGGACATCCTGTCATGTCTGCCATGCCACAGTGCAGGATTCCTGATATGGATGCTGGCCTGAATAAATCTTATGAGAACAGTGGCCTTCTAATGAGTACTTTAAGAAATGATTTGCAGCTGAATGAATCAGGAAGTGACAGTGATGATGGAAGAAACTTTCAGCTATATATATATATATATATATATATATATATATATAAAACGTGTAAGACGTGGGATAATTTATTTTATACTAAGAGTAAAAATTTCTAAGACTGAAGAAAGTGTCTCTTAACTTTTGATAATAAAAGAAATTAAATTTGATTCAGAACAACAACAACAACAACAACAAAATGGCACCGGGCACATATGGAGCCCTGCATACAGCAGGTGCAAGGAAGTGTGAGCCTCTCTCTTCTCAACCTAACCCCAACACCTGAGTAAATGAAGCCAACGCCTTAAGAGAAGTAAAAGTGAGAGATGGGGAGAGTCATGATGAGAAACAGTTCAAGCCCAATCTCTTAGAGACCCAAAGCTTCTCTGGCCCTTGTAGTTTTTCCTTCATTTATGGGAAAATCACCAGTGTCCTGGCAATAAATATTCTATGTGCTGCTTAAGTCAGTTTGGACTGGGTTTCTTTTACTTGAAACTGAAATTGTTCAAACTACTCCTGTTGTCATATAATGGCTATTGGTGAATGGCTACTGAGCATGATACTTAGGAACTAATAACTTTTCAGTAAATATTTTGAAATGAATTGAGTGATTTTTTTTCATATTGATGAGTTGGAAGCTGTTTTCTGCATTAATATATGATTATCAAGGATGAAACAAAGTATATTCAGAATTAATTAAAATTCAGGATCAGAATGTATTGGAAAAAAATAGCATAGGAGAAATAGTCGAGTCTTTCATGTAAAATGGACTTAAATTCAAACCCCCTTTTATCACTTACTAGTTGTGTGGCCTTAGGAAGAGCCCTTAATTTCTGAGATCAATTCTCCCTGTAAAATAAAGAAAATCAGTACTTTGATATAATGTTATTGTATTAGCATAAATATTTAGTATCCTATACTTTCTCCAACTATCATGAATCTAGGTTCTTTGATTGTATAATCATTTTTTGCATAAGATACAACATACTAATGTTACAAAGCCATATTATAAAAAAATGAAATAAATTCAAAAGACCATATAGTAAATTCCAACTATACTTTTATTTCAAAAGTTTCTAGAGAAAATTTAATTTGGTGTGCATTATTTTTAGTATTTTTAAGTAACTGTTTTCAATGAATAGAATGCCATTTTAAATACATGTTAACACTCTTTTAGAAAAATTGTAATACATACCTTGGCAAGCTTTGTTTTGTTTGTTTTATTTTAGAGAGAGAGTGCGCATGAGCAGGGGAGAGGAGCAGAGGGAGAGAGACAGAAACTTAAGCGGGTTCCATGCTTAGCATGGAGCCTGATCTGGGTCTCCATGTCATGATCGTGAGACTGTGACCTGAGCCGAAATCAAGAGTTGGGCACTGAACCAACTGAACATGGCAAGCTTTAATTATTGACTAACTACACTGACTTTTCTGGTAATGACTCATGAGTTATTTGCATACCCCAATTTTTAAGTGTATTTCATTGATAACAATTTTCTTTGTATATTTGAGTATTCTTAGTGAAGTTCTTTGCATAGCCAATAATCGGGGTAGTAAAGCTTCAATCACAGAATCACTGCAGCCCTTGCCTTCTTTTGAATGCTTATCTTTCCTGATAATCAAGGGTATTATTTCCCATAGGCAGCCTCGTACATCTATGACATATTAGAAACTGTCTTTAAAAATCATTTTCCATTACCAAGGGAGTTTGGGATAATGGAATGTGTAGTCACTTTCAATTTGTGTCAAATTTTCTGATGCATTTGTACCACCAACATTTTATCAGCTTGTCACTAGAACAAATGAAGTTGCAAATTGCATTGACTTTTTTTCATGAAATCTTTGAAACTGTTTATTTTTAACATGACTTCTCTCCTTTTTATTTCTGTAGTGTAGCAGGCTTGATTTTCACCTTTCAGGGTCTTTGTCACTTAGTGAGTATGGCATTCGGGAGCAATAATTTCCTGGGGCCTTGAAGGTTTTGGGAGAAAAGATTCAGGCATATAGGGCATATTAAAGCTAAATGCAGATTGAAGCAATAAGCATAGAACAATTTGATGAACTACCTGTAGGCAGGAGTGGAGAATTTCTGACACATCAGGAAAGCCATTATGTCCTGTTATGTTCAATAGCCCAGTTGGCCTAAAAGGTTACGGGTGATGTATGTTTTCATTATCTCCTATGAGCTGGATGTCTCAGAAGACCCCAGATGGCTTATTGTGGCTGCGTTTCTCTTCATTTGCACTATAGCAACCTCTGTCGCATCACACCAATATGTTTGTGAGGGTCAGTTTGCTTTGAGGAATATTGTCCCCTGATCTCTGTAATATTCTTCTCCCTGAAAATCTGCAAGGAGTTACCGCCTGGAGAATAACTGAAAGCTCTTCAAAAACACATCTTGATTTCCTGAGTGTCATCTGTCACTGTAAAAGCAATAATAGCAATAAAACATCAATGACATTAGTTATCGTTTGTTGAACATACATTATGTACCAGGCATGCCTTACATACAGTACTTCATTATATGTTCTTTAACATATCCTGTTAAACCAGGTGTCATGATTTATATTTCACATATAAAAAAATAAGATGACATTAAGAAAGTAACTTGTCTAAAACTTGTCCTAGATGCATTAGAGATAGCATTCAAACCACAGGTCTCCCTGACTCTAGAAAATTCTTAACAACTGCAGATCATATTTAGTTCAGCATGAAGAAGCTCACAGTCTAAAGAGAAAAATATATGTAAATGATACCTATCATACAATAATTTCATTTAAAAAGCATGTGTGTTTAAAGGGCAAGGGAAACAATATGTATTAAGAGCTGTTTATATGTATCTTTAGGGGAAGTAATTAAATCTAAGGAAGGGATCAGAAAATCCATAGAAAAGAGTAATTTAGCATTGGAGACACAGTACCATAAGAACTGGAACCAGTCAGTGTTTAAGCAAAGGCCCAGAATAAGCCCTGAAATTACAATGTGTTGGGGGAGCAGTAAAAAAGTCACGGGTGGCATAGGAATTGAAACACTCAAATGTCTACACCTGTCTATATAAGCATAGGAAAAACTAAAGGTGCAGAAGATCAGACTTAAGATGAGAGAGAACAGGAGAGACTGAAGGAAGACTTTCTCTGTTTTTTTTTTAAGTGAAGTCAATGAAAATATAAATTTATGAGAGACCTTTTTAAAAAAATTTTTTTAACATTTATTCAATTTTGAAAGGTGAAGAGAGACAGCATGAGCAGGGGAGGGGCACAGAGAGAGGGAGACAGAGAGAGACACAGGATCGGAAGGAGGCTCCAGACTCTGAGCTGTCAGCACAGAGACTGACGTGGGGCTTGAATTCACAGACCAAGAGATCATGACCTGAGCTGAAGTCGGACCCTTAACCAACTGAGCCACCCAGATGCCCCAGAGAGACCTTTATTTTTAAAATAAAATGCGAAGATTGATACCTGTCTTACCTATGATGTGGGATTATTATAACATTGAAACAATTATTATATACATAAAAGCAGATGTTTTAGAATATGCAGCTTGCCTGTCTTGGCCATGACTGTCTCCTGTCATCTTGAAATTTTTTTTTTCATTTTTTTTCCAAAAGGAAATTAGATGAAATGAATAAGCCAAGCTGTATTCATTTTAATGTTTCATATTTACTAACATTTCTTTGTATACTCATTCAAGAAACATTCCACATGGAGTAAAAATGAGGCAGAGGAGACCCCAGTATCTTTGGGGCACAGACTATTTATATAAAAGCCTCTCCTTAACTAGTAAAGTCAATTTTGCAGAAATGTCCAGTGCAAACATCATGGTATTTAATAAATAGATGGAATGTCCTTTAAGATGAATCCAATATTAAGTTTGGTCTTCTGCTACAAACAAGTATTCCTTCACTTAAAATGACCTTGTGTCATATGTGTAAAAAGTTTGCTCTAATACAATGGGACTAATCCATTTGTCTTAGAAAGCCGTGCGTTTGTTTTAGAAGAAGAATTTCTCTTTCATTACATAGGCTATTATTTGCTTTGTCAAATCCCTCTTGGCCTTGAGCACACTCTAGAAATAGGGATTCTTTAGAATTGCTGATAAGGATGTTCTACTAAATATTACCCTTTATAAATCTTTGAGGAGGCTCAGGAATTGGTGAAGCAATCTAAAGATTTATATAAGGAGACGTACAAATCTAGCCAAATGAGGACACATCTGGGATGTATCTGGGTCTACCCTCTCAAGGGCCTGTGCTATATAATGCTGATTCCTTTTTTTTTTTTTTTTATTTTGGAAAGGCAACAATACATATGTACTCCTTTAACTTTTTAACATCTTTGTTGATGTCTAATTGATACATAATGAACTGTACATATTTAAAGCATATGCTTTCATAGTTTTGGTGTATGTATATATCCATGACACCATCACTACAATCAAGATAATGAGCACATCCATCACCCCCAAAAGTTTCCTCTTGCCTATTATTTCTTCCCAACCCTTGGTGTCCCATCCTCACAACACCTGATCTGCTTTCTATCATAATTCATTTCCATTTTCTATAATTCTATAGATTCTATAATTTTCTATAATTTTATATAAATGGAATCATACAGCATATTGTCTAACTTATTTCACCTCAGCATAATTATTTGAAGATGTATCCATATTATAGCATACATGGGTAGTTTATTCCTTTTTATTTCTGGAGTAGTAATTGTATTGTATGAGTATATCAGAGTTTGTTCATCCATTCTCCTTTGGCAAGTATAACTCCCTTGAACTTAATGTACCCTTCGTGATCTTTTCTTTCATGTCTCTGATATTATAAATTCTTTGTGAAAAAGTATTTCAAAAGCTAGGTTCTCCACTGTCTCTTAATCATAGAGAGGAAAGAAATACCTTAAGGATACACAGGGGTATAATTACAATATTTATGATGATGATAATTAATAATAATAATAATAATAATAATGTGCTTTTAATATGCATAGCACCAGATGAAGCTTGTTGCTGTTTCCTAAGCTGGGCATAACAACTCCCTGTTATGGGAATCCTGTTATGGGAGCATCTTAAGCTGGACTAACAACTCCCCTGTTTTATTTTAAATTCTTTTACAAAGCAACCCATGAGTTATGAAGATGTGACTAAAACTATTATGATTAAATTTAATCATTCACTTAATATATTTTGAGGGCCTACTATATTTCAGGCACAGGACTAGGAAAAAGGGATTCAAAAGTAACAAAAGACACATGCTTCTTCTTTCATATTCAAAAGTGGATTTATTGTATGCATAATAAGTTGAAGCATATATACAGGCCCTTCCAAAGCCCTGGCTTTGGCAGTATGTTCACATGGTCATGTATTTTAGAGAGGTTGCAAAATCCATCTGTTTAATTTTAATGCACTGATAAAAACCTCTATCTCTTTATACCCCAGCTTTCCTACTACACACTTTTCCCAAGAAGAGTAGCATTGGAACTGTCAGGACATTTTGGAGATCCAGCAAAGGGTAGTTGGTGTTGAGAAGTAGATAGATAGAAACATACATATACACATACTTACAAACATACGTACTGCATATGTATATTTAGCATATGGTTAGCATGTAGTAGCACAGATACATGTGGCTCACAGTTAGTTCTGTGTATATTAATTTAGGACTAGTCACCCCAGGTGAGAAATGGTATGTAGAAATCCTACTGCCCACTCTGCCACCTCACTGGGTTCCATGATCAAAAGGTGCCTATCTATAAACTGTTACACAGTATAAAGTTGTCTAGTGGTGCTGCACGCTGGAATGATGTGAATGGTGGAAGAGCAATTAGAATTGAAATGGTTAGACCCAGAAGTTGTGTGTGTGTGTGTGTGTGTGTGTGTGTGTGTGTGTGTAGAGACAAGGGTTGGGGGGAGGAGAAAGGGAGAAAGATGTTAGGCTGATTGATTGATTGGTAAAACTATAATGTTATTTCTCTGTGTATAGCATATTTGTACTATTTGTCAACTTTCAGTATTTTATTTTGATGTGATTTATTTTCTCATTTTATTTTTTTAAAGTTCATTTTGAGAGAGAGAGAGAGAGAGAGCACACACACATGTGAGTGGGGCAGGGGCAGAGAGAGAGGCAGAGAAAGAGGGAGAGAGAGAATCTCAAGCTGATTCCATACTATCAGGGCAGAGCCCAACACGGTGGCTTAAACTCACTAATTGTGAGATCATGACCTGAGCAGAAATCAAGAGTTGGATGCTTAAACAACTGAGCCATTCAGGCACCCCTATTTTCTCATTTTAAATAAATGTTAACATGTGACTTTGATTTTCTATTTCTTATTTTGGATTATATTTATTTGAGTCCTCCCCCAACTTATAAATACTTGAGGCAACACAAAAGTAGAATCCATTGCTGTTTATATGTTACAGTTCATCAGGAACAGGCCAATAAGCATACATTTAAAATACAAGGTTATAAAGGTTAGATAAAAGAACTTCAAGGAACGTACAGGACAGGAATAAATTCTTACTTGGAAGGATAGAATTCTTGGAGAAAGTGGTGTTAAAGCTGAGATGTAGTGTAAGTTGACCAAAGATATATATGTCCTATGTGTCCCTGTACCTGTGTGTGGGGTAGGAGAGAAAGATAGGAGGGTGTTGATAGATGTTTTACTTTTCCCTTAGACATACAGAGTTTTAAAATATGTGGGTGGGTGACATAAGATCAAATTTTACAGATTTTTAAACATATATTTTATATACAGTGCGTACATACATTTTATAGTTAATCCTGAGGCACATGAGTGAAGAAATGCCAAGACTTTAGGCAGAGAGACCATATTTGATTATGTGTCTTCCAAAACTGTATTTCTTTCCTCTAAGGCAGATGTTCTTAATTCTCTAGAGGCAGTTGTCAAGGAGCAGTTTTCAAACACAGTGGCATTTAGTGAAGGAAGGCTCCTTAAAGTAGTGAATAGTATCTGGGATTCCATTTTAAACACTAATACAATGTAGGCCCCACCCACTTAATCAATGTTTGTTATAGGGAGAGGATCAGAAATAATGGGCTGATGTGTCCATTTTCTACTATTTAATTTGCTTTGCCAACTTGACAAATTATTTCTGTCCTCTAAACTTCAGTTTCCTTATGTTCACAATAGGGGTAAAAATCCCTACCTTATAGGTTGGTTTGAGAACAAGAGGACCTAATAAGATAATCCAGGAGAGAAGTGCCTAGCATAAAATAAATGTTAAGTAAGTTTCAAACGAATATGCACTTTAAAAGTTCTACCATTTTAGGCTTAAAAATTTAATTGTAAGATTGGAAATCATAAAACTCCTGGAAGAAAACAAAGACAGTAAGCTCTTTGAGATAGGTCTTTGCTATAGTTTTTTGGGTCTGTTCCTGAGGCAAGAACAACGAAAGCAAAAATAAACCAAAGGGACTGCTTCAAACTCAAATCTTTTGGACAGCAAAGGAAATCATCCACAAAACAGAAAGGCAGTCTCCTGAATGGAAGAAGATATTTGTAAATGATATGTATGATAAGGGGTTAGTTTCCAAAATGTATAAAGAACTTGCACAACTCAAAATAGGTAGGTAGGTAGGTAGGTAGGTAGGTAGGTATGTAGGTATGTAGGTAATGATAGATAGAGATAGAGATATATCTAAACAAACCAACAAACCAACAAACAGTCCAATTAAAGATGGGCAGAGGTGGGGCGCCTGTGTGGTTCAGTCGGTTGAGCGACAGATTTTGGCTCAGATCATGATCTCACTGTTCATGGATTCAAGCCCCATATTGGGCTCTGTGCTGACAGCTCAGAGCCTGGAGCCGACTTTGGATTCTGTGTCTCCCTCTCTGTCTGCCCCTCCCCTGCTCATGCTCTGTTTGTCTCTCTCTCTCTCTCTCTCAAAAATAAACATTAAAAAAATATAAAAAAAAATGGGCAGAGAACCTGAATAGACATTTCTCCAAAGACATAAAGAAGGCAAACAGAAACATGAAGAGATGCTCAATGTCACTCATCATCAAGGAAAAGCAAATCAAAAACGAAATATCACTTCACACCTGTAAGAATGGGTATTATAAAAATACAAGAAATTAGTGCTGGCAAGGATGTGGACAAAAGGGAACCCTCCTGCACTGTTGGTGAGAATGTAAATTGGTACAGCAATTATAGAAAACAATATGGAAGTTCCTCAATTAAAAGTATAACTACTCTATGATCCAGCAATTTTATTTCTGGAAATTTATCTGAAGAAAATGAAAATACTAATTAGAAAAGATAGGTGCACCCCTGTGTTCACTGAAGCATTATTTACAATAGCCAACATATGAAAGCAACCTAAATGTCCCATTGATAGGAAATGGATAAAGATACATATACACACGCACACATATATAATACACATATACACAATGAAATATTGCAATGGAATATTCCTTAGCCAAGAAAAGAATGAAATCTTGCCATTTGTAAAACATGGATAATAATAGAGGGCATTATGCTAAGTGCAGCAAGTCAGAGAAATCACTATTGACAGTGACAGATGAATATGAAGACCACAGTGATATGGAACATTCATATGAACTCAGTTTCTCAAATGAATCTAAGATAATGGTACCATCATCTTGTACAAAGTATGGTCTCTATCGTTTTAGAAAGAGGTGTATCATCTTTGAATATTAAGTAAATATTAGGGTATTCTCAGAGGGATATAAAATAAGCTTTCAGTGACCTGTTAAAGTTACTCTTTTAGTGGACTTCTGAGCATTATTCAATTTTTTATTAAGTGAATTAATTGAAAGAGACATTATACATGTAGGGGGGGAAAAAAAAGAAAAAAAGTACCTCATCAAGAATATAAGAGAGGAGCTATTGACAGTATCTCATTATAAAATGATAGAACTTTTCTTTTTTTAACTGAACTGTAGTTGACATATAATATTATATTATATTCAGGTATATAACATAATGATTCAAAATTTATATATATTATGAAGTTATCACCGTAATAAATCTAGCCACCATCTGTCACCAAACACACTGACTGTATTCCCTATGTTGTACATTATATCCCTGTGACTTACTTATTTTATAACTGGAAGTCTGTACCTTTTAATACCCATCACATATTTCACCCAGCACCCAACCCCTCTCTTCTGGCAACCACCAGATAGTTCTCTGTACCTAGAAATCTTCTTCTGTTTTGTTTGCTTTGTTCTTTATAGATTACACATATAAGTGAAAGCGTGTGGTATTTGTCTTTCTTTGACTTGCTGCCCTTAGCATAATGCCCTCTATTATTATCATCCATGTTTTACACGTGGCAAGACTTCATTCTTTTTCAGGAGTGTCCAAACTGGGCACTTGGCATGGATTATCTTGTTTAATTTCCATAAGAGTAACTTGGGGTTGATATTACTATTTTCACTTTTGAAATGAAATACTTAGGCACATTTGGAAACTAACTTTTTAAAAAGGATTCTTAGTTAAGAGGAGGGGGAGTGAACTTGTCTTTTCTAGGGCCCAGCTCTCAGGCTGATGGTCTCACCATGGCACAGCAACAAAGAAAGCTCTTGTTTTTAAAACAGAAGCTCAGCAACAGCCACATCCTCAAGTCATTTTCCTCTTTGGAAAAAAAAGACAATATCCTCAAAGGTGAAAAGTATCTTATCTCTGTTCTTTCAGGATCTGCCCCAGTTCTACCCAATAAGGTGACCCACATATGTAAAATTACATTTTCTAGTAGGTGCATTTTTAAAAAGTTAAAAGAAATAGGTAAAATTCACTATAATAAAATTCAACTCAATAAATATATACACAATATTATTACTTCAACATAAATATAAAATTATTACTGCAAATTCTTTTCATAGTATATTTTCAGAATCTGATGTGCATTTTATACTTGCAGCATATCTGATTAGCCACATTTCAGGTCCTCAGTAGCCATAGGGGCACTGGGACCTGCCTTACTGTGCAGCACAGATTGTATAGTTCTAGTTAGGACTAGTGATAAACTATCTCAAGCAGGGAAATCTTAGGCCTTATTCATTAAAATATCAACATGTGTACTGTCATTTCTTCTATATTGCTGACCTTCTTTTCAGCTCAGTGCTACATGAGGATCAATAACCTAGGTTTTAGAGTCAGGTTTCCATAAAACTCTGCTCTACCCCTTACTACGTATGAATCCTTGAACAAGTTATTTGATGTCTTAGCCTCAGTTTTCTCGTTTACAGAAACGGGGAGAATGATGCCTAGCGCTCAAGTTAGATATAAGTTAGATATGTCTCCTGGCTCCATAAGTAGATGCTCTAAATGTTAAAATTTAATCTCATTTTCTTCTGTGTGAACTTGAACAGAGATTGAGTGCATTATTCATTTTTTTTAATTGTACTCTTTTTTTTTTTAGGTTTATGTATTTTGAGAGACAGAGGGAGAAAGAGAGCACATGAGCAGGGGAGGGGCAGAGAGAGGGAGAGACAGAATCCTAAACAGGCCCCACATTTTCAGCACAGAGCCCTAGGTGAAGCTCAAACTCATGAACTGTGAGATCATGACCTGAGCTGAGATCAACAGTTGGATGCTTCACTGACTGAACCACCCAGGCACCCCGAATGCACTATTCTTGACACAGATATTCTGTATCGTTTACTGTTCTACATATGACACTCCTCCCTCCACCCTGGCTCCACCTCATTGCTGCACCCATAATCGTGAATATGGGTTAGTCAATCACTCACCCTCTGTGAGTAGGTAAAAATCGGTATGGGTTTCATACATGTTGTTGAATTTGTTGTTTCCTGATGTATTGGAGTTTCCTGCAGAATGACCTATGTGGGCTAGTTGGGATAATTTATAACCTTTTAGAAATCCCATTAACTCACTTACAGATGAATATTCTGTAGTACTGAGCTCTTTAAGTATTTAAATTCTTTAAGGCCCATCTATCAACTAGAACAAAAGGAAACTATCGTCCTTCTACCCACGCTGTTCCTTCTTCCCAGGTGAAACAAGTTATTACAAGTCCCCACATACTTTCTCTTGGTTTCTCCTGGTCCTAAGCTAATTGCATGAGTCACCTTGCTCAAATTCTAGAAAGTGTTGAAGGCCAA
The DNA here is from genome assembly GCF_027475565.1 of Acinonyx jubatus. Classification (NCBI taxonomy): domain Eukaryota; kingdom Metazoa; phylum Chordata; class Mammalia; order Carnivora; family Felidae; genus Acinonyx; species Acinonyx jubatus. The sequence continues at coordinate 62,474,573 of NC_069390.1, read as the reverse complement.
TGTATGAGTCTCAAGATTTCTTCCCAACAATATGTAGAAAATTCCTACTGAAGAAGCAGGAGGTCTGTGTTCAAATCTCAGCATGCTATTTATAATGTTTCTCCCATTTCAACCTATCTGAGAAGGACCAGCTTCTTACTACTCTTTCCCAAAGCTGTTAAATCAGAATCAGGTGTTTATCCTCAAAGAGCTTATTATCCCCTTCTTAAAACCCAGTTTGGAGCACCTGGGTGGCTCAGTAAACCAACTGAGCATCTGACTCTTGATTTTGGCTCAGGTCGTGAAGTCGTGGTCCTGAGATGCAAGCCTGCATTTGGGCTCTGTGCAAGGCATGAAGCCTGTTTAAGATTCTCTCTCCCTCTCCTTCTGTCCCTCCCCTGCTCACACTCCCTCTCTCTCTTTTAAAAAAATGAAAATTAAAAACAACTAGTGAGAGATGGGGTGGAGAATTCCAAGAAGAACTATCTCAATAATTTCCCTTTCTGAAAAAGATATGCTAAAGAAATCATACAGTTATTCTCAATGTGTAGTTTTGACTAATGCAAAATTGCCATTCTATTAATTGTAGCTTTTAACTCAAAGTATAGCAATATTCGCATTCTAACTTTCATTTCCCAAAGAAAAACCCACATTTAGTGTAAGATTGTCTTATCCTCTCAATAATTTTTTAATAACAAATAAAATTTAAGAAACATTCATTAAAATGTTACTATTGCTTGAATTCTGTATTTTAATATCAAATTAGTAAAACATGGTATTTATACATTTTATAAACAGGATCACTAAAGTGTGTGTGTGTGTGTGTGTGTGTGTGCGCGCGCATGCATGCAGGCACATGTGCCTGAATACACGTATATGTATGTATGTAATTTATGTGCTAGTCTAGTATTAAAAGGTTTGGCAGAAAATGAGAGAAGTAGGAGTCTAAATAAGTCATACAAATATGACCATCCAAAATTCACCAAATATTTTATAATTCTTTTTAATTCTTACTCTTAGGTTGTGAACAAAATTGCTTTGCCATAATCTTGTCTTTTATATATGAGGAAGCTAAGGTCTTGAGCATTTATGTTGTTTTCTTGAGGATAAATTTTGGCCAAGAAAAGGATGTCACTTCACCCATACTACCACATCTGTTGAAAATTTATGATGCATTAATTAACAATTAACATGGCTAAACACCATTGTATAGATATTCACAAGACTTGCTTTGCTAAATAAAACCTTTTCCTTAGTTAGAGAGATAGTCTTATTTGTAAATATAAATGCATTTTTGAGGCTCTACACATTGGCTTCATCTCTTGGAGAGGTGATATTTGTTGTACTGGAGAGCATCATTTAATGTCAGCTTCTTAACTCTCTAATCAGGGCTCTACCACTTTTTGGCTTTATGACGTTGGAACATTCCCTTCATATCTCTTATCTTCACTGTCTGCCAGAAAAGTAATTTCTTTATTCCCTGACCTCTTCCTGACAGTATTATAAAGCACAAATAAATATGGTATTTGAATGTTTGCTGACAATATTGAGACCGTATACAAGCCATAGGGTATTCTTACCACTCCTTTGCTCACTGAGCTTGGTAACTCAGTGCTGGCCTGTGATGTAGACACAGCCTTGGGAATAGATTGTCCTGGGTTAGAATCATTACTTGGACCTTCACTGGATCTGAAACCTTGCGGGGCGGGGGGTGGGGGGAGGGAGGTGGTGGCATTTAACTTTCTGAACCTCATTTTCTTCTTCTGTGAAATGGCTACTTTGAACTCTCAGCGTTCTTCTGAATATGATGGCTGCTGAGAAATGCACCTCAATCCCCTGAGGTTGATTAACATGGTAACTGAAAGAAACCCACTCTGTAAGTTATCTTACGGCAAACTGCTATCACTTCTTTATCTTTCATTCTATTATTTTCCAGCAAAAGCAAAGCATATCCAGCCTTTAACTTACAAAAGAAACCAACCTGAAGAGATCTAAGCATATTTCTCACTTTATGAGGTAGCTAAAGTATCCTTTGAAAAGAAAGACCAATCCACTGCTAATCTCTGGCCTCTTAGTTGTCACCATGATATTATTCCTCTTCCCAAACCTTTTTTTGTTTACATTTAATAACATTTGAGAGAATCATTAAACCACTAATCTTTGTAGGACAAGAAAAAAAAAGAAAAAAAAATATATAGAGAGAGTTAAAAGGGATATAGTCAGATATTCAAGCTGTTGTTTTGTATCAACACCTTTGTTGGCTGCAACAGGTGCAGATGGAAAAATAGATTGCCTATCAGAATATCTGTAAGTGAAAGAACAAACCACCGTCACCACCACCATCACCAACAGCAAATAATTTCTGCATCATCTGCCAGAACAGTGTCATATCTCTCTCACTGAGTATTTGATTTAGACAGTTATCAGAATTAATTTGCATTACTCAAAGGGGATCAAAGGGCTGAGTTGCATTATTTACATGTCAGCTGTCCTCATTTACTATTTAAAATTATAAAGGATCCTATTCTTAGAGGGACATAAATGAGAACTGCTTTATGACCTGAAAAAAGTCACTACCATGTGCAGGTGTAACTCCACATCAGAGAACCTTTACCATTTCATTGAGCCCTTCTAGATACAAAGATGGCAACAGTTGTTTGACAATACATTAGCTAATGTCCAACATGAGAAGCATCTCTGTCATGGGAAAAGAAGTGATCATTTAGTCCTTCTCAAAGAGGGCACTGTTGACATTTTGGTGATGGGACAGTTATTCGTTTTGAAGGACATTCTAGCACATTGAAAGATGTTTAGCATCCCTGTCTTAAGTACTTTGGGACAATCAAAAATACCCCCACGTTTCTAAATGCTATCTAGGGAGTATTATAGTCTGTCTTTGAGAACTACTGAGGTAAAGCAGTAAGGCTCATCTGGACACTAAGAGCTCATCTTTGGAATCAGAAGGATCTTTATTTGACTCTTGGCCATGAACTTACTAGCTCCATAATCTTGGTTACTGAAGTTCCCTGAGTCTCAGTTTTATCTGTTACTTGAGGATAATAATGCCTTCTTAAGGGATCAATAATTTAATGCTGGTAAAGTCATTAACATGATGCCTGGAGGGGCACCTAGGTGGCTCTTGGTTTCTGCTCAGGTCATGATCTCAGGGTTCGCAAGTCTGAGCCCTGTGTCAAGCTCCACACTGACAGTGTGGAACCTCCTTGGGATCCCCTCTCTCTCCTTCTCTCTCTCTGCCCCTCCCCTGCTCATTTGCATTCTCTCTCTCTCTCTCAAAATTATATAAATAAAGACCAAACAAAACATGATGCTTGGCATATAAGAAATGCTTATTTAAAGAGTAGCTAATTTGACAAATGTGTTTTAGTAAAAATTCATATAGGCTCAGAGAAAAAAAGTAGCTATCACAGTCAATAGTGATTATTGTAGTTGTCATGGGAAAAATGGCACTGGTGATGCTTGTGGTACACATAGGAGTATCAGTAGGTAAGGTGTTTCAGATGTATATAGTACCTTACTGCCTGAGTTGGAATTTCCATGCCGCTGTGTTATTTAGGCCAATTCCCTGTACAGTCTATGCTTCATATGTAAAATGAAGACAAAAATAGTGCAAACTGTAATAGTTTCTTGTAAAAAATAAATAAGTATAAATACTACAAAGTGAATCAGGTTTAGAGATGCCTGTGAATTCAGTGGAGATAGGAGGGGATTGGATCATATGACTTTCTGCTTTCAAAATCTTAAGCCACGTTAGGTTCAATTGCTTTTGTGCTGCTGGCTCCACAGTAGTTAACTAGTTACTGTCTTACAAAGGTATGTCAGGGTGGCTCAACTGAAGGTACTGTTGTTTTCTCAGGTAATTAGATCTGGCTCAGACAGTCTTCACTTTCAAGACAGTTTAGTATTTAAGATGTATTCTAGATTCTAGCCAAGATAATTAGTTCTCAGAATACCAAACAGCCATGATTATAACAGGATCTTCTCTTGGATGTGGTACAATATGAAGGCTACAGGAGAGAGTTTGTGTGAAATCCTAAAGGGAAAAGAATGAAGCTGTTAATAGTTCAGCTTCAGCACATCCATGAATACGTATGTTTTCATCCTAACGGAAAATAAATTGTCAGAATGTTTGTAATGTTAACCACTTTGGGATTAATAAAGTACGTAAATCACTTTGATAAATAGTAGTTATTTGCTAACTTTGCCTCCTGATTATAAAAGGTTGTTTTGTTTTGATTTTCTATTTAATTTTCACACTTTATGTTCCTATATGAATTTTAAAAGACAACTGGGAATTGATTTTTCAAATTAGAGTGTAGGCTGCTATGTGGTGATTTCATACAGAATTTGCAACCCCTACTCATAAATATGTTGTTGATGATCACCATATTATCTTGCTTCTCAGAACCTATAATTATTAACAGATAGAGATATGACATCCTAAATGCAGGGGGATTCTTTTATGATAATATCAGCATTTTTCCACTCGGGAGTAATCTTTATGAAAGTAATGACACAGTATTTCAATATTTCAAAAGGATAATTTCATTCCTCTTTAGATTCCACTTATTTGTTTATTGAGTGACTACCTAATCTATGCTACATGATGCCTGACCTAGCCATGTTGAAGATATGAACATAAATGAAACTGTTTATACCCATAGAGTAGTTTAGAAGAATCATGTATTTGATAAATGTACTACACTGTGAAAAATGCAGTAAAGGAAACAGTTGGGGATACAGGATGAGTCAAGAAGGATAGAGATAATGATGCCTTACCATAAGTCTTACAATATCACTTATATAAATAACTCAGAATAATCAGGGAATTTCAAAGCTAGAAATTAATCATTCTAGCCCTATTTCGTACTACTTCCCGATATGCATGCCATGAGTGTTGTTTAGTAAGGACATGGGATAATGTAGACTTTCCAGTTTTATAGACAATGATCCAGTTCCTCCTGCCCCGTATGCTAGCTATATGACCTTGGGCAAGTTATTGTATGTTGCTTAGCTATAACTTCTTTATCTGTAAAATGGAAAAGGTAAAATACCCTTTAGGGTTGTTGTGAAGATTAAATACAGTGATTTATAGAAGAGGGAATGGCAAAATATTTAATAAATGTTAGCTGTAATTATCTTCTAGTCCACAGTTTTTCTACTTTCTATTTTATCACGAATCCACTGTTTTTCTACCTTAAAATTATTGTTCATTAGAGTTTGCTTATTTGAAATGCATGTACTTCTGTATTTCTACCTATTGAAATCCAAGGTCTTAAAATGTTACTTTCTCTTCAGTGCCTTTTCAGATTTCTTTCAAATGTGTGAATATAATACAATCACTTGTGAATATGTTCCATTTTTTCCTCCTCATAACTGTATCTATTGGAGGCCAAGGTATATCATATTACCAACATAGTGTCTCAATACCAATTAGCTACAAAACGGACCCTCAATACTAATTTCTTGGAATAAATTAAGCTACAGACAGGTAGTTAATAGTTACTGAGTTTTATTCAATCAAATGTTGTACATCCTGCATTTTCATGCATTGTACATTGAGACCCCCTAAATCATTTTTCTTTATCAACTTCAAACTTTATTAGTTTAGGAAGGGCACTTCAATCCATCTGACAATGGCTCCACCTATAAGCCAGAAGTTCGGTTCATATGCATCACCACCTTTGCTTGTAAAGTAATATCCATTTGTGGAAATATTTTAATATTTTATTCACTTTGCCTTTATTACTTTATACAAATGGATGAAACAGATAAAAATGAAATTGCTGAGAGTGGTGAGGAGAAGCATAGGTTTCATAAACTCAATATAATTAAGGCAAGATGGAGATCATTAGGCTTGCCTCAACTTTAGCCTCTATCAGGCATTCACTGGCCTTAAGCCCAATCAACTGTGTGTTCAATTATAAAGGAAAAGGATAAAACTAAAGTGCACAGTGCTAGAAATATGCATTAAACAACGTACCTAAAAGATGAGCTGCCATTAGAGATTCTGTAATTGGTTTTAACATATTGGGAATGGAACACCTATTAGAATCTGTGAATATTTTGTTCAGCTTGTGAACATTTACCATGATACGAAAGTTGGAGATTGTCTACTGTTTTATTCCTTTATATATATAAAAAAATTGAATAGTTGTAAACTTTAAGTTGCCAGTATTTAAAGGAATAAATAAATCTTTCATCCCCAAAGTTTACTTACCCCTGACATTATTATTCTGACACTGTCAGCTATGCTAATTTCATAAAGAAATTTTTAGATTTAGTGAAATTGTTCAATAAATCATTTCCCTTTCTTGTAAGTATATCTCAGGTATGAATAGAAAAATAAATCAAACCCAGAAACTTTTAATTTGATAGAGATTATAGTCATTAACTGAAATCTTGTTTTGAATTTTAAGTTATACGATTATCAATGAATTCATTATCTATGTATATCTGCAACGTTTTTTTTTTTTTTATTAGTATGTGTGTCCTAATAAAAAAATTCTAGACCGTCTTTGGAAGAGAAGTTGAATTTCTTTCACAAATTCTGCTACTCAAAAGCATACATTTTCTAAATTTGTAAGATGTAAAGTGGCTGTTTTATGGTAGAGTATTTTAATGTTAATGTGAAACACCTGGCAATCTTCTTAGAGTGCAGATTCTGCTTTAGCAGGTCTCAGGTGAAGCCTGAGATTCTGCATTTCCAACAAGTTCTCAGCTGCTGCTGCTTCCAGTCTGGACATATTTAATAGCAATTGGGTAGAGCACCAAATATGCAGTCAGAAAATTTTACTTCGAACATTACATCTACCATTTACTAGCTATAGAAATTAGGTTAAGTCACACCTGCTCACTTTTTCCATCTCTGTTGTTCTTACTTTATTTAGTTTAAGCCACCATCATTTCTCAGCTCTGGCATAGTCTCTTCATTGTTTTCTCAGCATCTGACCTTGCCCCTCTCCAGTCCACTCTCCAGACCACAGCTCAAGTAACAGTTCTTAAAAATACTAATCTTATCCTATGGCCAACTGCCTAAACCTCCCTTACCAGCTTTTAATGACTCTCCTCAAAGATAAAATTCCAAATTGTTACCATAATCCATTAAGTCCCAGTCTGCCTCTTTCATCTTATCTCGCTCTCTGTTCTCATTGTTCGTTAGGTTTCACCAAATGGGCTTTTCCTTTGTTGCCTAGGTGTGATCCCCAGGTAAGCAGAAACATATAACCTGGAAACTGGTTAGAGATGCCAATTCTAGATCCCACCCTTGAAACTTTCTCCCACTGGACAGGGCCTCTCCCATAAAGGCAGTGCCTATTGGGTTTTCTTTCTGATTCTCCAGCACTGCCTGGCACAGTGTAGGTTTCCAATAAAAAGTTTTGAATGAATGAGAGAATAAATCCTTATAACCTCTGTATTATTTCTTTATCTGTAAAATAGATAAAATATTGCTTCCCTCACAGGTTACTTCAGATTCATTAGCATATATGAATGTAGAAAGCAGAACGCCTACTTTAAAGATATTCAAATAGGGTTTTTTTAAAGATATTAGTTTTATAAAGCACTTTTATGTCATTTTCTCAAGTATACCTACATTATTTGCTTTTACAAAAACAGTTACTTTACGCACCTTTGTTCATTAAGTCACTCACTCACATATATAACATTGGATGTTTGCTAACACTATTGCTTCTACGTGGGATAGTATTTCCTCTATCTGGAGTTCTAGCTGGTGACATTTCTTAAAGCCTTTACTCAATGCATCTGACAGTTGTCTCCTTCTAGTTTCTGGTGTACCTTAAACTTTCCTCTTTCAAAGCACTTAAAACATTTAAAAATAGTAAGTGTTTTTTTAATTTCAGAAGTAGCATAAGTTTGTTATAGAAAATATTTTTAAAATGCTGATAAGTAAAAAGAAAACCTTAGTTCCTGCTGTAATCAAGAGCTTTCATGATAACATAACTTCTTAAGCTCTTCCATATTCTTTAATTTTTTTTGATGTTTATTTATTTTTTGAGAGAGAGAGACAGCAAGTGGGGGAGGAACAGAGAAAGAAGGAGACACAGAATCTAAAGCAGACTTCAGGCTCTGAGCTGTCAGAGCCTGATGCAGGGCTCGAACTCATGAACTGTGAGATGATGACCTGAGCCGAAGTTGGACACTTAACCGTTTGAACCACCCAAGCATCCCATTCCATATTCTTTAAATTGCAAAAGAAATTGCTATAGTTTAGGTAAACTTATTTGGCATTTCCAAATTATGTACATAAGATTTTTTAATCATATCAGTTAGTTGATATTGTGCCCTATTAACGTAAATTCTCCTAACATATTATAGGAGGGCGTGTTTAATCAAGTGCATTTTGCACGTATTCTTTCAAAGAAGTAATAAAACAGCACTAGTCATGTGGATGTAAAATTGTATTGCAATTAGGTAACATGGTAAGGACGGAGTTCCGTAAGAACATTTGATTTACAGTAGATTTCCTGTGTATTCTCTGAGCCACTTTCAGCTCTGCACCCAAGGGAACACCTAAATGTACAAAGCTACTTCCTCTTGCTATTGTAGAACCAATTAAATTAATTTGTTGGAAATAACATTGTCTATCGCTTGCACTGTGCTAGATTAGATTCTCTCTGACTTCCTGGGTTTCGCTCTACAATGTGTATAGCACTTTGAATTTTAGTGGCAAGAGCTGCAGTCTTCCTTTGCTTATATAAAAAAATTGATTTTAAGTACTCCCAAGAAAATAGAGCTTTCTCAGAAACCTGCATTTACTTTGGGAGACTGCTGCATATATTTTCTGACACTTGCCATCACTTAGGATAGCAAGAAATAGAAAGAATATAGAGATTCTTTTGCATTATGTGTATATCTCTAACTTTGGGGATTCTTTCCCATATCCATTAGGGAGAAGGAATTTCTATGGAGGACAAGATGCTACACGATAGGATAGGGAATTATAGTTGGATGAAATTATCTCATTGAATTTTTTATATTGTGTGTCCTAATGCCAAATTCATCTGTTCACTAAATGAACATTGATGAGCACAGCTCTAACACAGGTCATAGGGAGGATACACCGGATACCTGGAATATTTATACATATGTATGTATATCTTTATAGGAATGTAAATAGAGGTGCCTGGGTGGCTCAGTTGGGTAAGCGTCTGACTTTGGCTCAGGTCATGATCTTGTGGTTTGTGGGTTCAAGCCCTGTGTTCGGCTCTGGGCTGACAGCTCAGAGCCCGGAGCCTGCTTCAGGTTCTGTGTGTCTCTCTCTCTGTCCCTCCCCCATTCACACTCACTCTCTCTCTCTCTCTCTCTCTCTCTCTCAAAAATAAGCATTTAAAAAATTTTTTTAAAGAATGTAAATATATATTTATACACATTAATTATATATATATATTTAAAGGTATATAAATTATAAATAGACATAAATATTTAAGACAACAAATCATTTGCATGTAAAAGTGCAATTTCTGGATTCAGTCAGTGTGTGTGCATGGAGCAGGAGAGGAATATGTAAGAAGACCAGCTGGAGGTTGGGTTGAATGATTTCGAGACCAGCATATTTATTTTGAGGTAAAAGCCATAGTAGTGTGAGACTAGGAGGTAAGCAAAGATCAGATAGTTAAGGGACTTCTAAAATACAGAATTTTGACATTTGGCTATAGACAGTAGGGAGGCATCCTGTCATTCAGGATGCTGTCATTGAATAGTTACCCAAAACGAAGTAGCCCTTAGTATAGTTAAGTAGGGTCTCTTTAAACTAAATAGATTTTGCATGTTTGGGTTTCGGTTTCGTTTGATAGTTTTCTGTAATTGACAGAGGCAGTGTTTCCACATTCCTGGAGACTGTAACTTGCATTATTGTGGAAGGGCTGCGGGTATGGGAAACAAGAGGACTGACTTTGAACACTGATTTTGCTGTTAACCAGCGATGTAGTCTGAACCACAGCACTTTTCTCTTCGGTGTCACTGTCTGCAAATCAGGAAGGAAAGTGTTGTTGGAATAAATAACATTAAACCTCCTTGGATTGTTCACTTTCTTTGATCTCTTGTGACTGCCACTAACAACTCTTGCCTTTGTCTTTTAGACGATAATCCAGATTAACACTCATTCCAGGTAATATAAAACCCAACCTAAAGTTAAATAGGATTTTGAAGTTTGCTCTCACTTGGAAACAAAGTTCAAGAAGGAAAAATGTTATATGCTGCTACTACAAACTAATTGAATTTGGAATTTGGGCAGTTTTGAAGATTGCTGCCCTATTGTTGTTGTTAAAGCTGTTAGTACTATTTAAAACTGAACAAGTACGTTCCTGTTTGGCATTTGTAATAGTGTGTGGTACATAGTAAGAGCCCAATAGAAATGATCTTCCTGATAGTGTTGCTTATGAGAAACTAATAAGCTAAATTTAGTAGTATGTATTATGTAAAGTACACATAAATTTAGTGTACACATAAATTTAGTAAATTTAGTAGTACTAGTATGTAAAGTATACAACACAGCATGTCCTCAAAAAAATGCTAGTTTCTGACTCACCTTATAGGGAGGGCCCTTGTCAACCTGTAGCTATCTATGTTGCTATTCATCTGTGCTTTTTAGGTGCTTTCCTGTAGCACCTGATCCATTTTACAGTACAAGTGGCTGAGCTTCAGTAATGGGCAGATGACTCATTCTGAAGATTGGAGATTATGTTAAGCATCAGGGCAGTGAGGGTGGAAAATAAAAAGCTCCACAGAAGAAGAGAGAAATAGAAAACCATACTTGATAGCCTCAATATTTTTGACAGACTTCTCTCTGGTTCATGAGTGAGGAGGGCAGAATGATGGATATTAAGATACCAGAGGTGGAGGTGCTACTTTTACCATTTTACCACTCAATGCATAGCAAATTGAGCCAGTGCAAAAGTAGATTTTTATTATAATGGCCAGAACCCTTCCTAGACACAGATGAAACCTCAGCCCAAAGGAAGAAAGAAGCCCTCTTGGAAGAGAAAAAAAAAATCACTTTGAGAATAGAAACAATACAATTCAAAATTGGATGATAAAATTTTGCTTATATTTAACTAAAGTAGACTGTTATTTATAAGAATTTTGGAAAGGATATGACCTAAACTGTGCTTATTGACAGCTCTGCAAAACCTTGATAAATTAGATCTATACTATTGGCTTTGCTTTAAACCTAAGCTTGAATATGACTGCTGGATCTCCCGTTACTCAGTAACTGTACAATCTGAAGAAAACTGGTTGAAACTCCCAAACTTCATCTTTCTCATTTGTAAAATGAAGATACAAAACCCTAATTGCAGAGTCATGCTAAGGATTAAGTGAGATAACAGCAATGACCTTGCCTAACACAGTATCTGTTATTTAGTTGGTAATAAATCAATTTCAATTGCCCTAATGTCAGAACCTTTACACGTTAGACAATCCCATTTTATTATTTGGTCCTCAGTTTTTCTATGCCTAAAATGAGTTTTGGAGTGAGATTATTTATTAAATTTATTACAGCTCTAGCATTCTACTCTTTATGTCTTTCTATGGCTCTGTTCCCTACACATATTTACATGCTAAGAAAACTATCAATGTTCCTAAAAAAAAAAAAACAAAAAAACCTGGAATTTGGGAAATTTCAGGTATTCTACCAATGAACAGAAAGAGATCCTAGGGTCAGTAGGCAGCAAGAAGTAGCTTTTAACCTTACCTAATTTGCCATATCTATTATATGTATTGTATTTATGTCTGTAACCCAAGCCGCTCTCTACTTCAGGAGACTGAGTCTAATACTAAGAATGAAGAATTCAGGACATACCAGTTTGTTTTTTGTTTTCTTTTGTTTTTTACAGTAAAATCCTGGACTTTTTGCTTTTCCCCAGTTATTCCTATATGTTGGTATTATGGTGGTGGTAAATTACTTGCATATTTGCCTGTGTTGTCTTGTTTTAAGCTCCTTGTTCAATACCGGGACCTTGGCACTGGGAAAAGAAGCAGATTTCCAGTTTGACTTGTATAGCTCTTTCTTGGCCTCATGTTTTCTTATACCTTGTTCCCCAATTGGATCAGGTACCATTTCTTCCACAGTGGATCTAGATGTTTAACCCTATCTGACATGATATTAGTGGGTTGCATAGGTAGTCTCTGTAAAATACTCCCAAGCTAGAAAGCATGATGTTAATTTGATTCTACCAAGCAAGACACCCTGCTTCCTAACTGGGGTGGAAATTTCTTACAGTCGTGTTTACCTATATCACAGACTTCTCTGAAGGGTGATGCCTGAAAATTTTCTTATCCACTCCCATAACTAGATCATGAGTGCTTGGATGGCATACACTAAGACCCAGTGTCTTATTTCTACTGTGGTTGCCACAGGGGTTGCTTGGTCCTGGGAACTCTGGAAGGCCCTTGTGGTGAAATATACAGGCAAGTAAGACATGGGGTCTGCTTCAACCAGTTCACAGTTTAGCTATGGAGACAGGCAGGAAAACAAATACATTAAGATGTTTGAAAAATAAATACTATAATAAATGTAGGAGCAAAGTGCTAGTACCAAGTACAGGGTCCAGAGCATAGCAGTTGCTTATAATAAGTATGACAAGCCAAACTTAAATCCTGAGAAACACATTAAGTCATTTTCCCCAGGAAAGGGTAGGGTTACTACCTAAAAGAGGTGAAATTTGAGATGGACTTTGGAAAAACAGTTTGAGAAGTTTAGCTGTGTTGATGTTTGTGCTGTTTATACTACTTGAATAATTCTCTGGAGACCTGGTTAAGGCCACTGTGGCTCTAACCTCATTCTTCCTTTTTTGCTTTCAAGGAGACCTAAAGACAGCAGAGACAATGATAACATAACCAATTTGAAAGTAGAGGCAAAGGCCTCATTGCAGAGAACTTTGCATGCCAAGTGAAACATTGCAAAATGATAAATTTACTCTAAATCTAGCCTGTTGCTTTTTCTGTTAATCCCCAGCCTAAGTTTGAATTTGTGGTGAAGCATTCAGGCCATGCTCACCCCCCAGCTAAAGATATACAGTTTAAAAAGCAAATAATTGAGTATGAGATCCCCCATTATAAACCCATGGCCTCTAGAGTAGACAATCTTCATTACAGTATCAGGGAAACTGGGCCATGTCTCCATTCTGTCTCTTGAGAGTTACACATCCAGAATATAAAGGCAACATATTTGTCTTTGACCAGAACTCTGTGGGATCCCCTTTCTGTAAAACTAAAATGTCAAAAGAGACAAAATCATGCCACTCACTGATTCATATCTTGATACAGATCATGTAAGGATAATTTGTAGGAAATATAACCAAATCAATAGGAAAGATACCCAACTAAAAGAAAGATAACTCAAAACCAGCCTAATAAATAAAATCAAAGGTTAAACTATGGATGTTGACAGCCTGAAATGGAGAAAACAACATTGAATTTTAGAACAGAATCTTAGGTTAATAACTAATTTCTGCAACTATATTTATTGTGTGAAACTAGGCACATTCTGTAGCCTACCCTTGTCATAATATGTGGATATGTTGCCATTTGGCTTTTCTCCTTCACAGGTTTTATTTATTTTTTTAAAGAGAGTCCAATGACTTATATTAAAGCCCCTTATAAACTGTACAATGCTGTTTAAATGCATTCTTTAATTTTTGGCTATTTGTTTTGTATAACAAAATATGATTTGGTACATAAACATTTAATATACAAGCTCTTTTTTTATATCACCTTTGTTGTGGTCAGTGAGGGACTAGCGTGTTGAGCTAGATAGTGTTGTTATGCACAACTATGAGTTCTTTGAATCACATATGTTTTTGTTTTTTGGTTTTTTTACCTGCTGTGAGTTATAGTGCACTAGCATTTTCAGTATGGCCCTTTGTTTATGTTTCATAAGTAATATATATTCTGTCTTGGCATTGAGGAATTGCCATGACCCTAATAGTTTTGATTAAGTATCCTTGCCAAATCAACTACAAAAGAGCCCAAACTTATTTTCCCATTCCCTACTCAAGCAAAAGGAGAAAAAAAAAGTGACCCATTTTAGACTGGAATAATACTATATTCCCCCCAACTCACAGATGAATAGATCTGTAATGAAGTGCAATTTTCCTCAGAAAATAAACTCCAACGAATGGAAAATTGGGGTTATGGCGCATGCATTGTGAAGTAATAGTCACTTAAGTATTGAATACAGCCAAAGGACAATTTGAAAAGATGAAGGACATTCAAGCAAGAAACTAGAAATCTGGCAAAGGTGAAAGGGGGTCCACTGGAAGCTTTATTGAACAGCGATTGCGAGTGTAACAGTGAAATAATGATTCAGTTCTGAAGGATGGAAGGGGTTGAAAGGGCAAAGTACATCCTGGTTCATGTCTAGACAATAGTTATGTACAGGCCATGGTCCAACAGGTGACTTCGCAGGGGAATTGATTAAAATAGAAAAAATAAGTTTCAAACATTAACAACCTGGCACAGAAATTGAAAGATCAAAGCAAATTCAGGCTCCAGATGTACATATTTAGGGTTTTCAAATGCTCTGAAAACACTTTATTTTAAGATCATTTACCGATGCAACCAACATTTATTAAGTACACTACTTACCCTATCCCAGGCATAGGAACTTGCCAGGGTCAGCAGGGACAAAACTGGATGAGATGTTTTTGCTCATGCAGCTTCAGACTAATAACTTTCACCTGATTCCAAGGAAACACACCATACTTTGTTTCTGAAATTATTAGTGTAGGTTGAACCATAATAAAGTGTCATTTCTGTAGGTCAAAAACATTTAGTATTGGCAAGTTTAAAGGTTCAGCCTAATATTATCTTTTAACCTTTGTTTGAATGGTGGAAGCCTTTTAAGTAAATGTTCTTTGCCTTAAAAATATTTTTTCCCTCCTAATCAGCATTTTCTTCTTTGGTTTAATAAATGAAATCTCTTGGGGTGTTTGTATGGCTCAGTCGGTTGAGCATCTGACTCTTGATTTCGGCTCAGGTCATAATCCCTGGGTCATGAGATTGAGTCCTGTGTTGGGCTCCCTGCTGGTGCTGAACATGGAGCCTGCTTGGAATTCTCTCTCTCTCCCTTTGTCTCCCTCCCCTGTTCTCCCTCTCAAAAAAAAACAAAAAAACAAAAAAACAAAAAACAACAAAAAAAAACTTTCACCTTTATTATCCCTTCCAGACTCACTTGAAATCTCCAAATTAATTTATTTCATGTTACAGTGGAGTGGATGCCACTGTGGTCACCTTCATATACTAAAGGATCAATATGCTGTAGCACAGACTTCCCTCATTCTTATATAACTTTCTCTGTAAGGAAATCTTTTACTGACATTCTATAAATTATGTTCTGGAGTCATTTCATCTTCCCTGTGTCTGAAACCAAAACCTTCACTCTTTACCTTTGGGATATATCTCTTATTCATTATGTTGAATGAGTTGTGTTATCAATTAATGGGTCATATATTAGTATGACTGGCTTACATCCCTCTCCCGCATCCACTAACCACAACTGCCAAGTTATTTCTCTAACACAATCGTATGATACCAGACCCGCAGCATTAACAGCTGTATATTCTTGAGAAATGCGAACACCATGCTCCACCCCAAACCTACTAAATAAGGAACTTTAGGGTGGGCGGGTCCAGTCATCCTGTTTAGGAAGCCTTCCAGGTAATTCTCATGCAGCACTTAAATTTGAGGACAACTGATTTGAAGCAGTAGTTCTCAGTCTTGACCACATGTTGGAATCAGCTTGGAGAATATCAGTAAGTATTGATTCATGGGTCCTAACTAGAAATTTCGTTCTTATTGTGAGGCTGCAGGATGGTTTTGTTAAATAAGCTCTTCAGGTGTCACTAATGAATAGCTAAGGTTGAAAAGCTCTGGCTTATGAAAGTTAATAGTTTTCACATAGTTTCTGTGATTACTACCTGCGAAGCCAGGCATGAGGCTTCTTGGGAGGTGAGGTTCGGAGGTATAGAAATGGGTTAGGGATTTTAGATCAATTGATCAATTGATTGGTTTATCTTAACTGTTACTTATGCTGAATGGATGCTGGATGCCTGCTGGTAAGTATAGAATAGTACACCAGCATGTACAACTATGGAAACCCTCAAATAAAGTAATCAATAAGTCTATCTATCTATCTATCTATCTATCTATCTATCTATCTTAGGTTTATAGAAATAGGATCTAAATTACTTAGTTGGTGGAGGGATGAGTGGAGTTGTGGGGGAAGGAGTTATGGAAAATGCCATGCAAAGACTAGTTTAGCGAACTCAAATCTATATAGCATCTACCAATATGGGACTGACCTTCTCAGCTCTTCAAAGACTGTGCCATACGGCCCCCACACTACTCCTTTCCTGTATGAAGGCCTGAATTACTTTAACTCCTCTTTTCCCTTATTCTCCTGCCCTCTCCACATTTTTGACTCCCCTCTGACTTCCTCCTTCATTTGTATCTTGGAAATCCTCGGGTCTCCAGCATAGACCATGGGCATGGGACTCAATTATTTTCTTGATTCTGTATTTTATCTGCTTGGAAAGGAAGGGGAGAAACTTTGACTGTAAAGTTGGAAGACGTGGGGAGGACCACATCGTGGCCTTGACTCTGGATCAGTCAGGTAGGATTGAACAGGTGAGCTAGATCAGGTGAGAACTGAAATCCACTCTAGATCTGAGAACCAAAGGCTATAAAAGGTGGGAGGGGTAAAACTGGGCTGGCAGGATACAGGGTGTGTGTGAGGAATTCCTTTCTCTGTAAAGAAATATCTTGGGTTGACAAGATAGGGGAGGGTTTTTCTTAGTGAAAAGGCACCTTTAGGTCAGGGAGACCCTGAGGGCGACTCACTTGGTCTTCTTTCTGAACGCTGTATTCTTCCCCAGATAATAGTACAAACATCAACCAGCTACAAATTAAGTGTAATTATTTCTATTCCCCTTGTAAACAAAAGCATTAGAGATTATTTTACTAGAGAATGTGTTTCTCTTTAAAATAATCTATTTTGCCACCATATTTATGATGTTTTGTCTGCCAGTTTGCCCTTGTCTAAAGTCTAAATTGTTATCTTTTTCCTTTAAATGCATTGGAAGGTCTTTGGATCACATAGGGTTAGAGTCTGGGGGAAGCCTTCTCTAGGAAGAGAAGTCAGTTTCTGTGGGACATGAGAGAAGAGAGGCACTAGCTTAGAAATGGTTCTGGCTCTGGAAATGTGACACTTTTAATGTGGAGTCACCCTGTAACCATCAGTAAGTCTAAAGGCTGAATTCTGAACATTCCTTAGTTCAATCTTGGAATGAAGTTAATGGCTTGGGCTGGGATGGGGGATGAGGGGGTGGGAGAAGGTGGGGAGAGCACAGAAGAATAAATGAATATGCCTGAATGTAATTTTGGGCCATTTTATAGCATCTAGTAAATTAACCCTTCCAGTGATGTAGAATGGAAGAATCCAGATCTTTCCCCAGTGTGAGCCATTTGCTTTTCTCCCAAGGCTTGGTATGGTTAACATGGATAAAATAACCTTATCTCTTTGCTTTCTTAAGTCCTTCACTTTAATGTCATGAAAAGCCTTTGCTCAGGGAACCCATTCAGTCTGGATTGGGTTGGCAGAAAAGAAGAGAAGAGAGTCTAAATGTTCGTCCTTTTTTTTTCCCCCTTTCAAAAGCACAAGAGTCCCAGCTTGCAAAAATTAAGCAGCCAAGAATATTTGATGCCTCATTTTGAAATGTCAGATCTTACATAAACCTTTCCCAAAGTAACTGTAGGTTTTTGCCCTAGACACATTCATAGAATTTTTATTACTGAAAAATGACACTCTTTCTTTTCAGTGAAGCTACATCCTGTAACTACTACCTAATTCCTCATAATCTGCCATCTTTACCCTGGGGATGCCGAATTCTAAAGAATGGAATGGTATCAAGGGTCAGGGTAAATGTTTATAGGAAACTTCAAAAAGACTATTGCCAAATAGCGTTAAGCTTTGGCAGTTGTGATTCATCATTTTCTTGGGGAGAACATTTTAAGCATAGCTGTCTTAAGTCTTAAGTAGGACTAGTTAGTATCAAATCAGGAGAATTTTCAAAAGTAGGCTAGCTTGGCTTTACAGACACTGGTAGATGGAACAGATGAAATGCTTTGGCACTGATGAGAATGTTGAGCTTTCAATTTTCTCTGTGCTGTGTTGCTTTTATTGTCCTCATTAAACACATTATTAGTAGACAGCTTTTATATTTATATTTGCCAAGGAGTACAAATTGGCATTTACACACGCAAGAGACTTGACAGGCACTTATTAGGGAGTCTTCATATCTATCACTGTTAACATTTATGTATGGTTCTCCAAGTCTCTATGTTTTAAGCAAGTATTCTTCAAATTTGTTTGGATACACTGACAGTAATAGCTAATAATAATGGCAGTGAGGTGCCAGGCCTTTTTTATGTATTATTTCTAATCCTTCTAACAATCCTGGAATTCAGATGTTATAATCTCCATTATCAGATGAGGAAGCTGAATTTGAGAATTACCTTGGCCTATGTCAAAGACATGCCAGGTGGAAAAAGAAGTGAGGATTCAAACCTGCATTTGTGTAGTGACAAATCCCTACTTTTGTATTGGCATCTTAATTTTCTCAAGCATCAGTGAGATCATTATTCAGGGAGAAGTTAAACTTCATTGAGGCCCAGTCACATTTTGTCACTTGCCAAGCCTATGGATGTGAGACTGTGAAGCTAACACTCACATGACTCCACTTTAATGGAGCCATGTCTGTTTTGCCCTTCAGTACATTCCCTGTATACAGCACTATGCCTGGAGCCCAAAACTATGCAGTAAACCCTTTTTTTTTTGAATGAGTGAAAAAATAAAGGAATAAATTGGCTTCCACCATCAAGAAGGTGTCGGATTCAGCCTGGGCTGGATTCCCAATTCTGCTTCGTAGATTCTTAGCTGAATAAACTTGGAAAAGACACTCAATTCTACTAAGTCTCCGTTGTTTCATCTACATTAAAAGGAATGGTTTAGAAGATCAATTGAAAGATGAATGTAAAAACATTTAGTAAATATAGTGTAAATATTAATTGCTATAGCTGCGATGTAATTTGCAAAGCCCTGGAAAATGATTTCTTATCTAGATTGAAGATTAAATCCTTCCATCTGCTTTTTGGTGCCTAAGTTCTGGCAATAATTTTCACATATTTTTGACTTTTTTATCTTGTTCCACTTTAAGTAATATATTTTATGTCAAAACCAGCTCATATATATATATATATATGTATATATATCTGTAAATATATATATATTTGCATATGTATGTATATATGAAATTACAATTAAAATTAAAACAAAATTGCCATGAAACAATATTTAAATCCATTTTATGCATGCCAATGTTCTGTGTTCTCTTCTGCTTTATTTTATTCAAATAGAATATTGTTTATAACCCACTAAGTTGATTTTAGGATCCACTTATTTGAAACCTGCTTTTTGAAAAATACTGTCTTAGGGGAAAGTTCCACTCTGATTTTAAACTCATGCTGTAAGACTTTTTGTTTTTTATAGTAAGACTCTGACTCAACAGATGGTGTCATTTTTGAAGGGAAGGCAGGAGTGTGTGTGTGTGTGTGTGTGTGTGTGTGCGCACAAATGTGCTTGTGTGCTTGTATGTGCTTGTGGTTGGGGTGACAATGATGTAGAAGCAGAGCTAATTAGAGATGGACTCTCTATCTCTATCTCTATCTCTATCTCTATCTCTATCTCTATCTCTATCTATCTCTCTCTCTATCTCTGTCTCTATCTCTATCATGTATCTTAGTATGTTCAGACTGCTATAACAAGATAATATAGACTGGGTCTTTTAAAAGCAAACATTTACTTCTCACAGTTCTGGAGGATGGGTAGTCCAAGATCATGGCACCAGCAGATTTGGTGTCTGGAAAGTGTCCACTTCCTGGTTCACAGTCCATCTCTTTGCTGTATCTTCACATAATGGAAGGGATGAGAGAACTCTTGAGGGTCCCCTTTACAAAAATACTATCTCATTCATGAGGGTTCCACCCTTATGTCCTTATCATCTCCTAAAGGCCCCACTTCCTAATTCCATGACATTGTGGGTTAAGATCTCAACTTATGAATTTGGGGAAAATATACATATTTAGCCCATAACTCTGTCCATCTTTCCATCTATCCTTCAATGTGTCTTCTTTCATTTGTCTAAATCTATCCACCTACCTAACTACTGCTTACTCTATAACTGGGTCTATAAATAAATGAGTATAATGCTCATGTGTTTCTTTAGGATCCATCTTAGAACCATTCCCATGAGTTTCCTACAGTCAGTGCCCATACAGACTTCTGAGGAGATGAAAAGCATATCTGCTAACATGTAAATGTTGACAGGAACAGATAATAAGTGAATAATGACAATCCATAAGATTTTTTTTTGTTTTGAGAGAGAGAGACAAAGCACATGCACATGCACAAGAGAGTTAGTGGAGGAGAGGCAGAGGGAGAGAGAGGAATCTTAAGCAAGATCCACAGAGCAGGATTGCAGAGCCAACAAAGGGGCTTGAACTCAGGACCCTGAGATCATGACCTGAGCCGAAATCAAGAGTCTGAGGCTGAACTGACTGAGCCACCCAGCTACCCCATAAGATTGTATTTTTTACAGCTTGAGTTTAGAATTTTCTATAATCTGTTACACTAAATATGTGCCACCTATTTTCTGAATTTTTTTGTGCCACCTACTTTAACTGAATGGAATACATTATATATTTAAGAATTTTATATGTTACTGGTCATTTAACTTAAATAACTTTAAAAGTATTGGGGGGATTTATTTCTTAATTTTTAATGTTTATTTTTTGGAGAGAGAGAGACAGAGAGAGAGAGAGAGAGAGAGAGAACAGGGGAGGGGCAGAGAGAGAGGCAGACACAGAATACAAAGCAGGCTCCAGGCTTTAAGATGTCAGCACAGAGCCTGATGCAGGGCTCGAACTCACAAACCGCAAAAAAATGACCTAAGTGGAAGTCTGACACTTAACTGACTGAGCCACCCAGGCACCCCAGGGGTGGGATTTATTTCTTAAGCAAACATGCAAAAATTTGAAGATATTTAAAAGTGAACATAGTTGAACTGTGCGTAAGAACTCTAGACATTAAAAGAGACAATGATATTAAAGTGCCATAATTTAACTAGGTTTTTATTGATGGGCATTTAGGCTTTTTCTAATCTCATTTTATATTGTGAATCTTATTGCACTGAATGACTATATATCATTTAATTTACATATAAGTAATGTGTATTTTTCTCTTTTTTGGTAAATATTCCCAAATTGTCCTCTATAGAAGTTGTATGAATTTCATCCGCACCAAGAATATGAATGCCTGCTTCCCTATATGCTCAATGATGTAAATTATCAAAATTATATATTTTTGGCAATTCAGTAGATTAAAAGTAAGTCATTGTAATTTAATTTGTTTTTTTTTAATGTTTCTGGAAGTGAACTTTTTCCATGTGTTTCAAAATCATTTGCATTTTCTTTTGTGTGAACTCTCTGCTTATAATCCTTTTCCCATTCTACTGGCTTTTTTTTTTCTTTTTTCTTTATTGAATATATATTGAAGCCTTGTTGAAGCCAACAGTCTGTGTTTTTTTTTTTCCTTTCTGTGATGGATTGAAAATATGTTCCTGTTCATCTGTTTATTTTGTGTAGTAATTTTTGCCATGCGGTTATGCAGTTGAACAATGTTTTAATGGCTTCTGAGTCTTGCATTTTCTCATAAATGCCTTTTTCAACCTGATATTTTTAAACATCCTAGGTTTTCTATCAATTCCTTTATAGTTTCATCCTCAAAAGAATATTTTTAAATGTTTGATGCTTTTGATCTGGTATTATGAGTGAGGCATAGATCTAATAATTACCCAATTGTCTATCAAGTTGTTGTAGAACCTTTCACTAAATACTTCATGTTTTCTTTACTTATTTGTAATTATTAACTTTATCATACACCAGACTCCAAAACATATTTGAATATATTTCTAGACTTTCTAATCTGAGTCACTGAGTTTTTAATTATTTGCCGGCATCACATTGCTTTCTTCATTGAAGCTATAGAATGTGTTTCAGTATTTGGTGGCATTACACACCTTAAACACCAATCTATTTTCTTTTCAGTTTTCCAAGTGATTCTTGATTGTTTTTTCATATAAAATTTATATAATAATTAGCTTGTTTACTTCCCACCAGAGAAAAAGTTGAATTTGAGTGGTATTTGTATCATGATGAATTGGTGGAATAACTTAGGGAGACCAAGCATCACTATTTATTGAATCTTCCTAGTCAGACTCTCTGTATGCCTTTTCATCTGTTCTAATCATCTTTGGGTTCCTCAGGAGCATTTAATATTTATCTTTGTATAGATCTTGACACTTCTTGTTGGATTTATTTCTAAGAGTTTTATCTGTTTTATTGGTGTTCTGAATGTTTTTTTATTTTATTTTACTGTGTCCTTTAACTGTATGTTGTTTGCATATATGAAGGCTATTATTTTATGTATAAAATTTTGCACCTAGAACTTTACAAAAATTCTTTATTTATCAGTAGGAGTTTTTCCAGGGCATTCTGAGTTTCCAAGTAAACAATCATATATTATCTTCTTCCAAGTTCATACTGTAGCTCCTTTCCAGTATGTAATTTGTTAATTGATATTTTCAAAAATACTAAGTAAGTAGTAATTGTGACTATAGATATCATTGTTTGGTTCTTAGGATTCTTCATCTCTTTCTCTTTTAAATATGATCTTTGAATTTGAGATAGATATGCTTTATCATGTCAGTGAAATATTTATATATCCTATTCTATCCTATATAAATATGTTTTCAAAGGACTTTTTAGCATTGAGAGAAATGTCCATATATTTGTTCTTATTTATTAATATTATAAATTATGACATATACCTATATTTATGGAATAATATCCTAAGCCAACAATTGTTAGGTTTGTTATCACGTTATGCCTGCATCATTAAAATAATTTGAGGCATTTCCTTCTATTTCCATGCTTTAAAACTTTGGAAATGATACTGAAATTCTTTCTTTCTTTCTTTCTTTCTTTCTTTCTTTCTTTCTTTCTTTCTTTCTATTTATTTACTTATTTATTTGAGAGAGAGAGAGAGAGAGAGAGAGAGACAGCATAATGCAGGGAGAGAGGCAGAGTGAGAGAGAATCTTTGGGCTCAATCCCAGGACCCTGGATCATGACCTGAGCCAAAATCAAGAGTTAGACCCTTAACTTACTGAACCATCTAGGTGCCCCTGAAATTATTTCTTAACACTATTATACTATAACAGTAGAACTATATATAACAGTGTAACTGTAACAGTCCTTTGCTTATTACTGGCATCCTTTCTGGTCAGGAGTCCTTCCTGACTAGTGTGCTTATGTGGTTAGGAATTTGATGATTATCCCAACTGCCATCATTGTAAAACTATATTGAGAGAGAACTTTGGGAAGGAGTATAGGCAAGAGCCTGAGGATTACAGTGGGACACTTCACACATTTCAATGGGAAATTCCTTCATTCCTCAGAGTGATATCCAGCAAAATGAGGAGTTTTGAGTAGATTTCTTGCAGTTCCTTTCCCCTGCAGAGATAATACCAATATTACAGTCAGTATAATATCCAATGGTGACTGGGAAGAATTTCTGCAGGTTTAAAGGTTTTCCCTGTGCAAAGTCTAGGCTAAAATGGATATCCTATGGTTTCCAGTCAGGAGCCCTTTGTATATATTTGGATATAATTTTGAATTATGCAAGAATTCTCCCCTGTATTGCTTGAATTAATGTCTATAAAGCAACTAGCAACATGACTTATACATGGTAAGTGCCCAGTAAATATTAGACCACATTATTATTGGCGGCATTATGATGTCATTCAGTTATCACTAAATTCTTGTAAGTAGAGTTGAGAAAATTATAACTCACAGTTATTAAAAGGACTTGCTTGGGTCACACATTTATAATGCAGCAATACTAGATTGCTAATTAAGTTGTTTTCACTCTAAGACCAAAGTTTTTCTCACTAGTAGATATTTATAAGTTGAGGGTTTATGTCCATGAATGGAGAAATCCACTAGTTTCCTAATCTCTAACTGAAAGTTTTTAAGCATCTCCTCGGTTTATGGATGTGTGCAGTAAATCCATTAGTGTAAGCTATTCTTCTGACTTTATCACTAATAGAAATAAAAATACTTTTATGCCACATTAAAGTTATTGTATATATGCTGAGATATCATTTATGCTTACCACTATTTTGAAATTGCACTAGCTACATACCTGCTGCTTGAATATTTGTAATTGTATGTCAATCTAATTAGTTTCTTGAGATGCTATGTACTTATCTTATGCACTTAAAGTATTATTATGAGAAAGGAGTCCATAGTTTGACCACAGAGTCAAAGAGGTTAATGTGCAAACACAATGAAGAGCCCCTGGTAAACTATGCTGTGATTGTCTGACCCTCTTGTCCTAGTCTGTATTTTTAACTACATTTCAAAAGGAACATATCATTGTAGGATGAATATTCCCATCTCATTCAAAGGAAATTTGAGACATCCATACCTGATAGTAGTTGGCACTGAATTCAGTGAATTCTTCAGCTGGCAGAATATCCAGATGGATTTTAATTGCCCAGTGAAGGGATAATTTTCCCCAAGAAATCCTACACATGCCAACACAGCCCTGTGAGCTAGTCACAAGGCTCCTCCTCTGCCAACCTTTTTAGTTTGCTGCAAATGGTGCTTTTCAAAGGGATCCTATGACAGCATCAAGCGAAATTTAGTAAATGTCTTTGCTGGATTGGGGTAGAAGTGAAATAAATAGCCAGCGCTCTAGGGGAAAGCCACAGACAATGCTCTCTTGCCGCTCAGTGTGCTTATCAGCTCACACACAGCGTTTCTCCAGAATGAATTGTGCTAAATCTAATCTGACGCCTTCCCCTGGAGAGATGTGGGGAGAATGTAGGGATGATCAGAGGGTTGATGGATTGGGACATATTCCATCTTCCTTTAGAACGCCAGTGTTTCCCTTCAACAGAGTCTTGGTATGCTTTATGTTCCTTGCATTTGGAGTGATTTTTGATGTTCTGGTAGTCAAAACCATGGTTTTCAAATTCTTTAAACTTTAGGATTCATAAAGAGTATGGATATATGAGAAATGTTTATAAATGGGAGTCACATAATTATCACAGGAAAGGACCAAGAGCCATTATCTTCTATCATCTAAGGCTTAATTCAATGGATTAAAATTTTAATTTGTATTTTAAAATGAATAGAATTAGCATTTCTTAGGGTCTATTTAGGCATTTCTATTTACTAAGGTGTTAATATCCCTTATTTTATTTAATCTTCATGACCACTCATTATTCTCATTTTGCATATAAGGAAATTGAGGATCAGAATAATTAACTAATTTAGTCAAGGTCACACAACTATCAAAGAACAGAGTCGTGCCTTCAAATCAGCGTATCATCAACCTTTGCAGTTTATACCTGCATGATATTTTCAGAAAAGAAAAAAAAATACATATTTTGGGGTGCCATCTTGGAATGCTTCTTGACCTAGATCTTAAAGAGCTGAGTTAGAGTTGCATCAGTACAAGTAAAGAAGTTTTTTAAAACAAAAACAATACTCCTAGAAGCATTTCTCAGCAATAACAATACAAAGCAAAGTTTTCCACTTTAACCTTAAAGCAAGTATTCCACTTTACTTGTAAGTTTCTGTTCATTCCTCAATCAAATTAAATTGGTTTTTCCACATAGCAATTTGGAGAAATATCAGGTCCATTGGGATCAAGTGAAAAACAGATGTGAAATAATATGCATTTTTCATGTGCCCCCAAGGGTTGTGACATTTCCAATTTAGTGACACTCTGGGGTAACGAAAACATATCTCTGAGCGTGAAACCAAAGCTCTCAGTCCCACAATTTGGTTGCTGGAATGAGCTTATTTAGGTAGGTGGAGAATTTCTCTGAATATCTTGTGTGGAAATTTGCAAAGCTTGGACCTTTTTACACAATTGATCATTTACGACAGCCAGTTATTTTCTTGCTTCGGGAACAGCTGGCTTTTAAAAATACTGCAACATTAACTCACTTACCCATACCTACCTGTATAAATAACGTTATGCTGTCAGGGAGTTTGGTGTAACAAATCCTATTTCAGCTTTTCCTCAAATATAGGTATTAATAAAATAGAATTATGCTAAGATATCCAGATCATCTTTTCCTCATAGCTGGTATAAGACTCTTTTAGTCATTTATTAAAAACAAAATTACTGGGGCGCCTCGGTGGCGCAGTCGGTTAAGCGTCCGACTTCAGCCAGGTCACGATCTTGCGGTCCGTGAGTTCGAGCCCCGCCTCAGGCTCTGGGCTGATGGCTCAGAGCCTGGAGCCTGTTTCCGATTCTGTGTCCCCCTCTCTCTCTGCCCCTCCCCCATTCATGCTCTGTCTCTCTCTGTCCCAAAAATAAATAAACGTTGAAAAAAAAAATTAAAAAACAAAACAAAACAAACCACAAAATTACTAAATGACCCCTGCGTATGGTATCTAGGTATTTTGAAGGGCAGAGGGGGTTTTGATAAAGCTTTTAATGCAAACTATTAATCTTCCAGCTTCGTGTTTATTGTGTTCTCTGTGTTTTGTTTGTCTATTTACCAAGTATTAAACACCACAGACATATTAACCCCATAACGACCCCTTGTCCTTTGGGGACTCCCTGCACATTAGGTGCTGATTAACTAGGAATGGAGCTGTGAGGAAGACCCAAAGAGCAAGGTGTTTGAAAGCATTATATACGTATCCATTCACTACTTACACTGGTGATAATGGAAGTAATAGTTACATTCACTACTTACACTGGTGATAATGGAAGTAATAGTTACTTATTATAATTAATATTGTCCCTGATTCCTGTTAGGAATTGTACTCTTCCCTCCTAGTTAAATGTCAGGATAACCATAACATCTACTCTTTAGGCATAATAAGCCATATATGAGTAGCATAGTGACTGGCCATAAATTGAGCTTAAGAATATACCATTGGGGTACATGTCTGGGTGGGCAATTTTGTGACTTGGTGACAGAACCAAGTGTGTCACTTGTATAATTGGAAGGTGACATATTGGGAAGGAGCTGAGCTGTCAGGCAAGGGATGAGGGACTTTTATTTTTTCCATAGAAAAGGAATAAGTGGATAGTAATTGCCTTTCTTTTCCACCTGGGCACCTGAACCTACTTTGGGAGGAAACTAAATGTCCCATACTCCTGTGCATTAAAATATCTTAGCATTTGCTTTTCAGCTATCTCACCAAGCTCTCTGAAAGATTTCAATTGTCAGCAACCTGGCTGTAAGAGCTGGAGTTTTGTTTTTAAAGTCACATGAAAAAATGAAATATCTATAATTTAATTATTTCTATTTATCACTTCATCTGGGCTAGGTCATGTGAAAGGTTGATAGTTAATATGTAACTTAATTTAATGTTTATCTTGATATTATAAAAGAGCTATCAATTTTATTTCCATTTTATGAATGAAGACACTGATGTCTGTTGAAGACATGTAATTTATTAAAAGATATGAACTTAAACCCCAAGCTTTGGTGGTCCTTATACTGCTACTACTGATAAGAGAATCTTACCATGACTCTTATTCAATAAATGGCTCTTAAACTTATTGAGACATTTCATGTTGAATCTTCTCTCCTTAGCCTGTCAGCCTCTGCAGGGTAGTTGCAAGGTCCTCATGGTCTCTGCATTACAGTCTCTTCACGGAGCAAGGATAGGGCCTGCCTTTTCATCTCTAACCACTCCTGATTATCTCACACGGGATAGATTGACAGGAGTCCCTACTTCTGCATCTGACAACAGTTCTGTCTCTTTTTCAAGGGATAGCTTCAAATCCAAATTTTTAGCAGAATTTGAAAGGGCCTACTTTGCCCTTTGTCTAGAGCAAGAGTCAGCAACCATTTTCTATGAAGGGCCAGAGCCTGACGGTTGCTATTTTCTTGTTTTTGTTGTTGTTGTTGTTGTTGCAACCCTTATCAACACGTACAAATCCATTCTTAGTTCACAGGTTATTCAAACTGAGCCACAGTTTGACAAAATCTGGTCTAGAACCTAATATTCTTAAATGCATTTAAACCTACTTGTGTAGAAATTCTTACATTGTTTATTTTAGCCCTAATAAAGCCACAAGTTTTATTGTCAGGCCACATTTATTGAAACAGCTCTAACAGTTCTAATGATAACAGTAACAAAATATCACTCTTCATTAGTTGATAAAGGGGGTTTCAGCCATAATCCCAGATGTCTCTTTCTTTTTAAAACTCTTACGTTCAGCACCATCTGGAGCATCACTTGACCTGTCTCCATCCCCACTCTCTGGAACCCAAAGTCCTTCTTCTCTGAGTCAAAAGGTATCTCCTAGCCTCTGCCCCTCCCTTCTTTCTAGGTTTCTATCCATTAGTGTAATTGTATTCCCTTAATATTTCCTTTCCCCTCTGATTCTCAGAGTCTGTCCTTTCAAACCCATTTTGGCAGTCCACATCACAAATTCTCCAGGAACCAGGCAGAGACAGAAAATATCTTCTCAGTGTAGGGTAATGGGAAGGGCTATATTGGTGATCACAGTGTGCCTGGTTCAGGCTGCAGGGGCAATGGGGCAGGGGATAAGGGAAATGAATGAATTTTAGTTTGTCAAAAAACAATTATAAAATAATTTTTATATTTATATGGAATTGATAAAATGTAACAGAGACAAAAAACTAGATGAAATCTTGGTCAGATTAAGCTCTTAGATGAGATGGTACAGTGGAATGCGTATGTGGGAGATAGGAGATCTAGGTTTTAGTTCTGGCTTATCCATGAAATACCCAACTCACCTTGGCTAGCTTGTGTTTGTCCCTGGACTCCAGTACCCTATATGGAAACAGTGATGTTGGATTAGGTGAACTCTAGTTCCTCCATAGTGTTGTTATTTTGTCAAAAACAGAAGAAATACCTTCTTTCTTTGTCATTTAAAATACTGGAAACCCACTTAAAAAAAAAAGAATAGTCTTACCAAGAAAACTGAAACATCAAGTTGTTGTAGAAATTCTATATGTACACACACAATATTTTTTTTCTCAGTTGCTAAAAAATTTACAATTGTTAATGGAACAACTTGTGATGGGAGGTGAGGGATTTGCTATTATTGGAGCTATTCAAGGCAAGTCTAGACATGGCTATAATAGAGTCTGTAGAATTATGTGAACTCACCTCTGGAGAGCTCCATGCAGGATGGGTAAGATACCCGGAGGCATGTCTTCCTGTCTGCCTTTTATATCTAAGAACACATTACAGTCTTCAGACGGGTGATTATCTCTCCTTTAGTACTTTGGCTTAAAGATGGCATTGCCATCCTTTGCTATTCAGCTTCTGAAAATGCTGGCCAAATCCAATAAAAAATAATTAAATTGGTTTCAAAAAATGAGATTGAATTCTCTTCATGGTTGATACCATATCCATTTATTTAACAAAACAGTTTCTCTATTTGTTTATTTAACAGATATATCTTTGTGCTTTCTCTGTCTCACAGTAACAAAGAAGAGTGATACAGTCACTAGTCTATCATGTCAGGAAGGGCAGGGGTTTTTTCTGTCTAGTTACGCTATTTCCCCATTACAAGTTCTGATATATAGCAGAACTCAGAAAAATCTTTTGGTTTTTCTTGGCTTGAAGACTTATAAGATGGAAAAATTAGACTAATAATTGGTAATAATCCTAATGCCATGAGTTACTATGAGATACGAGCATAGGGAAAATTACATTTGAAATATAGAAATTGTTCAGAGGAAGGAGTGACTAATTCAGTTTTGACAGAAGGCAATAATGAAAACTTCAAAGATGAGATAATGATTACAGCAGGACTTTCAACAATAAATAGGAGTTTTCCTGATAAATAAGCAGAGGGGATCATTCTACACATATGAGAGAGCAATGAGGTCAGTTAACAGGTTGCCTAAAGAGATTTGGTACAGCAGGAGCTTGAGAGTAGAGAAGGAGCATGCTAGGTTCTGGAGACAAAGGTACAGCTTCAGGTCATAGACAGACTAACAGACAGGATAAGGAGGCGGAGGACACGATCCCTATTTCTGCTACAAAGATCCGATTGGCTAGAGAGAAAGAGATAGAGTGGAGCTAAAGCAGCAAGATTCAGGAAAGTGAGTAGGGTTGGTCTTGAAGTAGCCCACATGAGATCTAATGAGGCCCTGAATTAAAACAGTGGTAGTAGCAACAGAGACAGGGGAGAGAAATGAGACATTTAGATTCAACACAATTTCTGAGTTTCTAGAATTATTTTGTGGGTTATATATAGATGTGAGGGGGAAAGTGCATAAGCCCATATCTTGATAACCTGTTAAAATTTTTCACACCCTTTTTTTTTCCCATGTAGAATTTTAGTGACTTCTACTTGCAGGGGATGTTTGGGGATGATAGAATGTGGTTTCAGCATCTGGTTCTCTCAGTAACGGGGAACCATGGGAAGTTTAAGAGCAGGTAAGTATGAGGATCAGAACTGTATTTTCAAAATACAATTTATAAAGCACTGAAATTAGTTGAGGGGTGGGAGTCTCATCAAGTCTGGCTCTATCAATTTAGACCCTGTTAATGGAAACCTATAAATATTTAATGTGAGGTAAAATCCAAGTTGGTGCTAATTACTTATTGAGTCATGACATATTTAAAGAATCACTAGCCTAAAAGTAGGAAGCCCCAAGTCTCACTCTGCAGGGAAATTTCCTTCCATTCAACAGATATCTAGTCCCCATCCCCTGAAAGTCAAGGACTGCTGATGTGGCATGGACTGCCTTCTGCAAATTTGTACAGGGTTGATGCAAGAAGAGTGTAAGTTAATTTTAAAACTCATGATGAAGGATAGGCTACAGTGAAAATAAGGGAAGGATGTCAACAAAGAGATACAGAAACAGATATTTGAACCTGTCTGTTAAACATAGTGTGGGTTAATGACATTTCCTTCTCTGGAGTGATAAACAAGCGAAAGCAAATGAGATAAACCTATTATGACAATTACAACTACACTCATTCAGTTCATTGATATGCGTTTAAACATAGTGGAGTTAAAAGATACTTATCTAGCTTATGAAAAATATTGCAGTAGGAAAGTTTCAAATCTTTCAAGAAAGATAAGGAAAACTTTGGGGAGGCTCGTTGTTAATAGTTTCTGTAAAACATCAACATGTATTCTAGGATCTTATGTTCTCTGTCAGTTACACAATTGTACCATCCAGTCCAAAGAAATTGATTTATAATAGAAATATTGCATCAATTTTAATGCCAATTCCTTTCAGACCAGATTGTTTGCTACATGTAAGTTTCATAGGATTTCATTTGGAAAATTTGTTGTCAGAAATTGAAAGATTTTGAAATGAAAGGTACCTGAAGGTCACAGGGTGAACTAGGAGTTGTTGAGTCTTTGGGCTACTAACCTCTATTCTTTGGACTCCAAAGAAAATTAGTAGGAATGCCTACTTTGAGTTTTGTGAGGATAAAATAACAGAACACCTGATTACTTATTTAGTAGGTAACCAAGAGGTTAGCAAGAAGGTTACCTTGTGGGCATCAAATTGGTGTTACAAAAATGGTGGTGATAATGCCTTTAATATAACAATTAACTGATTTCAGTGAACAAAAGAAAAAACAGTTATAAAAATGACAACTACAGTACAAAAACAAATACACTCCAAACAGATGTGAACATATGGTTTTAGAATTACTATTCACAATTGAAAATTGTGAAATATTCACCAATACAACCTAAGAGTTTAATAAGCATCAAGCTAGTGTGTCTTTTTTAGAGGCAAGTTGGTGACTGATAGGAAAGCAGTTATGGCCAATGTTTAACACTGTGGAAACTTCATGCACGTCTCCTAAAAAGTCTTCAGAGTTAGGTTGAAAGAAGGTTCTGATTCATATCAGTCCCTCCATGTTAAAATGTAAATATCTGGCATCCCACCCACCACTTTAGGTTTGGTCTTCTCAATTCAGAGACCTGTCTACACTGATGTAATTATCTACCTTCTGTCTGTCTCCTGGTGAGTGAAAGTAATGTGGTAAGCACTAATATATTGACCTCCTCTAGGAACACAAAAACATACTTTACTTTTCCACCTTGAGGAGTATGGAGAGAGTGGGATTATTCAATGAGCAGTTGTTGTTTTTTTTTTTTTGAAACACACACACACACACACACACACACACACACATACGCACACACACAGGAAAAAACACTTAGTAGCCAACAATATTTTAAAAACCACTACATTAAGACATGTAGAAATTTTTAATTTATACATTTATTTTCTCATTGTTTTGACAAAAAAACGTGCTAAGTTTCTAATATATGCAAGAATTTGTACTTAACTATACAAAGACTAAAAATTACCTACTATTCTGATTTAATCATAAACGGCAAAGCTCATAACTATTATTGCTGCTGTTACTATAACTACTATTAGTATACCAAGATTTTTTTTATCATTATAGCATTTAATCTTTAAGACAGCCCTATATATTGGTTGAATGGCTAAATACCTATTAAATCAGCAAAAGGAAATAAAATAAACATTTTTTTTTATGTCTTAGCCTAGGCTTTGGAATTTTTTTATTCTCATGAGAAATTGTGACCTGATTCATATGTAGGGTTGAAATTTATAGCTCTTCTGAGACCTCCAGATTATAAGCTGATGAGTCCAATAAGAGTTGCCAGATTGGAAACAGGATGGAAACTAACAAATCAAAAGTAAAATTTATCTAGAGGGACATAACTTTATCTTTTTATTTCTACAGATCTTATTTTTTTAATTCTTACAAATGAAACACAATGTGAATATAAACTCACAATAGAAATTGCAAAACAGAAGTAAATAAAAAGAGTAAGAGTCAGCATAAACAAACAGAAGAGATTGGATGGATGAGTAAATGAACAGAATAGAAAACAACAATAACAACAACAACTAAAGTGAGAGTTACGAAATACAGAGAAGAGGTTGAAAAGAATCACACAGAATGTAGCACAAAGATCAAAGGTACAGAGACTAAGAAAGAATAGTTAAGAGACATGCAAGACAGAAGGAAATGGTCTAACATATGTTTTATTGGAGTTCCAGAAGTGGGAAATAGAGTGGGAAGAGGTAATAGCTAGAGTGATAATGGTGGATAGTTTTCAAAACTGATTAAAGACATGAAATTTGACTTCTAGGAAGACCCGATAAATCATAAGCAGAATAAAAATAAATGCATAACAGGATATATGGTAAGGAAACTGCAATACACCAGACATAAATAAAATATCTTAAAATTAATCAACAGAAGAGTAAGATCACTTAAGATAAAATGATAGTCTTAAATTTGACTTCCCGTTAACAATAGTGGAAGTGAGAAGAGGAAAATGGGATCCACAGAGTGTTCCAAGAAGTAAAAAGGTTCGCAGGCTAAAGTATTATTCAAGAATAAGAATAAAATCAAAATAATTTTGGGCAAACAAAAATAGCATTTCCCACCCACAACACTTACAATAAATCAATTCTAAAGGCTATATTTTTAAATTCAATTTAATGAATGCATTCTGGATGAATAATTCCAGGAAAATATATGAGACACAAAGAGAAATTGTGAGCAAAGAAACTCAGTGACTTAATTGAAACTGATTGTATAAAATAATAAAAAATATTTCATTGGATGGGGACAAAATTTAGAACCAACATAAAGGAAAAGATATCTAAAATGGAGGAGGTAGTAACAATTAGACTGAAATATTATCATACCCTTCAATTTTTCCAGAGGATGCTGTGGCTATCAATTTTAAACTTTAAATGTTCGTGTTAAAATATAAAAGTTAACCTCAAAAAGAATAGAAATAAAATTTATATTTTTCCAACCAAGACAGAGAAAAAAATGAAATTTTATAAATAGAATCCATCTAAAGAAGGAAGCAAATGAGAAAAAAAACACATAGGGAAAGCAGAACCAGTAAAAAATGAAATGTAATGTGGGAACTGTAACTCCATATATACCAGTAAGCAGGAAATGAGAACATAAAGTGTCTTGTGTACTTAACAAAGGAGTTGTAACAGTTTTCCATGGGAAATAGGGAGTCAATGAATCCTGCAATTGTATCTATCTTCCTATGTAACCATGAGTGTTTGGTAGGCAATTCTTTCTGATTCAGCTGTGTATTCACATGGACAACCACTCCCCTCAGTGCTATTAGAGACTTAAAATTTTTAAAGTTCTTTGAATGATGACCAGGATACTTAGCTAGACTGACTTCTTTTTGAAGGAAAAAGCAATCTTTCTTTTGGTCCTCATTTTTTGAAATGATCACATGTTGAGTATATATAAGTAAATGATCTCTTATTTTCTCTAAGATCTTACATATTTTATCCTACTGAAGTAGTAAGAGTTTCTAAAGGACTTGCACCAAGATTTTGTAACCATAAATATAGACGTGACATTATGAGAATAATACAGTAGGACTAAAGCAAATTACTTTATTGAGCATTCACTCTATCTAAGACACTGTATTAAACATCTAGTATATATTTGAATCCTCACATATGTAAGATATCTGGTGTGTACTTAGTAATCACATTTTATAGCTGAGAAACTACAGACTTGAGAGACCTAATGCTTCCTTAAGGTTACACCTAAGGAATGGCTAAGTAGGAATTCAGGCTCAGGTGTTTTGACTTCAGAGTTGATCCGTTATACTTACTGTTTCTCAGGACTTCCCAAACCCTTCAAGTTCAGTGGAAGTCCATTTGGCTGTTTTTATGTTGATGACGTAAAGAACATTCAGACAATCAAAGAGAAATGGGATTTTATTTGCATAGTTGATGAGAACAGCACCACCAGCAACAAAAATCTAAGATGTTTGTTTAAAATGCACATATTCTGTTGTTTACTTTCGATAGATTTGTGATTGTCATTAAAAGACAGCTCCTTATTCTCTCAACATTCAATTCTCTTTGAACAGCACTCTTTACTGGGAGATAAAAGCAATGTTAAAAAAAGCTCACTATGAAAGATCAAGAGTGGCATTTAATCAACAAGTATTTATTAGCAACCTCTTCTGTGTGTGTAATTGTGTAGGCTCTGGAGAATATGATGATAAAGTTCCTCTCCTGAGGGACTGTACTGATTGGCAGAGGAGTAGGAGGAAAGC
The DNA here is from genome assembly GCF_027475565.1 of Acinonyx jubatus. Classification (NCBI taxonomy): domain Eukaryota; kingdom Metazoa; phylum Chordata; class Mammalia; order Carnivora; family Felidae; genus Acinonyx; species Acinonyx jubatus. The sequence continues at coordinate 62,439,293 of NC_069390.1, read as the reverse complement.
AAGCAAGTACATGATCTGGCATGGAGTCAGCCTTTAGTAAAATTAGTTGAATGAATGAATGAGGAAGAAAGTGTTAGGGATGTGTTCAGTTTCAGGGGTGGCTTATCAAACAGGCACAAACAGGATGACTCCAAACAACAGAAATTTATTGTCTCACAGTCTCAGAGGCTAAAATCTTGAAATCAAGGTGAAGACAAGGCCATCCTCCTTCTGAAGGCTCTAGAGGAGGATGGTCTTTGACTCTTTCTGGCTTCTGGTAGTTGCTGACAGTCCTTGGTGTTTGTTGACTTATAGATATATCACTCCAGTCTCTTTGTCATCATGTAGTGATCTCCCTGTATATCGGTGTCCAAATTTCTTTCTCTTTATATGGATAGTAGTCATTGGATTAAGGCCCATTTTTAATAGGCATGACTTCATCTTAATTTGATTACATCTGCAAAGACTATTTTCTAATGAGGTCCCTTTCACAGCTAACAGGCATTAGAACATGAACATATCTTTTGGGGGGACTTGACTCAATCCGTAATGAAGGGCTTTAGAAGAGTTTTATGGAGTATAAAAGCCTCCCGCCCCCACGTGTGTGTGTGTGTGTGGGTGTGTGCGTGTGTGTGCATGTGTGTGTGTTTAGGTATATGGGAAGGCAGAGGATGACTTCCTAGAGAAGATGCAGTTTAGTTGACATTTAAAAATATGTAAGGTTATCCTAGGAAATGGTACGGGGTGAGGCTGGCATTGCTGGTAGAGGGAAGCATCTGAGAAGCTGTATTGAATAATGTCACTGTGAATCCTGAGCCTCAGCCCAAGAAATCACTAGTGTGTGAAAAGAACTAACTCACATTCTGTTGGTGTTCTTTATTGTTTCAGCCAATCCTCTTATACCTGATTATGTATATATTTTCTCACATCTAGCAATCTGTATGTGAAGTTTATGGTGATTCTTTGGCATGAACTTTTATGAACCTCATATTCCAACAAGAAGCCCTTAGTACTCTGTCTCAAATTCTGGGAATCAGAAATGACAATGTCTGCACCATGCTAATAATGAAGAAACTTTTGTGTTGAAAGAATTAACCTTACTTTCTTCTTCATTGTTATTTATTAGTAATTGTGCCAAACTAAAACAAATTGTCTTTTGGTTGTTTAAAGTGAGAAGACACTAAAAATGAATCACAAGTGCAAACTATACAAGATAAAGTATAGAATACTACAATGATATCAAAGCAATTAATCTCCTAATATGGGTTATAATTATTATAATTTTGAGTAACTATCAGCCTTCATGTATGGATTTGAAACATCTTTGACCTGAATTCTCACGTCTTTGGTTAATGAGAGGTTATAAACATTACCATAAATTGTACCTCTAGAATATATAGTTTGTTCAACAGTATAAATTTGGAATTCGTCAAATAAATTATGAATAAATCTATATTATGAAAGAGTATTCCTTTATTAAAGAATGTTTTAAAGGAATGTTTAATAGCATAGGGAACTGTTCATGAGGTATTGTTGAAATTAAAACACTGTTCACAGTGTATCTGAAATTTTGAAGTAATGTACGTGAAAGGAAACACCCCAAAAGACAAAATATTATATATATTTTACTTGTGTTGTTCCATATTTTTCAAATTCATGGCAAGACTAACTTGTACTTAAATAAATTTAAACACTTGAAAATACATTAAAAATGAAAAAAAGGAAATTTAAGATACAATTTTCTGTGAGATCTAGGCAGTGCTGTGCTTATAAATATTTAATAAACCAGTTTACTAGAGAAAAATATAGATGTTTATTATTAATTTTACTGTTATATGCAACACACAATTTACAAAAAATAGTTTCATATACTATATTCTTTATTGTAACTTTCACAGCCATTGATTTTGTAGAACACTTTCTTTGATATTTGCCAAACTCATATCTATAGACAGCTTATAGTGTCAGGTAACAGATGAGTATAGTTCTGACAGAATTGTTAGTTGACATTTTGTTTATATTAATTAATAATGAAAAAACGAAACAATGAAGACCTTCTATTTTATCCTTTTTCCATTACACAGAAACAAAAGATGTAAATAACTTCCAGAGCAGAGGTAATAGTAAATTATAGTAAAATTATTATGAAATGGAGTTTTGATTATTTATCCCCATATCTAAATTTATACTCATATAACAATGTGAAATAATTGCTTGCAAACTGTAGAAAAAAATAACTGACTCTCAAAAGTTGGTGTTAATTGACTTCAGCATACCACTATATAGGAGAAAACACAAACAAATATAGGTGTAGAAAGCAGAACTTGGGAAAATTTTACTGCTAGCCTGCACATTAGAATGTCATGAAAACCAAAAATATTCAAACAGTCGGTATGTATACGTATGGTAGAAGTTATCCTACATACATTAATCTTATAATGATCTCTCCTTACATAAAATTCAAATACAGACATATACATGCATACATATATAATGTGTGTGTAAATATAATATATATGCACAGATAGACATTTATGAATATACATGTGCATCTATATTTTTTCTAAATTGTATTAAGCTGTTTATGAAAATACCTGAATATCATCCATCATGGATAATCAGAAAAATAGGGAGTTTGGGGCTAGAAATAGAAAGAAATAAAGGGAAAGGAGAGCAGACCAGGAGTTAGAGTTTGTTCTGTTATAATTTTGATTATTTTTTGAAAAAATCTAGACTGAACTTGCTATACATTTTATTTTTCATATATTTTGATGACATTTTCTCCAGAAATATTTGATCAATTTGAACTTGGATTAGCTGTGTATGAGAATGTTTAATAGGTGACACTCCTTAATATTCTGTATTTTCTTTTTATCTTCTCAATTTTATAGGTGAAAATCATATTTGATTGTTTTAATCTGTATTTTGAAATTCTTTATCAAGTTGATACAATGTGTAACGTTTATTGGCCACTAGTAATTTTATATTTGTAAGTTGCTCTTTCACGTCTTTGCCTGTATTTCTATGGGAATACAAAGATTTTCTATGATATTTAGGAACTTTTCATCTGTTATTCACATAAAAATTTGATTATTATGTGTAATGAAATTTTTTTCATTATTTGAGTTTCAGTTTTGTTTCCAAAACCTTTGTGAAAGAAGTGCCCTTTTAAATAGGTCAATTAGTATTTTTCCTTGTTGTTTTCTTTTTCCTTTGGCATGATCTTTATAACTGACCTCCCCATGCCCAATATTATAGAAGTACAATTTCTGTATATTTTAAAGTATCTGGGGCTTAATTTTTTCACATGCGTATTTTTATTCAAAGTGTATTACAATTTATGGCATGAATTCAACCCATTTTTTTCAATTTGCATGAATCCATGTATTTACAATTCTATTCTGTCCTGATTGACTTAAAGTCTTGCCTTTATCACATATTAGACCTCCAAATATTCTTTCTTCTTAATTTTCCATTCAGTTATATTACTATGCCAGTTCTATACTAGTTCTCCTTACCTGTGCCCCATATTTGAAGCTCCTGTAACTTAAGTACAGATCAGAATCTACAACTCTAAAGGCTGAAGTGCAACAGTGTTTATGGTAGGTTAATACTGTTTCACTATAATTTTAAAAGTGGTTCACTTTATTGCAAGGGGACATGTTTTTTGAAGCATTTTTATGTTTTTGGCACTGCTTTGGTCTTGGTTTTATTTTTATTCCCTGAAAAGAAATACTCATCTAAGTTAGCAAATGATGATTGAGTTTTTGGTAAAATAGACAGGAGCATTACATTGACTCATAGCATCTGTTATGGTATACCTCTCACTTATGTTATTCATATTTAATGTTTTAATTGCATGGTAGAATATTTTTCTATGTTAAGTAGGTATTTCATCTCAACAGAGTTGTTTTTTTTTTCTTCCCTCAGTAGATATTTTAAGCTGAAAAGATACTTTTACATTTGGCTAAAGAGAGATAATTAAAACTTTCTTTAGAAAAGCAATATGGTAAGAATAATTCTGTTTTATAGACTCCCAAATTATCATTTCTTATCTCAATGAATTAGTCTTAGAGGCTTTTAATCTAATTAATCCTCAACCAAGTATAACACCACAGGGTGATATTTTGTGTAACTGCTAGTGTGCATGGATTTAATTATGGGTTTGCAAACAGCTTTAGATAAAATTGTCTCTACCTGACCTATGTCTATTCTGGGTTTAAAGTTGGGAACATTTCAGTTAATTTAAATATCTTAGTTAATTTAAATGTCTTATATTAATCTGCATTTGTGCATTTAGTGCATCTGTGTTCATGTGAATGTTTATGCACATTTATTTATTCTTTCTTCCACGTTTGCCTAGAACTCTTGATACATTTTTCAGTATGGTGTAAATTAATCTATGCAAGGTAATATAAAGGCATTGTGCCTGAAACTTAAGAGACTTGGTCTCCACTTTCAGCCACTCTCTTTCTCTGGGATTTATTTTCTTGAAATGTAAGAAGATTGGATATCTAGGACCACTTCAAACTCTAACATACTGTGATTCTAAATTTAATAATCGTGAAATTTATTTCAGAAAGAAAATTGTTGTTACATTCTTGACTGAGTATATCTTCCATATCTAGATCTGGGTTCTAGAACTCTTGAACAAACTTTATCTTGGTTATTTGCCTTTTCAGATATTAAGTCTAGAAATGTGAGTTTGAACTTTTGATAAGTAGACATGAAGTATTAGTGATCCTGAATATATATGTACATACATAAATATTCAAAATGTATGTGTACCACACTATTCCAGAAAATTGTATAAATTGGAAGTGAAAAATATATTCATTTATCATCCATTATCATTATTACAAACTATATATGTAATACATTATAAGAAAAAAATAAACAATGAAAATTAAATGTTTAAAATATAGTTGCTATCACTGGTTAAACAGTGTATACACACACATACTATGTATATGTATATATACATATATGTTAATGTATATGTTAATACACATATATGTATATAGACATGTATATATGTCTATATACATATATGTATATATGCAGTGTGTATACACACACGAATGTCTGCTCTACATTAAGAAAGACAATAACTCCACAAAATTATTATAGGGGTTGCATTAAAACAGCATACATAAAGTTCCAAGCATGGATTTTGGCATAGAAGAATGGTGCTTCTTACTTTATTACGTATTTCTGCAACAGCTTATTATAGAAAATCAGAAAAGTATACAAAATAGACCTAGGAAAATAGTGACCCCATGTGTCCATCATTCAGCTTCAACAAATATCAAGTTGTTTTGTCCCCACCCAGTGTGTATTATTAGCAATAATTGATTGGCTAATTGGATGTGATAATACTATTTGAGTTGTTTTATATGAAAAGACTTATTATTTAGATAACATACATAAATGCTTACAGATAAATTGTTGTGATGTTTGCTACTTGCTTCAAAGTAATACAGTATATATGTGTGTATATATATATATATATTTTTCTTTCTGTTTTGTTATGTTTTTGAATGGTATGTTGTGCCTGAATCTCAGAACACAGTTCAATAATGAGCCTGGAGGTAAAACACTCACTTCCTGACTTAGGTCAGTCTCCTCCTGATTCCATACTAATGTGTATAATTTAAGAAGTGATAAATTTCCCACTGTAAATAAATAGAGTTGATTCCATTATTTGTGGTAGTTACATTCTGTAAAATAGCCATGAACACTGAATTGGTGAATTCTGAACCATTGTTCCTAGAGGAAATACAGGGTTAGGTGCCTGTAAACCTCTGTTGACATTTTTGTCAACTGATTAATACATAACCTTGTTTTATATGTGTTTCTGCTTAAAGACATTGCATTTAACATCCATTGCTGATTCATTAACATTGACCTCATGGCCAACAGAACTATGATTGATGCTGAACAAAGTTTCTTGGATACATGTATTTTGTTCACAAAGCAAATCACAGCCATCTTGCACTTAAGAACACTAGACAACACTTAAGCACTACCCTTGGGCTGTTTTAGATAGTGAAATTATCATCAAAAAGCACTGAAGTGAAAAAAAAAAAAGGAGCAGTAAATATACCAGAGTGGGGGAAGATATTTACAGGGTAAGCACTGAAAAAGAAAGCAGAGCATTACTTTGTTTGACCTTAATTGGGAACTTGCATGCCATACAACTCAAATTTTTCATCATTTTGCACATGTTTGAGAAAGATCATGAAAACAACAAGTGCTGATTTGGGGGTTACCAACAAATGTTAATAAGTAGGCAAATTTGCAAATATGGAATCCATGAATAATGACAATTAATTGTACTTGCATTTATATAAATGTATACATTTGGAACTTGAAATGTAACCTTAGAGAATAATTATAAAGAACATTAGATTATGATGTTAAAAAAAATTTTTAAAGGGGTGCCTAGGTGGCTCAGTTGCTTAGGTTTCCAATTTTGGCTAAGGTCATGATCTCACGGTTTGTGAGTTCAAGCCACTTGGGGCCCTGTCCTGACAGCTCAGAGCCTAGAACCTGCTTCAAATTCTGTCTGTCTGTCTGTCTCTCTCTCTCTCTCTCTCTCTCTCACTCTCTGCCCCTCCCCCACTCATGCTCTCTCTCTGTCTCTCAAAAATAAATAAATGTTAATTTTTTTTTTTAAAAGGAAGAATATTAGGTTATGGAAGTTTAGGGGGCAAAGAAGGGGGCAAAGTATATGGCGGAGCAACAGCACGTAAGTTTTCAATATAGCATTTGATGAAATACAGTAAATTAAAATAAAGCATGTCCAGAACTTTCGAGTGGTATTCCTGAGTTTGTTGATGAGGAAGCAGCGGGGGTGTCTGCATGGTGTGATGGAAAGAGGTGCCAGAACTCTGCTATGTTGCTATGTTCTATCCTACCCTGGCATATATTAATTACTGAAGAGATATTACTATATAACCCTGTGGCTTACAGGAAATTGCCCCTTCACTTCTGACAAATATTTCATGGCTAGTAAGAATTCGCCATCTTGACTATCCAAGTTTTGTATTCTTCAGATCAGAGTGAACATGTAATTTTCAATGAGACTAAGAAAACTTACCTGATGATTCAAGAACTGCTTAGCAGTTGACAAACAGTAGGGGAGAAAGACAGTCAAGGCAATAAATATTTTTTTTTTCCATGAAAATACTATATCCTCACAAATACAATTGAGGATTAAAATGAAATAACCCTTAAATAGGACAGAGTAACTTCTGACAGATAACTTCTGGACCCCTCGTTGGCAAAGCCAAACCCAAAGGGACAGTGTCCTTTGGACATGAGGTCTGTGGATACAATTCATGGGCTTTCTTTATCTTTCATGAAGTTATCTGGGAGAAAAAACAGTGGTCATGTGAATTTCCCTAGATCTTAAACAAAACTAACATTTAGCAGAGCAAAATTTTGAGTCTGAGAACTGGAAATATGAAGGAGGTGACCATTAGATTGATTAATTCCAAAGGATTTAGCCCTGAAGTTTTTGTTTCATGGAGGTGACAACTTGAAAATGTTGAAGATGTCTTTCCTGGAGCTTTACAAAGGCTCTTTGCTTCACTAATCTAATTCTTTGGTCAAGCCATTAATTTTACCTATAAGAATAAGGGATGTTTTAGCTCATAAGAAACTCCACAATCATGAAGCAATGACTTGACTTGATTAAAACAAGCTTTTTCCATCATAGGCTCAGCTGAGGAATTTGGATAAATGCTAATTCTGTGATTTTCGTATTTCAATGATTTGGCTCTCTTATCAGTTCCCATTATGCTAACTTTTTTTTTCCATGAAAATGAAAAGAAAATGAGGGATTGCAGTTCAAGTTTCCTCTTAATGTGATGGCTGCCTTCTGTGAGAGTCATCAAGAAGTCAGCTCACTCAAATTTTGATAACTGACTAGAATCCATAATTACTGATGTCTGAGGCCCATACTCTTCTGAAGACCTGTGAGTGCTCCTTGGCTTTCACTCAGTCAAGAGGATTCCCTGTGCTTATGTTCTTCATCTTCTGTATACTCCCAATAGATAGATAGTGAATTGCCCAGGTTATTTATGGTGGGCAGAAATACTTGTTTCTAGAATATTTTGAGTATTTAAGAAGAATGAAACCATCCCCTTATGATGATGCTAGGAAGTGGGGTCTTTGAGAGGTAATTAGGTTTAGAGGAGGTTAAGGGATTAGAACCCCTAATGATGAGATAGTTTCCTTATTTAAAAAAAAAAAAAAAAAAAAAAGGAAGAGACACCAGAGCTGCTTCTGCCTTATGTGGACATGGCAAGAAAGTGGCCATCTGAAAGCCAGGAAGCTATTCCTCACCAACAACCAATTCTGCTGGCACTTTGATCTTGAGCTTCTTAGCCTCTTAGCATAGTAAGAAACAAATGTCTGTTGTTTAAGCCACGTAGTCTATGGGAGTATGTTATAGCAGCCAGGACTATGACAAACGGCAATGATAATGACAACAACACAATAGTAGTAATTATAACATATCTCATACACCATTTAGGAGAACTCTTTCTCTCTTGCCCTTGCCATCTAAGTCATCTCATTCACAGACCATGGAAAACCAAGTACTCTCTCCTCAGGTTTGCTTACCTCTCTGTTCTTTTATCCTCATGGCCTCTGTATTCTTCCTGGGCTCCTATTTCCACCCACAGTCTCTGTGACTCTATTCCTTGACCTTGACATGCAACTTAGCATTCGTTGGAGTATAAAACCGAAACACAAATCCACTTGAGTAAAACATTTGTGGGCACAACTGACATTGCTGAAGTTTTTCATTGCTGTTTTGTTTATTTCTTTTTGTTTTTTTTGAGGGAGGGGAATGCTGAAATAGGAATAATGGTGAAGCAATGCAAACAATATTAAGCTCCATATTAAACAGAGTATTTCTAAATATTTTTGTGTGTGAAACACCAAAAAGTTTTACTGTTTATATTAGTTTCCTATGCCTGTTATAATGAAATACCAGAAACTTAGTGGCTTAAAGCAATGGGTATTTATTATCTCAAGGTTTTAGAAGCTAGAAATCCTAAATTATTATCACTGAGCCAAAATCAAGGTATCCGCAGCATGACATTCCCATAGTAAATTCTCAAGGCAAATTCATTCCTTGCCTCTCTCTGCTTCTGGTGGCTGCTGACATTCCTTTGCTTATGGCTGTATCATTACAACTCTGCTTCTTTTTTTTTTTTTTTTAACTTCTTCATCTATATGTGTCTAATTTCCCTCTGTCTCTTTCTTCAAGGACGTTTATGATGACATTCAGGCCCAAGCAGATAATCCAGGATAATCTCCCCCTGCCAAGATCCTTAACTTAATCACATTTGCAAAGACATGTTTTTTTGTTTTTTGGGGGTTTTTTTTGCCCTTATAAGGTAGCATTTATAGGTTCCATGGATTTGAACTGGATATCTTTGAGTGCCTATTATTTATCCTACAATGTTCTCACCTAATTCCAGCCTATCTCCATTTTGTTAGTTCCTCTTTTCCCTCTTCTGCCTTAGCAACCTCTTTCTTCCAAGGAGAGCTAAACTCTTCTCTTTGTATTACATGAAACACGTTTACTCTTCCCAGTCCTAAGAATCAATACTCATTTGTTGCAGATTTATCAAGGTATTCCAGACAAAAACAAACAAAAAATACAGAAATAATGAATAAACAAAAACTTATTTTACAGAAACCAGGATTGCTACAAAGTGTAAATTTATTTTCCTGTTATGGCAAAGGGAGTTGTTTCATTTTAGTTAGATTATCTCTCAAAATCTCATGATGATTTAAAAATAACTGCAATATTTTAATATTATTATGGTAATTCTCAATGGAATAAGGTTAATTACCCTATTTTAAACATAAGGTAACTGGCCTCAAAAGATACGGTGACTGTGCAAGTTCATATAGGTAGGAAGGGGAAAAGCTAGAAGTCTAAAGTAGTACTCTCTGACTCCAAAGCCCTGTTCTTCTCCTTCTTTTTTTTTTTTTTAAGTTTATTTATTTATTTTGAAAGAGCTAGAGACGGTGTCTATGCACACAAGAGTGGGGAAGGGGCAGAGAGCGAGGGAGAAAAAGAATCCCAAGCAGGCTCTGCACTGTCAGTGCAGAGCCCTCCACGGGACTGAAACCCATGAACGGTGAGTTCACCCACCCAGGTTCCCCTCCGGGGCCTTGTTTGTAATCACTAAGCTTTCCTGCCCCTTGAGGTTCAGTTGGCTAGTCTATAGGAAGAGATAATAGTGTTTTTAACCAGGTGTTATCTGCAGTGTTAACTAAAGTGGTTCAGGCAGAAGTACTACATAAATGACAAAACTTCAGCAAAAGTGACCACTGTCGTCTCCATAATCACCACCAAGTCCACCATGGCTACTGTCACCACCCTCGGTACCGCCACAATCACCATCACTTCTAACATGACAGTCGTCACTACCATTGCCATCGTCTCCACTACTGCTGTCACCACCATTACCGCCAGCTTTGCCATCCTGAACACAGCTACCACCGTCACCACCATGCCTCTGTCAACATCAGAACTGTCATCAGCATCGCCACTGCGATGACTGTCATGACCGCTACTAGCACCACTGCTAGCAACAGGCCTGTGAGGACCTCTGGTGCCACTACTACATTACCTCCAGTGGGGCGCTAGAGGTAATTGTAACTGGCTCATACCAGCTCTTGAGATACGGCTGTTAAAATCTCTCCTCAACTCTACATTCCGTGATCTCACACTGGTAACTCAAAACAGACCACGGTGGGGCCATGTATCCTATGAAAATGAGGAAATACTACAAACCAGTGACGTTTATCTTCTAGCACACCAGGAATCCTCACAACCACCAAGCTACCATACCAATACGACTGCCATCACTTCCACAACCACTGCCATCCCATCATTCTCAGCATTACCAACCCATTGTAATTATTACCATCCAAAGATGGTATTTTTTATTTTTTTAAAAAAAATTTTTTTTAACGTTTATTTATTTTTGGGACAGAGAGAGACAGAGCATGAACGGGGGAGGGGCAGAGAGAGAGGGAGACACAGAATCGGAAACAGGCTCCAGGCTCTGAGCCATCAGCCCAGAGCCTGACGCGGGGCTTGAACTCACGGGCCGCAAGATCGTGACCTGGCTGAAGTCGGACGCTTAACCGACTGTGCCACCCAGGCGCCCCAAGATGGTATTTTTTAAAAAAAAAACATATTTTTTTCTCGAATGAATCAACATGCCATTGTGGTGATAATTTAGGTGGTTATACATTAGAAAATAATGTAAATTTTGGCCTTGGTATGTGAGCCTACTGTGTGAGAGCATAAAGGAACTAAGGCGGGACTGGGACGATGGGCATCTACCAAGCTCAGCATCCTTCTTGGCTATAAAACATGCTGTGAGGTTTTGCTAGATTTATTGGACAGGCAAAGTCTATCCACACCAAATCCGTTAAAACAATCCTGCTGGCACTCCCATTAGTGTCACTTCCGTTAGTTGCTTGAAATACATTCATCTCTGGGAATAGGAGAGAGTGGTGGTAAAGCTGACATGTCTACATACCTGGGGGGGCTGGAGGCTGTGAGTAAGGAAGCTCCTCTTTTATTATAGCATTGCATGGGGCTAAAAAGTGAGTTGATTGTGGCTTAGGACACTGCAAATGAAACAGTCTTTCTTCAGAGAGAAAAAGAAATAGAAAGCAAACCAGGATATATATATAATAATATTTGCCAAATACTTATGAACTCTGTCCTTTATAACAACACTGTATGATTGATATTATTTCCGTTTCACTAATAAGTGGACTGAAGCTAAGAGAAGTAGAGTTCAATCATTGCAGGGTGGAGTTCTCTGCTTTCAAAGTCCATACTTTCCTACTGCATCTCATTTCCTCATAGACAGGGGGAAAGAGGGCATTTGATATACAGACTTAAAAAGTACAAAACCAAAGTTAGGTCTTTTCATGTGTAGCTCTTTATATTATCAAAATAAATTTATAAAATAGGCATTAATATCCCTATTTTACAATTCAGAAAATGGATATTTAATTTTTTTAATGTTTATTTATTTTTGAGAGAGAGAGAGAGAGAGAGACAGAACATGAGCAGGGGAGGAGCCCAGAGAGAAGGAGACACAGAATCCAAAGCACGCTCCAGGCTCTGAGCTGTCAGCACAGAGCCCTATGCGGGACGTGAATTCACGAGCCCTGAGATCATGACCTGAGCCGAAGTCAGATGCCCAACCGACTAAGCCACCCAGACACCCCCAGAAAATGGATATTTAAAGAAATCAAGTTACTTGTTCAAAGCAAATCAGCTGATAAGAGCCAGAACTAGGATTCAGACGCATAGTACAATATTCTAAACGTTACTTTCTCCTCTTCTTCCCCTACCCAAACTTTGGAAATGTTAGTACATACACATTTAGTGGGAATTGGATCAGACTGTTTTATAACATGATTTAAAATATTCTTTGCTCAGTAGCCACCTAAAGTTTTATTTTCATATCATAGCCAGTTTGTTTTGTTTGATTTTGAGTTTATTGTTATTGTTTCTTTGCATTTATTTTATCAAGTGATTGAACTAATGTCAGTATTTGTTGTATGGGTGGCTTTCAGGTTCATCACTGAATAACACACTCTTTATACAGTGCCTTCATTTAATCCAGTATATTTGGAATCTAGAACTTTATTATTGTCCATGTTAAGATGAATAAATTAGTTGACTTTTTGAGCTTCTTCTTAGGCAATGTTATGAATTGTCCTAATTAAGTCTTTCTGACCCTTTTCTAAAACCCTATATTGATTCTAATTACTGTTCCTTAAGTGATTATTATCTAATATCTTGGTAAATGCATGTATGAACATTTATCTTGACTTTCTCTATTTACCTAAAGCAAGATATTTTTGAGCGACTCATCTTCCCTTTAATCAGCTGTCACCTTTCACATAATGCCAGTAGCAGAAATAAACTGAGAGTAATCATATGGTGAGAGGCAGTAGAAACAATTTAATCTTAGACTAAGGAATTCCCAGCTGCATACAGTATGCATACAAGATGATGTTTTAGCAAGAATCCTCTTTGTTCTATTTCCTCAGTATTTCTTCAGTTTGTTCCTTTTACTCTACATTCACTGCCACTGACTTTGAGAGACTCTTACTTTTCTTCAGGTAAAGTCTAATAAGTAATAAAGTGGTTCTTACATGTGTTTGGACTCAGAATGAGAGCTTGACAAGCTGTCTGTTCAGTCTTGAACCTTCTCTGTATGAGAGAAAGAAATGGCAACCGAACTGGTATAGATTCTTATGTTCCTTCTTCCCGTACCACTTATAGTTATTTAGTTGCCGGATGTGCTGACACAGGCATTGTCCTCTGTGCTGAAAATACAGAGAATTTTAGCACAGATGATATGGATGATGCATGAACAGTAATTCATTAGAGTTTAAGCAGCACGAAAACCACTAAAATTGTTGTTCCATAAATACAGAGGTCAAGTGGGGTCTAACATATTTTGTTTATGGAGAGAGTGAGTGGTGTATATGGGAGGATATATGAGTCTATTAAGCCTAATTTTCAGATCCTTTTTGATCCTTAAAGGATACAGTCATTATTAACCAGGTAGAAAATGGTGAGAAAGTAAAGAAAATTAATTCTGAAACATTTTATGTACATGATAGTATTTAGTTTTCACATTGCCCCTATTAAATAAACATCCGTTGTTACATACAACTCTACACAATTAGCCAAAGCTGAGAGAAGCTAAGTAATTTGTTCAAAATCGTCACTTAGTAATTTTTAAGCAATAGTTTAATGCTGTAGTGGTTTGTTAAAAACAAGACAACAGGCCTAAAATGGAGTTGGTCATGCTAAGCCCCATGTTTCTAAACTGAGACTTAATTACTGTTTCAACTCTCCCAGAAATGGTACTTTAAACCAGTCAGTCGGGAATCCCCTGATCAGCATTAGTTAGCTAATCTGCCTGACAACCTCCGAAGTTCCCTAAAGGAAAGTAACCTTGCAATAACCAGCTGGCTTTTTGCCTACTATAACTTTCTTATACCTGTTCCTTCTCCCTAGAAAAGTCTTTTATTTTGTACAGCTCCTTAGAGCCCCTTTCTGATAGGTGGATGCCACCTGCTTCATTAATCATTGAAAGAAGCCAATAAGATCTTCAAAATTTACTCATTGAATTTATTATTTTTTTTTTATTTTGTTTTTTATTAAAAAATTTTTAATGTTTATTTTTGAGAGAGAGAGAGATAGAGCACCAGTGGGGGAGGGGCTGAGAGAGACAGAATCCAAAGCAGGCTCCAGGCTCTGAGTCCTCAGCAAAGACCCTGACACGGGGCTGGAACTCATGAACTGTGAGATCAGACGCTTAACCGACTGAGCCACCCAGGCACCTTGATTTTGCTTTTTAACAGATTTGATTCTCCACCCCAATTTCTTTGCTGTACCGGTGCTCATTTTTTAGATTTCACAGATGAGTAAAAATTTTTTAATGGAAATTTATCATAAGGTTTCCAACATTGCATTTTTAAAAAGTAATATTTTTAAAAATATCTATTATCTATTAGAAATCCCATTTAATAAAAAGAAGGAATTTTAGCAAAAAGATTAACAGACAGACATATAGAACAAAAGCAGTCATTTCCAAGAAAGTATACTTGGCAACCTCTACCTCTCTCACATACACAAACACACACACATAGTCCATTATTCTAAAATTTATTTTCTTCATATTTGTGAAATCTTTCTTGTGGATCAGTATTTGGAAACCACTACAGTAAGCTAGTAATTGACTTGGGACAATTAGCCAAAAAATGTGCTATTTAATAGTCACCCTTTCTTTTGGGAGAGCCCAGACTCAGAGGGTGCCAATAGGCCAGTCCAAATGGCTGACTCCCCGGGACCCTGTACTGTGATACTCTGTATTTGTTTCCGTGTAGGCCAACTCTGTCTCTCACAGGTGTTTATTTTTCATGGGGGTTGGGGGAATCATGGAGGAGGGAGTGAGCAGCCCCCTCCCCTTTTCCCCTTTAAGAATGATGGTCAGAGTGAGAGAGAGTAGAGCTCCTGTGATTAGAATTAGAAATGCCAGCTTTCCCCTCTGGTTTATTGGGAGGAGGAAATAAAACTTGCCAAGTGCCCCACAGAGTCTCCCAATATGAAGTCCTATTTCAAATACTTACTGCCTGCTGCTATCTGAATTTCCATTTAAAAATAATTATCAAAACCATATGGGTTAAAAGGGTTGGGGGGAGTCTCAAAATGGAAATATGTAAATCGCAGCAACTTTGGCCTTTTGCATTTGGCGGAGTCTCCCCCAAGCCCAGAACTTCCCTCTGTGCCTTTTGCAGCATGGGTTCCCATGCTGCTGCCCCCACCAGGGCATAGGCCACCCCCTTGTCTACTTGCAATCCTGTGCTACAGCTCTGAACAGCAGAGTAGAGTGAACTTAGTTCTCTAGGTACTAGTGGCTCTCCACTTCTCAGAACCATTTGAAGCTCTTCTCCTCCATGAGACGTTGTTCCTACCTTCTTGGCTTACCACCAGGTAAAATGACCAGTGACTCCCATGTGTCTCTAACGTGTCCTGTGCGAACCTCGTTCAAAAAAACAAACAAACAAAAAAAGGCTTTCTCACAAATCCATCTGGCTGTTGGCTCTAGTAGATTGTGACCTACTTGTAGGCAAGGAATAATTACTCATCTCAGGGTGCCTGGGTGGCTCAGTCGGTATGGCATCTGACTTTGGCTCAGGTCATGATCTCATGGTTCATGGGTTCAAGCCCCACTTTGGGCTCTGTACTGACAGCTTAGAGTCTGGAGCCTGTTTCAGATTTTCTGTATCCTTCTCTCTCTCTGCCCCTCCTCTACTTGCACTCTGTCTCTCTTTCTCAAGAATAAATAAATATTAAAAAAAATTACTCGTCTCTACATCCCTAGAACCTACATGTTACCTGACATACCTGATGTACATGGTCATTGCATGAATAGAAGCTAACATAAATTTAATTTAAGCTATGTAATAATTATATATAGCATAAATTACATAATATATATAATTAATAATAAAATTCCTATCTAAAATAGATTAATAGAATTTGTTATGAATCCTCAAGCCCACCATTAGAAATCTTAGAAATCACATATAGAAGATTTCTTATAGGCCATTTAAATTTATGTAAGGTATTGGGGTGCCTGGGTGACTGAGTCAGTTAAGTACCCAGCTCCTAATTTTGGCTCACTTCATGATCCCAGGCTTGTGAGATGAAGCCCTGCAATGGGATCTGTGCTTAGCATGGGTTGCCTCTCCCCACTCTGCCTCTCTTCCCGGTGTGCACACTCTCTCTTAAATAAATTAACAAACAATAAATAAAAATTTATGTAAGGTATTAAGACTATTCCTGTCAAAAACCAAAATTCAACGTAGTGAATTTTAAAGATCTTATAAGCTTATTCAATGGCTCATGAATCAGACAGCATCCCATCTAGTATATAGGAAGGAACACCCAACAGTTGTACAAAATGAAGCATTTTTATATGCAGAAGGGGGTGGGGCTAAGAAGACATACTAGTGAAGAGCTGGGCAAAGTTACCTTTCTTTAGGGGACAGCAGGGTTCTATATGTATTGACCAGATCATTTTAATCAACTTGTTTGAGACTCCATTCCTGAGAGAGGCTAAAACTGTAAGTAAGTTAGGTAGTAAGTCTCAGTTTGGTGACTCTGGTTAGCTTAGCATACATGACTCCACTGAGCCTATTTGGCCTAGTGCCTTGTTTTAAACATTCCTAACTAGACTTGTTTATGCAATGACATAGTATTTTGGATTATAGTTACATGATTTAAAAACATAACCTAGAAAGACACTAATAAGAAGTGCTAGGTATGCCTGAGTGGCTCACTCGGTTAAGCATCTGACTCGTGATTTTGGCTCAGGTCATGATCTTGTGGTTTGTGGGTTCAAGCCCCATGTCTAGCTCTGCACTGTCAGCCTGGGATTCTATCTCCCTTGGCCTCCCCCTTCCCTACTTGCTCTCTCTCTCTCTCTCAAAAATAAACATTAAAAAAATAATAACTAGTGCTAACTAGATGCTTGTTCCATAATGATGCTAACATCTTAATATTTGGGCATTGTGAGAGAACAGCTTTCGTTTGACAAAAACTACTTTGAGAGACTTTAAAGTAACACTAGCAAGTTTATATAGCAATGGTATTGTGCATTTTTAGTATAAATTCCTGACTCTTTTTTTTATGTCAAATCTTATCACAATTTAGCTCTTGGAGCATTATTTTTATACAATGTCATAGGTGTAGGTTATGTGTATTATCTGACCTAATACATGTCCATATTTATCAATGTGTGGCTACTAATCACCAGAAATGTGGCTTGTCTGAATTAAGATGTAAGGATGATATATATACCAAATTTTGAAAATTTTAGGTAAAAAATCTCATTAATATGTGTATTGATTATATATTAAATAATAATATTTAGAGTATATTGGGTTAAATAAAAATCAACTTCAGTGGTTTAATTTTTATTTGTTTATTTTTTTAACTTTTTTTTTTATTGAGAGACAGAGAGACACAGAGTGTGAGCAGGGGAGGGGCAGAGAGAGGGGGAGACACAGAATCTGAAGCAGGCTCCAGGCTCTGAGCTGTCAGCACAGAGCCTGACGCGGGGCTTGAACACGCAAACTGCGAGATCATGACCTGAGCTGAAGTCAGATGCTTAACTAACTGAGCCACCCAAGCACCCCTATTTTTATTTATTTCTTTAACATGGCTACTAGGGGTGTGTGGGTGGCTCAGTTGGTTAAGTGTCAAACTCTTGATTTCAGCTCGGGTCATGATCTCATGGTTTGTGTGTTCAAGCCCCACATTGGGCTCTGCACTGACCACGTGGAGCCTGCTTGGGATTCTCTGCCTCTCTGCCCCTCTCCCTTTCGCTATCTCTCTCTTTCTCTCAAAATAAATAAACATTAAAAAAAACATGGCTACTAGAATATTTAAAATTACATACATGCCTCACATTTGTAACTTATGTTGTATTTCTTTTGGACAGGGCTATTCGAGATAGACTATGTAAATGAGACTATTCTAGACTAGACTATTTCATGTTATATGGCTACTTTGTGTGTTGCCCTTGAATATTGGGTACAAGCACAGAGGGTGGTGACATTTAATATCATTAATACAAGTTTATTTAGAATCTGCCATGCAGCATACCCTGTGATGAGCCCTGAAAATGCGGGTTTGGAATCGGCAGTCACGATCCCTGCTGCCACAATATATAACAGTGAGAAAGACAGATATTAAACAAATAATTATTTGAATACCTAATTTGACCAATATGGTGCTTGGCACAGTAAGAGATATGAAGAAGTACATAAATCAAAGGATCCAGCTTGAATGAATTCTCAAAATAGTCAAATACATTTCCTAGTAAAAAATGAAAACATTTATTCCACAGTGTATTTTTTTTTCTCTTTTGATATTTTTCTCCTTGAATATTTAAAACAGTTTTTAGGGGCGCCTGGGTGGCGCAGTCAGTTAAGCATCCGACTTCAGCCAGGTCACCATCTCGCGGTCCGGGAGTTCGAGCCCCGCGTCAGGCTCTGGGCTGATGGCTCAGAGCCTGGAGTCTGTTTCCGATTCTGTGTCTCCCTCTCTCTCTGCCCCTCCCCCGTTCATGCTCTGTCTCTCTCTGTCCCAAAAATAAAATAAACGTTGAAAAAAAAATTAAAAAAAAAAAACCAGTTTTTATTTAACCACAGTTCTCTTAGAAATGATAAATTCTAAGTATTCTAGAAATCTTAGACCTTTCCCTTACTGTGTACCTTCGTAACTCAACTTGTTGCATGGGAAAGGTTGCTAGACTGGGCATGCAGAATCCTGAATGCTAGACTTGTCTTTGTCTTGAGTCAGCCATGCCATCTTGGAAAAGTGTTTCCTTTCTTTCAGCTTCATAACCTCTTTCTGGAAAAAAGGTGTTGATCTAGGTGATTTGTATATCAATTAGTTGCCATAAGTGGAAGCCTCAACGTTGTTTAAATACTGGAGGTTAATTCTGGGCCCAAGGAGCTAAAAAGTCCCAAATCCCTCCAATCTCCACAAAAATCTGCAAGGTTTGGTCCAGCATCTTAATCAGGACCAAACTTCCCTCCATCTCTCTGTCTGCTTGCTTCATTTTGGGGCTCAATGGTTCTAAAATGGCTGCTAGCAGCATCTTCTTCACACAACCAGCAGAAGAGAGTGGCATCTGCCTCATCATTCTTAGTGCAAGTTCTTAGATTCTCTGGTTGAAGGAGCTCAGATGTCATGCCCATCCTTAAATCTAGCTCTGCAGGTAAATGGCACCCTCATGGGTTTAGTTTAGTTCACATGTGTCACCTATGGAGCCAGGAATGAATTCAGTTTCTCTGAAACCACATGGACCCCTAAACAGAAATTGCAGCCATTGTGAAAGGGGAAAGGAGAAGTTAAGCAACCCACAAATGCTCCACAGGGTGCCTGTATGATCTTGATGAAATTATGTTAACTCTGTGCTGCTACATTATGTCATCTACAACATGATGAGAATACTGTCATACTCAGTGCACAAGATTATTATGAGGGATAAACAAAAGAGCCAATGTCTTTACATTGGCAGAGAGCACAGAGCCTAGCTTTCAACAGGCATTTACATAAAACTTTCAGGCACTCATTCATTCTATTTGTCTATGAGTCTCTAAGCCCCTCATTTCCCCATTCCTCACTCTATTTGTCCATAAAATATAAATATGAGAGCCTGCCTTTTGGCTTCGTCTGAGAACTCTAATGAGAATTCATGGGTCAGAAATGTAAATTGTGTGAAACTTTTTATATATCAACATCATTTCATTTATTCTATCAGAAGCTGAACTGCATTGGTCTGGATGTTTGCTTTAGTGTGACTTAATGTGTAAAGATACATCAGTTTCCCTACATTGACTAATTGCCATTTCCAGCAACACATCCTGAGAAAAATGTTTTCACAATATTCTGCAAACATGCACTGATTTCTCCCTCTGAACTTCCTTGTAAACAACTTATCAAGTCTTCCAAATTCAGACTGTCATTAATAGAGTAGAAACAGTGTAGTAATTTTTTTGAACTGCTGATGTAGGGTAAACACCAAACATAAACATATACTCCTTTCTCTATAACTGTAAACATAGTAGATGCACAAACATGTGATCAAAATCATTTTGTTACAAAAATAACCAGAAAGTGCATGTTAGTTTTCCCTGAATTCTGCAAATGAGCTTCAATTACACATATTACTACCCATGGTGATTCTATTTCAAAATGTCTTTGAATTCATCTGCAGTGAGATGACCTGGCATCTCTTCAACTCAATATGTGCAAAAGGAAACTCAATTTTGTCTCTCTTACCTGATTTTTCTTTCACGTTGCTTATTTCTGTTAATGAGACCTCCATCCTCTCAAGTCTTAAGGCCTCAGAATTATCATTAGCACCTTTCTTTTTCTTACAATAATATCCTGTCCTATTACCTTAGCCACTGTGTGTGTGTGTGTGTGTGTGTGTGTGTGTGTGTGTGTGTGTGTATCAAACCCATTTCCATCTCATCATCACAATTGCTACTCCCTTGGCATTTGTCAAATGAATCCGTGGATCCAGGTTCATTAAATGCCGGAATCTAATGGCTGTTTGCTGATAGGTCTTCCTGAATAAACTCTGAAAACTGCCTAATTCATCTTTATATTCTTACCATTTAGCACAGTTTCTAACATATAGTATATGCTCATTAAATACTAGTATATGCTCATTAAATACTAGAATACTAGTATATGCTCATTAAATACTAGTATATGCTCATTAAATACTAGTTGGAGCAACATTTGATTTCTCCAAATCTCCCTGTCTCTCCCCATTCAAAGTCAAAGTACCTCTTAAATGTGTGATTAATTTTCTCAAAGGACAGTTCTGTTCATATCATTCTTTTAATAAACACAATGAAAAGTACCATTTGTTTAAAATCTACTGTGTTTCAGGGTTATTCTTCTCACTAACACTCCAGCAAGCTATCATTTCCACGTTCACTGATGAGGAAATTGAGGTACAGTGAGGTGAGGACATAGGTTGAGCTCACAAGACTATCAAGGTGCAGGTCTGTATATAAACTCACATCTGTGTGACTCCAGAGACTGTGGCTTCCACTAGGCTATTTGCTTTACTCTGCTCAAAAACTTCTGTAATGCCTCTCTAAAACGACTTGCCCTTTTAGGACAGGAACAGATCATTAAAGATCTAGGTTGTGAATGTCTACTGAGGCCTTATTATTTGGACTGAGGTGGGTAGAGCAGTGGCATGCTGTTCCTCAGAGCTCGTTAGTGATGCTGAATCTTGGGCTCCAGTCCAGACCTACTGAACCAGAATTTACATTTTAACAAGATCCCTCAAGTGATTTGTAAACACGTGGAAGGTTCAGACTCATATTTCAGGGACACCCTGATCACTAGGCACCAACATTGATTTACCAAGGAGAACTAGTCATACGAGCATAACCTCAGCTCCTTTCATAGGTTATCAAAGACATTGCTTAAGGAGATAAGGGTGATTTTAGCAATGCCTTGTATACATATATAGTAACACTGTAATAATTCAAGGCACTTTCATTCGTAACAACCATTACAGTTTGTAGTCACATATTTTGAGAGGAATCCTTGCTTATGAAACTGATGAGGCTAAGAGTTCTAACATGCAGTGTCTCTGTTCTCTGCCTCATTGTTTCCCCCTGCACCAAGCACAGGACATGGTAAGGATTCAATATACATGTGCTGAATAAATGAATACGGTACTGAATAATGACCTTGGGGACAGAATTTGGTGAAAATATGTGGGTTTACTGATAAGAATATTTTAGCTAAGGGATGGGCATTCAAGCTGGAGGGAAATTTCTAGTGTCGTGTTACATGGCTGTCTTTTGTTCTACATTTATTCCATTACTTCATCTAAGACATTCCAATTATGTTTCCTTACTTTGTAAATATGATCACCCTGGGGAAGGGTTGAATGTGTTGGAGGACAGAATTAATGTCAAAAAAGATATTTAAAGATGGAAGTGATGGTATGATTCTTATAAAATGAAATTCAATGGAACCAAATGTAATAACATGCATGTTGGTTCAAAAGATCAATGAAGAAAGTGGAGGAGTTGTGGCTTTAGGAAAATGAGTGAAAACATAGTTTTACTTGGTACAGTATCATTCAAAAGAGTGATATTACCACCCTTAAAAATTATGTAAGGTAAGGATGAAGTAAGAGAAGTGGAGTATCCAGAGTGAAGAAGATCGCAGTTGCCTATTTCAAGGCTCAATTAACTTTTCTCAAAAGA
Source organism: Acinonyx jubatus (assembly GCF_027475565.1). Taxonomy (NCBI): domain Eukaryota; kingdom Metazoa; phylum Chordata; class Mammalia; order Carnivora; family Felidae; genus Acinonyx; species Acinonyx jubatus. The sequence goes on along the minus strand of NC_069390.1, from coordinate 62,416,910 downwards.
GCTAAATAGTCAAATTCACATATTTGTGGGCCAGAAGTTCTTCTTTATCACAACTACTCAATTCCTCTGTTGTCATGGGAAAGCTGCTATAGATAGGTAATAGGTAAACAAATGAATGATTGTGTTGCAATAAACTGTTTTTATATACACTGAAGTTTTAATTTCATATAATTATCTGAAACATTCTTCTTAAAAATTTTCATATATACAAAATGTAAAAATCATTCTTAGCTCATGAGCCATACAAAAATAGGTGGTGGGCTAAACTTGGTCTACAGGCCAAAATTGGGCAAACACTGCTTTATTCTGTTGTAGTCTGAGTCCACTTAGAATTTAGTTAGTGGGCACCTCCCATTTGGACAGAAATGAATAAACTGTTAGGGCTTCAAATGGGAATGGATATCATACGGATAAGACTGAAAATGAGGAAAATAAAAAGAAAATGGGGTACCTAGTTTGGAAAAGAAAGGGCTTTATACTACCTGGTTGGTACCTTCAAATAACTGAAAGTAAATTTAAGAAAAATACCATTGTATCTTCAGGTATAGAATTTAGATTCAGAAAGGCTTGGATTCATCATGGAATGTGTATGCTGTTTAGGACAATATACTAAATATTTTCTTGCCCACTCTCCTCATTTATATATTGAAAAAAATTAAATTAACCTTTGTTATATAAAATAAACAAATAAACAAAACAAACAAACAAACAAAAAACTACTTCCAAACTTGGTGGCTTTAAACAATCATATATTATTTCTCTCATTCTGCGGGTAAACTGGGTAATCCCTCTACTGGTTTTGCCTGGATTCCTTAACATTACTAACATTTAGCCAGAGCATCAGCTGGGCTGAAATATCGAAAATGGACTCACTTATGTCTGATAATCATGGTACTGGCTCTTGGGTGAGGTTCCTGGGATCTTCTCCACATGGCCTCTCACTCTCCAGTAGTCTAGACTGCTTCTTTATTTGATGGCTTGAGGGCAAGATTCTAAGAAAGCAAAGGAAGATACTCCAGGGACTTTAGAGACCTAGGATACAAAACACACACCATGTCACTTCCACCACATTATATTTCTCAAAGAAAGATACAAGTTTAGTCCAGATTTAAGAAGGTGGGGAAAGAGTCTTCACCTCTGGATGATAGGGGCAGAACAGTTAAATTGCAAAGGGTGTGGTCTTAGGGATTTGTCATTAAATATGGTCATTAATCTACCACACCTACTTAATGGGGTATTATGAGGGTTAAACAAGGTAACATTTGCAAAACACTTATCATAGTGTTCAACCCACAGTAATTGCTTAATAACTAATGACTATATCATTCTGGGTCTGATAGAATAAAAAGGGAAGGAAGAACACAGAATGGGAGATGTTCCAGGTTGGAATGAGCTCTTTCTGAGTATACTGTCATCATGTCAAGTATCAAGATTGGATGGATTAAACAAGAGACATTAACACTGGGTAAGAGGAATCTAAAATTCATTCACTATTCAAATTTCTTAATTGGATTTTTTTCCATTCATTGTATGGATATCAGATATCAATGGGCACAATATAAGCCAAAAATCATGACAGGTATGAGGAAGTGTATATACTTAATTTTATTGCCAGATTTTTGAACTTAAGTTTGTAATTTCAAATCATAGGGAACAGTTATGAACTTAATCTGAAGGTGATTGTGATATATTTGACTTTTTTAAAAAATGAAATGCTGTGTCTAGTTATTTTGGTTTGTATTACCTCTTTTCCTTTATAAATTTCCAGAAAGAATATGAGAGGATGTTATCTATAAAGTTTTTTTTCCAACATCATTTGGATTAAAAGACCGACATTAGAGAGATTTTGGAAAACATCTGGTACTTGAGAGAAAACCAATTGTATCTAAAATACGAAAATAGAGAGGAAAGGGAAAAAACAAACCTTTCTCCTCTTCTTTGTCCATGTCTCCTCACTACTGAGATGAGGAGAGGAAGAGTTCTCTGACAAGTAACACAATGACAAAGAAACATCTGAGTCATCCAATCCCCTAATGAATGTGGAAGGTTGTAGCAAACAATGTCAGAGAGATGTCTTATTGAGTTTGACTCAACCTACTCTGAAAGGTTTAGGTGGGTAGATTCCTTAACATTTTTTTAAAGTCTGTATTTATTTTTGAGAGAGAGAGAGAAAGAGAGAGCCCACAAGTTAGGGAGGGGCAGAGAGAGAGAGAGAGAGACTGAGAATCCAAAGCAGGCTCTGCACTGACAGCAGTGAACCCCCGATGCAGAGCTCTAAGTCACAAACCCCAAGATCATGACCTGAGTCAGACACTTAACCAACTGAGCCTCCCAGGTGCCCCAATTCCTTAAACATTTTTTTAAACATTTTCACATATGCTTTTGGAGGCCTGAGTCCACGAAAGAAAACATTACCTATTAAAGTATTGACAGAAGGCAGTTTCATCCTTTTACTAAAGAAATAAGTAAAAATGAATGAACCAGTACATAAATAAGTGACTTTGTTCTTCTAGGTGTAATAAACTTTGCATGATGTGCTGGATATTTTTGTTTGTTCATTTAAATCCATTCTCTACCTTCTTTTTGTCTGGCAAAGCTGATCTGTACAAACTATAACAACAGATTCTCTTTTCTTCTGTCTTCTGGATGTTTATAGCCAAAGAGAAATATAGGCAGGAAACTGAAGGGAAGGAGGAAAGGGATTCCCCCTCCACCATCACTCTGATTACTGTCAATAGCTGAGAAGCACTACAGTGTCTCTTGTGATTGTCCTGTACCCATCTCACACCTTGGTAAATAGTTTATTAAACATTCTTCAAATTATTTAATTTTATTGTGTCATCTCTTTTCTGCTGATATGCAGAGAGATCCTAAAATATCTTCTAGTCTATCCAAAACTAAAAATAATTTGTGACAACAGACAGAAACTATAAGGTAATCAATTACTACAGCTAACATTGAATGCATCAAACACTTCATTCAGATATTTTCCCTCATTTATTAAAAACTATTTTTGAGTGCCTCCTCACTGCTCAAAAACTGGACCAAAATATAGTCTGGGCAAGCAGCTTATAGTCTAGATGTGTAGGTAGCCATTAATCAATCACACAAAACAAATATACAATTTAAACTGTGGTGAATACCGTGTAAGAAGGCATGTTGTAGCAAGTGTGTAAGAGGGGCTTCTAGTGGGCTAGGGATGAGGGAAGTTGAGCTGCAGAAATCATATTTAAGCAGAGATACGATGGATTGTAGGTATTAATTAAATGTGGAGGACTGGGAAGAAAATTTCAGGCAGAGACATGCCAAAGTCTTACAGTAGAGATAAACACAATACATTGTAAGGACGAGAAGACAGCTGGTGTGGCCAGAGTTCAGAAGGTACGTGAGATCACAGTGTTGGATGAGGCTAATAGAGTAAATATGGCCAAACTATCAAGGACCTTGTGAGTCATACTGAAGATTTTTGGTTTATATACAAAGAACAACAGGAAGCCTTTTGTTTAAATGAAGGAATGATATGATTTGTATATTGAAAAGATCTGTCTAAACTGTGGAGAATAGACTGGAAAAGGGCAAGGTGGAAGGGGAATTAATTAGGAACCTACGGCAACTGCCCAGGTAAGAAATAATGACAGCTTAAAAGAGATAAAAGATGAAAAAGAGAAGAAAAGATGATGCCTATCAGACTTACGATTCAATCCAGATTTCAGAGAGATCAGATGTTGAGTTTTCGATATTGTTGAGTTTGAAGTGTTGTCGGAATATTAAAGTGCTATGGTGAGGTAGTTCTAGATAGAAGCCTAGAGCTCAGAGGAGATTCTGGGCTGCCGAAGAAACTCAGAATTCATCTCTGTGTGGGAAGTCCTCCAATCCAGATGCATAATTTAGATGCTCTAGGACAAAATCAGAGAAAGAGAAGAAGACAGAACCTTGAGAAGTCCCAGCATATGATAGCTGAGTAAATGAACAGGAGCATGCAGATAAGACTGAAAAGGGGACTCCAGAGGATGGCAGTAAAAACAGCAGTAACATCAGAAGCTAAGAAAAGAGAGTTGACAGCAGTGACTAGTGTGCATGGAAGCCAGGTAAAATGAGAACAACAACAAAATTCATTCTCTTTTCTGTTATTAGATAATTGCTGATGGAATGGAAGCCAGATTGAAATGAATAAAGAGTGAGGAAGCATAAAGTATAAATGAAGGAAATTTGTTCAATGGCTTTGGTGTAAAAGGGAGAGTTCAGGATTGGATGAAGAGTGTGGCTGAGGGAGATTTATTTTTTCAAGGGGGAAAAACTTGAGTGCCTTTAAATGTCAACAGAGAAGAATAAAGGGTTAGAGGAAAAGGTTGAATATACCAAAAAGTTGATAAAATAGAGGGAAAATGTGACAAGATCCAAAATGTAAATGGAAGGAATAGCTATATTTAATATCACCAGATACATAATGAAGAACTAACCCCTATAATGTAAGAATAGTTGGACATAAAATAACAGGTAGCTGCAGAATAAAAACAATTAGGGATCTTAGAAATGAAAAATATCCCAGCTGTAAAATAATAGATGACTCAGAAGTGGACTTGATCCAGCTACTAGTAAATTAATAGTCTGAGCGATTGAGAAGGATTCTTCCAGATAGCAGTACGAAAAAACAAACAAACAAACAAACAAACAAACAAAAAACCAAAGTGGAAAGTATGGAAGAAAAGTTAAGAGCTGTGGATGATAGATATAGAATTTTTTTCACCTACCTATTAGGAGTTCCAAAAAGAAGGATAGAAAAAATGGAAGAGAATCAATATATGAAGAAATAATGGCTGAGAATTGTCTAGAAGTTATGAGAGACATGAGTCTAGAGATTGTCTACAGATCTACAGTATTTCAAATAGTATTAAACAAACACATATACACTTCACAGTGAAAATTCAAACTATTAAGGGCATTTAGGAAACTGTAAAAATGTACTAGGAGGAAATGACAGATCATCAACAAAAGAGTACCAATTGTAGTCATCTATCATTGAGCTGGATTGTGAGGAAGAGAGGGATGTAAATAAAGCTTCTATTCTCTTGGCCTTTGCCAGATACTAAGAGATACTGACAGTTTCATTAAAAAAAATCCATTAATCTGTGATAGATGATGGCCAAAAGATGCAAGCCAAGGATATGAAAGTACAATTTATACAGCGCTCTAAATTTTAGGAAGTTGATTTTTTTTTTTCATGCATTCACAAATAGTTACTGAGGACTTCTCATGTGTAAAGCTCTGCATGTGACCCTCAGGGTAAATGACAAGAAAGAAGAATGATGTTTTCTGCCCTCATGGAACTGTAATCTGGCATATTTTCATTTTGTAGTACCTGACCAACTGTAAGATCTCTATAAAAACATGGTTAATGATTTGGCTGTATAGAGAATTAAGCCTTTCAATGTCGTTTATCCAGGCAGAGGAACATGGGATATGGCTCAGATTAGATCACTGCGATCTTTAAAAACTCATACAGGGAGGCTCAGTAATGCAGCCCAACACATTCTAGACATCTTTGATTAACTTGCCAGGTAAAATACACCCTCTTAGATGTGCTGAGGCATTCTCAGTGGTTGTCCCAGTGCTGGGCATTATTTACATAGGGATACCTGGGTTTGTGTAAAAAAAATTATTCAGTAAATATTTTTCAACTCAAATTACCTGACTGAAAACACAGATAGGTTGTATAGTTCATTCAGGTTGTTTCTTTCAAATAATCCTGACATTATAGAGCTTGCCTTGTAAACCATAAAAAATAGCTATCCCCTTATATTTACATCGATCTTCAATAAACAAATCAAATCCTATTTATTGAGCATACGAAGAATCCTGTTTGCCCAAAGAATCCTATCTGCACAGCATGTGCCGTTGGTGTTATTCATCATATTGCACATCATATACAATAATATGTATGTAATCATCACTGCTCCCTTTGGGCAGAATTAGAATCCAACCCAACTTGGTCATTAAGACTCCTGCTTTCTTATACATTGTGCTGCATTCCCAACTTTGCACTTTTCCAAGTGCTTTTGTATTGTTTCTTATAATATGCATGAAAATATTCTTCATCTTATTTTACCAAGAAACAAACTAATAATAACTTTGGTTTTATTAACAAACATTTAATACCAATTATTTGGTGTTTTGATTTTCTTTCTTGTTGTTTGATATTTTTCAAGGCCATTTATTTTAGTTCTTGGGCTCCTCACTTTCTTAGGTAGTGTGAACATAAAAATTCGATAATGTTCTCATTCATAAGTATTTTTTTAACAGAGAAAAAATAGTGTTTATTTATTAGAGAAACATGTTTGCCTTTTAAAATAGCTAGGCTAAGGAGGCAGCACTTATACCAAGACTGTGCATAGATAATTTTTGTCAAAGGCTTGGCTTATTACTTGGGCCATTTTATAGAGAGAAATTCCAATGATTTGAAACTGGCCTCATTCATAAGTATTTAAATAAATATTGGTTTGAGTATGCATTTTTAAAAAATATTTTTAATGTTTATTTTTGAGAGAAAAGGAGACAGGGGGGACAGAGAGAGAAGGAGACAGAATCCAAAACAGGCAACAGGCTCTGAGATGTCAGCACAGAGCCCTAGGCAGGGCTTGAACTCACGAGCCATGAGATCATGACCTGAGCCAAAGTTGGATGCTTAACTGACTGAGCCACCCAGGCGCCCAGAGCATGCAAATTTTAAAGTCCTGTTTGTTTCAGAAAAGATGGAAATGGCCTATTAATCTATCTAGATGCTGCACAATGTATTTGGGGTCACCCAAAAATGCATAGTTCTTTCTTTTAAAATTTTTTAACATTTTTTCATTTTTGAGAGAGAGAGAGAGACAGAGAGACAGAGAGAGCATGAGCAGGATAGGGGCAGAGCGAGGGAGACACAGAATTAGAAGCAGGCTCCAGGCTCTGAGCTGTCAACACAGAGCCTGACACGGGACTCGAAGCCACAAATTGTGAGATCATGACCTGAGCCGGAGTCAGACTCTTAAGAGCCCCCAAAATGCATAATTCTTTGAGAGAAAAGATGGATTTACAAGCCATTGTTTTCACTATAGCTAGCAATGCTCAGAGCAGTTACATAAGTCAGGGGAGGAGGGGGTGGAAGTTAGGAAAAAAATTAAAAATTAAAGCTAAGAGAGGGCATAAGTATGGCTGAAACCTGCCAGTCTCACTCCAGCTTTCTTTAAACAAGGCAGTAGAGTCCACCTTCTCTGTGGTCCTTTTCTCCCTCTAGAAAAGATTCTGTCCTAAGGCCTCGAAAACAGCAACATGGGAAAGGATTCTTAGCCACCCTGTTCACTGCCCACTTTGGCCAGGCACTGTACTGTCACTTTTCTCTCCAGAAGGGCTTCTTCCTCCTTTGTCCTTTGACAGTGATTGGCAGCTACAACAAGTTGTTGTGTCAAAGCTCCTGCAAGTCAATTATGAAAATGATGTGCACTTGCTTAAAGATGATTGTAAATTGCTTCTAGCTGATCAGAATAATGAGTTGCGGTGATGCTAATCAACTTTGGGCATATATAGCACCTTGTTTCTGCCGTTGTGTTAGCAGCTGCAACTAGTTCACCCAAATGAGAGTGTTTTCGAATTTCTCATGGATTGCGGCAGGATGCTCACAATGGGCACATTATTGGAGGAGGGAAGTGTTGGTCTCAAGGAGAGAGGGTGAAACAAAGCAACACTCATTTTGTATCAGTTGTATAAGCCCCTATGTTTTCCAGTCCTTTTTGACTTTGGTTTAGGGGAGCAGGGAGGAAGCAAATATTAGCTAGAGCCAGGTCCTTTTCTACGTATATTTTATCTTTAAATTCCATGAATGCACTATGAATGGGCTGTTTTGAACCCCATAAAATATATGAACACATTAACCTGAGGAAATGCTCAGCATTGCACAGACAATGGATGATGGAGGGTTCAAATTTTGCCATATTGCTTTCAAGGGTCAGTCCACTCATCGATGTTACCGAAATATTATCTACAGACCTGCTGCTTTATCCCCTGCTCTATGTTCAAGTCTCACCTTCCCTGGCACACCCCTACAGAATCTCTGGGTGTGTGTGAGATAGGTCCCAGGGATGTACAAGTCTAACAAGCAATTCCAGACTGTATTCATGCACAGTGAAGCTTGATAGCAGTTGTACCTCACCTTGACTATTCCTGCTTTCCCTTGAAATTCTATACCACCACAGGTATTTCAATTCATCACAAAGACACACAAATTTTTGTTTTTTATTTACTATACCTCATAGGTTTTGTTTCATCTTTTCTTTAGAAATTGGAGAAATATCTTTTTCATTTTATTGATTTATTACTGTCCTCTCCCCTACAAGTCACTTTTTATGTAAGACTGATTCCTTTTTCTCAAATAGTTTAGGTGGCTCAGAAGAAGGATAGGGTGAACTGACATAAGCCACAATACCATATGGTGCAGTGTGCCTTGTGCCTTGTTCAGAAAGGCACAGATGGGAGAAGCTAGGACTAGAGGTCAAAGAGTGGATTCTGACATTGCAATTTTATTTTCTCACTAATTAACTCCATGACTTTGTTATTATTTGACCCTCTAAGTATTTTTTATCTAATAATAATAGGAAATATGATTAATATGAAATCACAAAACCAACTTCTTTTCCTACTTAAGATGAGGTATTGCCTTGTGAAAGTCAGTTCAAAAATAGTTTTGCAGTTTCTCAAAATGCTAAACATAGAGTTACCAGACAATTAAGCTCCAAGGTATCTACCCAAGAAAAATAAAAACATATATGTCTACTCAAAAACTTGTACACATTATTCATTATATCCATAAAGTGGAAACAACCCAAATGTCTGTCAACTGATAAATGGATTAATACGAGGTGGTATATCCATACAATGAAATATTATTTGGCAATAAAAGAAGAATGTAGTACAGATCCCTGATAAAACCTGGATAAGCCTTGAAAACATCATGCTGAGTGAAAGAAGCCAATTACAAAAAGCCATACTGTGTGATTCTACTTATATGAAATGTTCAGGATAGGCAAATCCATAGAGACAGAAAGTAGATTAATGGTTGCCTGGTTGGGGATATGGGGGGGTGGAGAATGACTGTTAATGGGCATGGGTTTTTTTTTTGGGGGGGGGATAGGGGTGAGGGTGATGTGAATGTTCTAAAATTGATGATGCTAATGACTGCACGACTATGATTATACTAAAAACTATTTAACTACACATTTTAAAAGGGTGAATTACATAACATGTTAACTTTACATCAATGAGCCTACTGAAAAATGAGGTATTAGAAAATCATAAATTAGAGATTGTGCCTAAGTGTGTTTACTCAAAGCAGTTGTACACAACATCAATAAGCTCTTTTATTATTTTTAGAATAGGAATTTGAAATGGAGCAATTTTCAGTACTTCTGAATGCTGAGGAAACTGAGGAAGTTTGTGGATTAGGAGATATGCTAATAAAAATATTGGAACCATTATACAGGGTTTTCTAATCTAGATCCCCAGTACTGCTCTAATGTAAATCAGTTTTTGAATGCTGTAATAAAGGAAAATGGAGAAGGTAAATCTGGCATGGTACATGCTGGGTGGAGTAAAGAAGTGAGGCCTTAGCAGCAAGAAGAAAAGCTTACCCATCATTTTCAGTAACCCAGTCATTGAATACGAAGGTTCTGTTTATGTCCCTAAAGTCCATTTTCTCCCAGAAATCCTTTTTGCGATTTGGAACAAGCTAGGTATCATGATAATCTCATCTGCAGTACAAGTACACAGTTTCAGTACAAAGGGGAAGGACGAAATATCATTTTTTATTTGATTCCAGGATTCAGACCCTAATTCTATGACATGGGTATCACGCAACTAATTTCTCTGCCGAGCTCAATGGGGATGAATGGGCCTTGCTCTGGAAATATGAGTTCAATAGTTGGGTTGTATGAACCTTGGAAGTCTGGAATGTTTTGTCTGATTCTGCTTGTAAACTCTTTAATGCTTTCTGACTCTTCACACTGCCCAAACCCACATGGCAGAGCTCAAATCACATCTGGTATGTCTCATCAACTTCTGGGACACCCCTGCATATTTTTTCAGTGTAGTCTCTAGTGATATCTAGCATTAACCTGAAGAAACATTTTTTTTATTCAGCCTCTACTCTTGTTAAGAAATGGTGCTATTGTTGAATGCTGTAAGAAAGATAGAGATTGGGGCGCCTGGGTGGCTCAGTCGGTTGAGCGTCCAATTTCGGCTCAGGTCATGATCTCGCAGTCTGTGAGTTCGAGCCCCATGTCGGGCTCTGTGCTGACAGCTCAGAGCCTGGAGCCTGCTTCTGATTCTGTGTCTCCCTCTCTCTCTGCCTCTCCCCCGCTCATGCTCTGTCTCTGTCAAAAATAAAAATAAACATTAAAAAAAATTTAAAAAGAAAGATAGAGATTAACATTAGCACAATACTAGACATTTGCTTTTTGGTTGAATGCTTAAAGTAGCCTTAGGTGGTAGATGTTATATCCCCCACTTCAGAAAAAAGAAAGCTGATTTTTTTTTTTTTTTTTTTTTTTTTTTTTTTTTTTAGAGAGAGCATGCAGGTTGGGGAGGGGCAGAGAGAGAGGAGGAGAGAATTCTGAGCAGGCTCCGAACTGTCAACATGGAGCCCAACTTAGGACTGGAACTCACAAACTGTGAGATCATGACCTGAGCTGAAACCAAGAGCCAGATACGTAACTGACAGAGCCACCCAGGCTCCCCAAAGAAGCTAAACTTTAGAGAGGTTAAATAACTTGCTAATGGTCAGATAATTAAGAAACAGAGAGGGGGCAGAGTTCAGGCCTAAGTTTTTCTAATTGTAAGCATCCCCCCCCCCATTTCATGTTGATTGGCTTTACTGGCAAGCTTTATGGACAAGCTCATATCCTTGAATTACTGTAAGAAATATTAGCAAATTGTGGTTCAGTTAGTAGGAAAGGCATGAATGAAAATTTTAGCACTGAAAGGAAAACTAACATTGATCAAGCACTGATTAGATACCAGGTGATGTCACATATGTATCAACATGCGTGGACATCATTCCTTTGCTTAGGCTACAGGTGGGGAAAATGAGGCACAAGATAGCAAACTAACTTGGTAGTATTTACTTCAAGGTGGTATTTTTGTCTGGAGTCTGTGTTCTTCCCAATGTCCTTATAGTGTATGTAGAAAAGGGAAGTAAAAAAAAAAAAAGACTCTTGAACTGGAAAAGAAGGAATTAACAGATCTAAGTAAGGCCACAAAAATTAATAAGTGCATATTTCCAAGAATTTTAAGACCAATGTTAAGAATTTGAATTCAAATTTGTATATATCCTTTTCCAGAAACAGAGGGGTTTAATCCTCCAGATAGTGAATTTGTTTGTGAATATAGAACTTACCTTGTGCTCATTGCATCCAGGAAGTCTGCAGATTTTTTTTTTGTGATGTTGTCCTTTTCTTATCATTGCATAGATTTCTTTGTAGCAGATACTAGAGTAATTGAGAGCTGAATATAACATTCAGAGCTATGCAACATTTTGAACTATATACTATGGTACCATGGGGATAAGAGGTGAGATTCTCACCTTGTCTGAAAGGCAGTATGTTTCTGGAAGGCTCCTTGGTGCAGACCACACCTGGCTACATCCTCAAACTCTCTATCAGATATAGTCAGGTCCAAGATAGAGGATAGAGGAAAGGTGATCAAAGAAAACTAGGATTCCAGGAAGAGAAAAGTTTTCTTTAGTTAAAACTTAATTCATATACACAATGAAGAGAAGCTTTCTAGTGAGGAGATAATGGCACTATTTTCATTAAAATGGGCTTCAGAAGGTAGGTGGGATGAGTAAGTCACATATATACTATGAAAGTAGAAGAAGATAGGAACCCAATGAGACTCATAATTATTGACTCAAGAGAAGAAAGTATGGCACATATTTTTCAAAGTGGGTGATTTATTAGATGTTATACAGGGAACAGAAAAAGTTTTCATGATGAAACAAACTTATAGCCATCAAAATTAAACTTACCCTTTGACTGCATGACTTTTAGAATTTGGATGTCCTAATATGTATTTTGAATCTCCAAGAGAAAAATATGTTATACAGTGTTTTTAAAACTTGTTTGGTCTCTGATCACTGATCATTTTTATTTTTATTTTTTTGTGGAATAGTCTGAGGAGGAATCAATGCTCAATAGAAAAGAAATTTAGCAATCACTGGTTAAGAGAACAATCTTTGATATATGATGATCCTGAGTTTAATACCAACTTAACAGGAATAATTGTGGAATCATGGGACAGTTACTTGCTCTGTATCTGCTTCCACAAATGCTATATAATAATGATCATAGTACCCCAGAGACCTGCTGTGAGCATTAAATGGATACACAAAAATTCTTAACCTAGTGTCTGACTTACTGTAAGCACTTAATACATAGTTGCTGTTATTTGTAATGTTAACGTACCAAAAGGAAAGGAACCAAAACCCAGTGTTATATCCAGCAAAGCGGCACTGAAAAGGGGAATATCAATCCTGTCTTATAAATGTCCACTTTTCAGAGGTGCTATACTTTCTTTTAACTTTAAGTGAATAGTAATTAAGGAAGAAGTGTGAATGATGGTGTATTTGAGAAAGGAGAAGGAAAGGGAAGGAAAACTGAGGTTCCCCAATATGAGACAGGCTGGAGCAGCTTTTATACCACAGGTGCTTACGTGCTTAACCAGTGACCCTGTTATTGCAAAACTTAGTGTAGTTGGTTAAAAGACATTTGGATAATAAAGATGTGTTTTTAGAGTAGAAGGAGTGCCATAAACCATCACTTTAAGAAGTCATTTCCAAAGGTTGAGCAGTATCAGCTTATAAAAAGGGTAACAGGACTTACTGGTCCATTCCTCACCAACACTCTTCTGTCCTGGCCACATTTTTTTTTCTCCACTTGAATTGGATGGAATTAAAGGTAGGATTTTATGCCAGGAAGATGACTTTTGAAGTTATTAATAATTTATGCTCTATGTTTTGTAAAAAAAAAAAAAAAAAAGGATGGGGTGCCTGGGTGGCTCAGTCCAGTTGGGTAAGCATCTGGCTTTTGATTTCCGCTCAGGTCATTATCTCATGATTTGTGAGGTCAAGCCCCTCTTTGGGCTTTGTGCTGACAGAACAGAGCCTGCCTACGATTCTCTCTTTTTTCCTCTCTCTCTGCTCCTCTCTTGCTCAAGTGCTCACTCTTGTTCTAAACAAACAAACATTTTAAAAAGGGATAAGGGAATTTGATATAGCAAAGAGAAATAATGATGTCTATATATAGATAAATTTTTTTCTATGGATTCTTGATCCATTGCTTTTACATTACTAAACACCAAAACCAGTATTTTCTCTTTGCTGTGTTTTGGTTACTAACTTGAAAATTAAAGTGTTCTAGTCTACACAGTATTTGATCAAAGAGAACTACTGTCTGTTTAAAATTACTATTTGTTTGTTTTCTAGTTTTTTCTAACTTCTCAGATTTGATTTTTGATATTTTGTTTTTTCTTTTGTCCACCTTCCTGCTTTCAGCTGAAAGTCACTGAAGTACATTTTAGATTACTGCTTACCTATTTTGATTTTTCTATGTTTCGTTACCATAGTTTCCTTTTTAACGAAAATCACCTCACCTTGGAAGCTTTCCTAAGACAGAAGTATGATGTGCTCTCAAACCCATTAGTTCTATTTGTTAATTTGGAAAGAGACCAAGTTCTTGTCCATTGTTTGAGCATTGATAGTGTATCATATTTGATGGGGGTAAATAAAAGTGATGATTGCTGTGCCTTTATACGGTTGTAAGACTAAAAACCCAAATTATTTCATAGCTATTCTAGCACAATCAGAAATTTAAAGTAACTTAACTTGCCTTGGCGTAATTATTCATATAGGCAGTAACTTTTTTACTAAGGCATTTTTGCATGATGGCTTTACTTTTACTTGTGTCAGTCTTGGAAACAAAAAAGGAGAATCAGCATATTTCTGTATTTCTATAAGCCTGTCAACTTTTAAGCTGTGTTTCCTTTTATAGCCATAGAATTTAATAATTTTAGAATTCATATACTCCAGCCTCCTTATTTTCCTCTATTTATCGGCAAGACAAAATTTAAAACCTTCAGCAGTTTGGCTTTTTCAGCTTATTCATTGAGTAGCCCTTCTCCTGCTCTCAATCTCCACAGATCCCAAAGTAGAGACAAAAGGGAATTCTCGGTATTGTAATGCACACCATGTAGTGACCCCATGCCTTGGAATCTCTGCTATTTTTGCCTGAAATGCCTTCTACTTGCTTTGTTTGTCTGACAAAATTTTTACTAAATCTTCACAGTCGAGCTTTTGTGCAGTCTTCTCCAGGCCAAACTCAAGTGAGCTCATTTGTTCCATCATTTATTCAATTTCATCTCATTATAATATATTAGTTACAAATCTGACTCTTCAGCTAGACTGTGCTTTATTTAAACGTAAAGGCAAGGTCTTGTTTATTTTCCATTGTCAATATCTAGGTCTAGAGTGGAAATCAAACAGTCCCAGATTTAAATCCCATTCCAATACTTACTCTACATGATTTTGAAAAAAATCCACAGAACCTGTCTCTTCACTTGTAAAACTGATATAATATGCTACTTGCCTAGGCTTTGATAGAATTTATGATTTTATTTAAAAAAAAATCAGGGCAATGTCTGAAACAGCAAATATCCAGTTAACTCTTGCTAAGTAGTTGTGGGTAAATGAAATGGATTTTCATTTTGACTTACTGGCAGTATTTTATTTGTTTATTGTTTTCTCAAAGGCATTTTTTTTTTACATTTGAGATCCACATTGAACATTTATCTGTATTTAGTTTGGTCCATTTGTGCACGGATGGCTTTTTGTGCCAACATCTACCTAAAAAGAAGTAGTTCTGGATGGTTACAAGAGTTGTCAAAGTACCCAATAGAAAGTAAAATGTCAAGGTCTCTCAGGTTCAGGAGATTGACCATGGTCTTTGTTAATCTATCTCACGTGTAAACCTGATCTACCTAGTTCATTAGAAGACAGGTCAAACCAGAATGATGCCATGGTTTCCATCCTTCTGTGGGGAGGTCAAACATCTTCTACCATCTCTTTTTTTATGATCCATACGTAGCTTTATAAATACTTCTTTCCTAGTAAAGATGTTCACAAAGCCAAGTGATGACTATTTTAGGGCTCAATTGTTGATAAACTAACTAACCATCAAAGGACTAGTTGGGAAAATTAGGGCTGTTCACTAGAGACTAATCCCTATTATTAACAAAACCACCACCAGTAAAATAGTAACTAACATTTTTTACAGCAATTTACAATATACTTGAGAGTATCACCATCTTTCATTATTTATGATGATACACTAAGATCATTACAACACATGTAATTTATTCAGGTTGATTGTTTTGGAGACCGTGTTGTATAGTAGATAAAATGGGTGTTGAAATTAGGCCCAGGTTTGAATTTTTGTTTATCCACATGGTAGGTTCATAGCTTTGGACAGGTTACTAAAACCTCTGAACCCTCAATTTTCTCATTTATAAAATAATAACTTCCAACTCAGATCACGTTGTAAGCATGGTATCAGAAAATGTAAGTATAGGATTTAGACCAGTGTGAAAGATAAATCTGCTGTTAGAGTTGCTCTAGTTGTTATTGATGTGGTTAACTTCCTTCTCAAATTCCATATTCATCAACTGAAGTTTACCTCACCCCAAACTGAAGATTTTCTTTTCAAAAACCTTCACTTTTTTGTTTATTTGTTTTCTCTTTTTCCGTGAAGGGCATCATCATGCTTTCTCTTACACAGGTGGGAAGAGCATAAGTAAGACTATATTTAACTCATCACCTTCCAGACCGTAGTTGTCAAGATCTGCCAGGCTGTCTTAGTTAGGCTCACCTCCAGCCTATGTGTGCTGTCCCACAACAGGCCTGCCTCATTACTCCTCACTTGGATTATTGTCAGACCATGAATCTGACATTCAGGCTTATGATCCCTCCCTTTGAATCTGTTTTCAGTTACAGTCTATTCCATAAACATATTCCGTTCATGTTTTCTCACCCTGTTTACTCCTCTTGGTCCTGGTGACCTAAATCCTGTCCTTTCATCCTACTGCTGATTATCAAAAGTACCAGATCTCTTGTTTTAAATTTGGGTGTTTATCAAGTGTTTACTTCATGTCAGGAGGTATGCTAGGTACTTTGATACACGCTATCAGTGTGTTTGCTTCTTACAGTCACAGAACCCTCCTCCTATTAGGTGTAAATGTTTTTATACCCTTTTTAGAGACAAACCAAGAGTGCCAGAGATCGAGCACTTTGGTAATGGTTATCATAGCTTTCTGTTTGCCGGTGGAGCTAGGATTTGAATCCAGCACTCTTTAATTTGATGGCACTATCTCTTAAATTAGATACACTGCCTTTTCTTGGGTGCCATGTCCAAATTCTCTTTCTTCCTGATTTTCCCTGTCAAAATTTGTCTTTCTCTTCTATTTCTATTATCATTTGTCTGTGCCTTTTTTAATAAGACCTGTCATAGTATATTTTTGTAGTGAAGGTCTTTGTGGTGAAGTGTATATCTAATCTCCTGTACTGTGTTCTCAATTCAGTAAGAACTTACACCATTTCCTTTTCAACTTTTATTTCCAGTGGTGCCCTGAACAGATTCTTATATGAAGCAGATACTTAGTAAATGTAGAACTGAACTAAAATGAATTAAATTGATTGCATTGACCCAGTGCCCACAGGTATTCAGCAGCAAAGGCTGGAGTTGAACCAGGTTTCTCCTTAAACCGTCTGCTCTTTAAAACCTCATACTGTCAAAGAAAATAGACTCTAGGAAAACAGGTGTGGATTTTGATTCTATTTGTCACACTTAGCAGGACTGTGGTTTTGGGTAGGTTGCTTTACCTATCTCACTTTTTTCTTATACATAAAGTGAGGAAAAAAATCTGTATTACAGATGTGTATTGTAAGAATTAAAATAGAGAGCATATGTAAAACATTGAACACATTCTTGGTCCCTTACATGCTAGTAATAAGTGGTGGTAGTATTCAGCATGGTCCTTCCTATTATATAACAATATAAGAAGTAAGAACCACAAGCTTACTTCCAGTGATTTTTTAAATCTCCTTCCTTCCTTCCTCCCTACCTCTCTTCCTCCCTTTCTTTCTTTCTTTCTTTCTTTCTTTCTTTCTTTCTTTTTCTTTCTTGTTAGGAATCAATATGAAAGTGAGGAAGTCTGAAAGAATAAATGCAATTGTTTCTACCTAGAATAACTGTCAAGTGTTCTCTGAGTCATCAACAACCTTAGAAAGTGCTCCAGGGGGCGCCTGGGTGGCTCAGTCGGTGAAGCGGCCGACTTCGGCTCAGGTCATGATCTCACGGTCTGTGAGTTCGAGCCCCACGTCGGGCTCTGTGCTGACAGCTCAGAGCCTGGAGCCTGTTTCAGATTCTGTGTCTCCCTCTCTCTGACCCTCCCCTGTTCATGTTCTATCTCTCCCTGTCTCAAAAATAAATAAAAACGTTAAAAAAAAATTTAAAAAAAAAAAAAAGAAAGAAAGAAAGTGCTCCAGGCATATTGGAAGGAGAGTGAGCTAGTCATAAGTTAGAACCAAGGCTAATAATCCTCACTTTGGTTCCATTACAGTTAGGCATTAAGTAGTTGATAGAGAATGGTTGGAAAAATAAAATCAAATTAGTTTGTCCTGGAACAGAATGTAAGAGTGGAGTCCATGTACATTGACTAATGCATGAGCCACCTTATAAAGGGAAAACCAGAGAAACTGTCACCATGAAAAACAAATCAGCAACTAGAACAGAAGACAATAATCATAGTAGGTGATTTATGGAAAAGCCATCTACTGTCAATCTTCTCTTGATACTGACTGACTTTGTTCTAATCTATGAAGCAGGTATTTCTGTCCTGTCTTCCCAACTGCACAAACAAGAAAATGGAGCCCCAGAAAGACAATAGGATGGTAAATTTATCCAATCTCTCTGCAGATAAAAATTTTATAATATGATTTCTAATAATTTTACTTTTCATTTTTTTAATGAAGTATATTCTGTGGAACAGAGTAAATGTAAATCAGATTTCAGAGGTGACTTAGAAATCTAAAGATTAATTTATTCAACAAATATTTATTGAATATATACCATGTGTTAAGAATAATGATGTAAATTTAGATACAGTGTTAAAAATAACATACTAAAAAACCCCAAACAAGCAAACAAAAATCCCTACCTACTCTGTCCTCAGATATCCCAGTCTGTGAGAAAGGTAAGTAAACAATACAATTTAGTGTGAGTTGTCCCATGTTAGAGAAAAACATAAAAATAATGGTAACTTTTTTTAAAACTTTTTTTAATGCCTCTTCATTTTTGAGAGACAGAGCATGAGTAGGGGGAGGGGCAGAAGAGAGGGAGACACAGAATCCACACCAGGCTCCAGGCTCCAAGCTGTCAGCACAGAGCCCAATGTGGGCTCATTTCACCCCAAGGCATGGATCTAGATTATGTCCTGATTCCCCAAAGCACAGATGACACGAGACTATCAAGTCAACAACTTTCACTAAAGCAAAAAGATTTCAGCATGGAAAGTGTTATGTATAATTCTGCTGACAAACAGTTTACGGCACAAGAATTCTTGAATCTCTTGTAAATAATTTCGTGATCCCCAAAGAGCTCAAGGCCCCTTAGGTGAAAACCCCAGTAGTAGAAGTACCAATATTCAGAATCCAGAAGATCAAGTCTCACAATGGACTTGGAGTTACCCTACTAGACATATGATGGGGATTCCCATGGGGTTGGCTATGAGGTTTTTACCATATCACTTACCTGCTTACAAGAGGCTCTCAGTAGTCCTCCAACAATCAAGGATGAGATCAGTCTCCTCTGAAAGACACACACATTCTCTAAGCCCTCCCTACCTTACTTTTCAACCATTCCCTGGCCCAAACTCAAAAGTCAGTAATACAAAAACATCATGAAAGAAATATTGTGCCTCAGAGCCTTTGCTTCTGCTGTGTCCTCTGTCTAGAAGGCACTGCCTACTCCAATGCTTAGCTAACTTTATCAATAAAGTCTTATTAAAGCCTTTTTTTCCTAAACCCATTCAGTATTTTCTCTCATATTGATTTTAAAATGTACTTTTTATTGTATTATACACATGAAAGTTATCATGAAACAGGAAGATACTGGCTTTAGCACTATCAGTGTTCATATCCAAATCATGCTACTTATTACCATATAGTTTCCCTAGATGTACGTTTTCTCATTAGTAAAAAGGGTATAATAGTAATGTGGTAGTAGAATTATTATGAAATCAAATGAAAAAACTTATAACATGTCCATTCCATATATAGAGCTATTCAGTAAACAATAATTACAGGCATACCTCCAGCATATTGTGGGTTTGGTTCCAGACCACCACAATCAAGTGAATGTCACAATATAGTGAATCAAATGAATTTTTTTCCTTTTTTGGTTTCCCAGTGCATATAAAAGTTATGTTTACATTATACTGTAGTCCATTAAGTGTGCAATAGAATTATGTCCAAAAAACAATGTACATACCTCAATTAAAAAATACTTTATTGCTGAAAAATGCAAACTGTCATCTGAGCTTTCATTGAATTATATCTTTGTTTTTGCTGGTGGAGGTTCTTGCTTCAGTGTCACTGGCTGCTGACTGATCAGGTGGTCACTGAAGTTTGGTGTAGCTGTGGCAATTTCTCACAATAGGACAACCGTGGAGTTTGCCACATCAATTGACTCTTCCTTTCATGAACAATTTCTCTGTAGCATGTGATGGCATTTGATAGCAATTTATCCATAGTAGAACTTCTTTCACAATTGGAGTCAATCTTTTCAAACCCTGCGACTGCTTTATCAACTAAGCTTGTGCAATATTCTAAATCCTTTGTGTCATTTCAACAATTTTCACAGCATCTTCATTTCAAGAAACTACTTTCTTTGCTCATCCATGAGAAGCAACTCCTCGTCTGTTAACATTTTGTCATGAGATTGTAGCAATTCAAATATAATCATAATGGAAAAGTTTGAAATATTGCAAGAATTACCAAAATGCAACAGAAAAATGTAAAGTGACCAAATGCTGTTGGAAAAATGGTACCAGCACACTTGCTCAAAGTGGGGTTGTCACAAACCTTCAACTTGTAAAACCCATAGTTCCTGCAAAGCACAAATGAGATAGGCTTTTATTATAATTTATATTATTTTTTTTAATTTTTTTTAAGTTTATTTATTTTTGAGACAGAGAGAGAGACAGAGCATGAACGGGGGAGGGTCAGAGAGAGAGGGAGACACAGAATCGGAAGCAGGCTCCAGGCTCTGAGCCATTAGCCCAGAGCCTGACGTGGGGCTCGAACCCACAGACCGCGAGATCGTGACCTGAGCCGAAGTCGGCCGCTTCACCGACTGAGCCACCCAGGCGCCCCTATAATTTATATTATTAATGAAAACTGATAGGAAAGCTGTTTAGAATTCACAGACTTTTGAATTGACTAGATTTTAAAAATAATCATTCTATAACATTCTTATAAGACACAGACACTTTTCTGATGTTAGCCAAAAATCTTGTGGCAGCCTTTTCTATGCAAAAACAAGACCTTGTTATCCTGTTCTAGTTATATATCGCTGTGTAGCTAAGTACCCCAAAACTTTGTGGCTTAGGACAATGCGAATCACTTGTTTGCTCACAAATAGAGTAGGACTTGATTGGGACAGCTTGTTTCTGATCCACCAGACTTCAGAGGGAGGCATTTCAGCTGGAGCTTGGAGGATCTGCTTTCAAAATGGCATGCTTACATGGCCAGGGATATGGGCTTGTTTCTTTCCACCTGGACCTCTCTGAATGCGGCTTGGGCTTCTTCAATGCATGACTTCCAGGTTCCATGAGCGATCATCCTGAAAGATGGGAAAATAGAGACTGCCAGTTTGATAAAGTCTGAGCCAGAAATTGGCACAGCATCGCTTTCACTGTATTCTAATTTGTCAAGAAGTCATAACCCAGATTCAAAAAAAGAGCCATGACCCCCACCATTTGATAGAAACCATGTCAAAGAATTTGGAAGACATGTTTTTGTTTTGTTTTGTTTTGTTTTGTTTTGTTTTGTTTTTTTGTAAGACATGTTTTAAAGTACATCTCTCAAACCTCCCAGCATTCAGTGGTGGAGTCAGGATGTGACTGCAGGCTAATCTGATGCTGAAGTCCATTTCACAAATACTAAAACTGATTTAAAGAGAAATACAAAACGTTTAGGTAATTTGCCCAGGGAAAAATGGTAAGTGAATTCAGTCTTTAAATTAGCTATCATAATATGATTACACGATTAGATGGACCAGTGAATGGCAGTGTACATTTAAATTTTGATGCTTTCCGGGTACCTGGGTGGCTCAGTCAGTTAAGCATCTGACTTTGGTTCAGGTCATGATCTCACGGTTTGTGAGTTCCAGCCCCACCTCAGGCTCTGTGCCAACAGCTCAGAGCCTGGAGTCTGCTTCAGATTCTGTGTCTCCTCCTCTCTCTCTGCCCCTCCCCTACCCACCCTCTGTCTCTCAAAAATAAATAAACATTAAAAATTTATTAAAATAAATTTGATGCTATCAATGAACTGGGTGCAAATACAAGTAAATTGTGATGTAGAGCCTTAGTTTTAACACTGTGGACTGCTATTATGAGCTAGAAAGGCACACAGTGAGGTTGGTAAAACAGTAAAAATTATAATCTTTGTGGCTAAATGATATTCAAGTTAAATCCTTTCTGAACCATCTGTTTCTAAGCAAACAATGCCTCTTTTGCATACATACATGTTGTTTGGATTTAGACTGATTAGCTGCTTGTACTATTCCACACTTTCAGCATACTGCTACAGTGGATGAGGTCGTATGTGGATGGAGAGTGATGACCAGATATCTATAGGGGATCCTCTTAAGGATATTAGGCTTCTGTGTGAGACGGATTGCACAAAGTGTAATTTTACATAACGTCTAAAAAACTGTATAAGGAAAAACAAGCTGAGAATTTGGTCAGAGTTAATAAAATTGGTGGGTTTGAGAACTCATTTTGACTCTGAGCTTCCTAGTAGCTCAGGGAGAAAGCTTTTGTTAAAAACAAAAATATTTTAAAACATGGGTCACTATTCTGCGTCCATCACATCAAACTGTTTGTCCTTTCCTTGTGCATTAAAATAATAATAAAACTGTAGTAATCTCGAAATGATCCAATTATGAAATTTAATAAATAGAATTACTATTGATTTTGTTTAAAAATTTTGAAATCTTCCGCAGCTCTGGATCTCTTACAGGAAGTATAGACTTTGAAATGAGGTGAAGGGAAGTTTCACTGTAGGTTTTTTTAAGTTTATTTCTTTATTTTGACAGGGGTGGAGGGACCAAGAGAGAGAAAGAGAGAGAGAATCTCAAGCAGGGTTCACAGTGTCAGCACAGAGCCTGATGCATGGCTCGAACCCACGGACCATGAGATCATGACCTGAGCTGAAATCGTCAGACACTTAACTGAGTGAGGTGCCCCTCACTGCAGTTTTATATTAGACAGAATGTTAGTATAAAGTCCTTTGGAGTAGTCTCCTTAGGAGACTGGGTGGGGTCTGGGTGATAGAGTCAACAATAATTAGTAATATTTATTCAAGTATTTATTGAGTGCCTATTATAAGCTGAAGAAGTATGTCAATTTATTAAGCAACTCTTATAGAAATGTTGCCTGCCTTCTAGCCAGGTAGATATTATTCCTCTTATGCAGAGAAAAGAGAGGTTCAGGGGGCTTAAGGGGGCTATTCAGCACGCTGCAAGTTTAGAAAGATAGGCTGTAAAGTAAGCTAGGTCTTAATCTAGAACCCACAAGTACTTTTGTTTTGACTTTATATAACACTGCTCTTCTCCCACAGGGCAGGGAGTAAGTGAGAGCAGAGAAATGCGAATGCAGGAAGGAGAACACAGGATGCATGTGACAGCCAGTGACTTAGAGTAGAGAGGAGAAATGAGTATTGTGTATGAAGGGGAAACAGTCTTTTTCTGATTCTCCCCTCTTACGGGACAGTGTTTTCCACCACCCCATCAGTCCAGAGCCTTCTCTTCTGTGATTATTTCCTGTGTCTTACCTTGGAGGTACTTCTCAGAGCTGTCAGATCAAGTCAATCGATGGCCATGTCATACCCTACCCATGACTGTCCTACGGATAGTGTCCTCTTCAGTAGCATGAGCCTCAGAGGGCAGTAATATTGCAGCTTTGCCCACATTATCTGCCCTTTGAGCTCGTATATTACTGTCTGCAAGGATTATTTGCCCCCTGGCTTATGCTGTCTTGTCTTGCTATTCCCCTAGGAAAGCTATTCTCCCTCTCCCTTCCTCTTTCCTTTGGAAGAAGAACCATGACCTCATAATTTGGTGTATTTCCTGCAGCTTCCAGTATGCTTACCCCACATAGTAAATGTTCACTGGGTGGAAATGTGTGAAGCAGTACACAGCTCACAGAGTATTTGAAGACATTTGTGGCTTTTTCACCTTACTATTCTCTCAGCAGCAAAATGTGTGGATTTCCATAGTGTTTCAAAGTGATTTCACTTTAAAAATTTTATTCGATCCTCACGACAACCCTGTGAGGCAAACCATAATGATGATATCTATATTACACAGGGAGGAAACTGAATCTTAGCATGGTTAATTAACTTGGCCAAGTTCCCATAGCTACCTTGTAAAACATTTCTTGAATGAAGGAAGTATGGAAGAATGAGGTACAGTAAAGACTTGAGAACAAATCTAACTACATGTTCAGTGTTCCTTCCAATATACTGTTTTGTCACTCTACTGACATTGGTTAAACTATATTCAAAAAGAATATTTGCAATGTTTAAAATGATTTATAATAGCACAAGTCAAGTCAGTGGTGGTGGGAAGGCAAGGACAAGAAAACATAGTGTTTTTTTGTTATTTTAATTTTTGTAGGAGATAATGTGTCTCAGGGAGCATAGGTAGGGCAAGCTGGATGGGGCATATTTCTGGCAACTTAGAAAGTATATGCTGTCGCACCCTCAAAAGTAACATTGTAGGCATTGTTGCCGCATCCTCTGCTTATTAAATCAGACTTCGAAGAACAGATTTTCAGTTTTTCCATATTCTTCTCTCATTAAAGGCCTTGAAGAATATAAGGTGAAAAGTACCTACAAGCCATTTCTGATCTTTCTGTCTGTCTCAGCTCTATGAATAGAATTGTCTCTTCCCTAAGCTTTAATCAGTGTCTCACTGAGTAAGTAGTGATAATCAAACAGATTTTTAATACTTTAACCCATTATATTTAATTGGGCTCTTTAAGTTATAGGCATAAATAGAAACGGATGAATCCCCTGGTACTAGATGCTGTTTACCTGGTTCACTTCAATGAATCAACTTCTCAATCCAACTCTACTCCCTATGGAAAATAAAATAAAATAAAACCCTGCAATTAAATGTATGGTGCAGGATCATTTCGTGCTGGCAATAATTATATGGGAGAATTTAGAATCTCATCAGAAGGTCTAATTTAGAGTAATAAACCTTCTAGCTAATCTTATACCTAAAGTCAACGGTCCCGCTCTAATGTTGATGATAATGTGGAAGCCTAAAATAACAGACTGAATGAAAGATAACCATCATGCTAAATTATTTCTGTGCGTGAGCATAACACACACTATGAGGGAGATCGTATTTTCAGAGTTGGGAAAAGAGAATTTGTTTTGTTTTGGATGTCACAAGTATTACTCAAGGTACCAGGCCAATCCTGAAGAGGTAGAATGATAGAACTTTAGTAGGCTGAGACTGATGGCATTGCAGGTAGAGAAGACAGCAGAAGCCAATTCAGCAAGGTGGGAGACCACATGGAAATAGTAATGGGATTTATAGGACTCAAATATTTGAAGGGAAGATGGATGGAGGAGAAGGCAAGCCTTCTCACTCTGTACTTTTAGAAGGTTGCCTGAGGTGTGTCATGGGTTTGGCTGCAGGGCTGAAATGCCTTGGGTGTTTTTTGTTGTTGTTGTTGTTGTTTTGTTTTGTTTGTCTTTAATAACAGAATTATTACAAGTGGCCCCACTAGGGAATGCCATGAATAGATCTGTACTTTATACAAAGCCACTGTGGCTATAGAATATAACATGAGCTGGAGAAGATAAAAATTGGAGGTGTTGAGGAAACTTGTTGCCATTATCTAAGGGAGAGGTGGTGAGTCTGGAGCTTAGAAGTTTTGAAGTAAGGATGTGGAAGGCTTTCTCTCATAGTGTAAAGTTCAAATTGTAGAGCTACAGTTTATGGAAATTGAAAAAAAAATGAAACTAGAGAATGATTGAAATTTTAAAGAGAAAGATAATGGAGGAGAAAGACCAAGCTGAAAAAGGAGGGCACCGAGAGGACATGTGCTCACCAGTGATTCAGGACAATGTTTGGCTCCTGTGCAGAGATGTTGTGCCAGCAGCTGCTAGGCGGGGCTGGTCATCACAAAAGGCCAGGCATAGTTGTCACCGCCTATTAAGAGACTCAACAAAGCTGTGAAATGAAGGCTATGCAGAATATGGCAATGAGAAGGGAGGAAGAAAGGTATTACATTAAGAAATGTCTAAATGAAAGGGGCAGATAGAAGAGGAGGGACTCTAAGCTTCCAGTTTCTCAAGAGCTAGAAAGAGGAAGAAACTTTTTGCTATGAGTTCTGATAAAAGAAGAGGTTGAAAGGATTAGGAAAGTAGGAGACCAATCATAATTAAAAAAAAAAAGAATTCTAGGAATTTTGAAAGTAAAGCCCTAGATGTTAAGATTTGAAGTGTGCTGTTTAAGAAGTTCATTGTGAATTTAAATAATTTTTACCAGCTGTTCAACAGTGAAATCTTGGAGAGTAATAAACCAATGTGGCTAAAGCATGAGGGAGAAGCAGGGTTGCACAGTGGACTTGATTGCTGTTTTGATTGCTTCCTGAGTTCTATTGTTTAACAGCGTATTTGGGATTTGTGAATGACAGTAGGAGAATGAAAGGAAAACAAGAATGCAAACTAACATGTACGAAATATTAAGCTTGCTTTATAGGCTGGGCATTTGTATGAAGACTGCCATACAGACCACCCCCTTTAATCTTGACAGGATTGACAGCGGGTTAGCACATTTTATAGCTGAAAATGGTGCTCAGAAATGTTAAGTCGCTTTCCTGAGGTTATACTGCTAATATTTGCCAGAGCTATAATGACATTAGGTCAGTAGTCAATTTTTCCTTGTATTTATTCAACCCACAAATGTCAGTGAGTTCAGATTATGAACCAGGTGGTGCACAGGGCCCTGCAGAAGAAACCATCTTTGCCCTCACAATACTTAACACTCTTGGAGGGAAATCTGGAGGGGAAAAGCTGCCTCTTGATTATGCTGACGTGAGGTTGACTGTTAAGGTACATGATACAGATATGGCAGTGGAAGACTATGTTTTGAAAGAATCCCCTTTCTAAAAGAAATATTGTTTGCAACTGTGACTTTGCAGCCTCAGAACTTGAAACACTGCTCCCCGCCCTTCTGTGCTCAACCTTCATGTTTGGTTTTATTTCATTGACTCTTTTTCTTCTCCACCTCTCTCCTCACCAGCCCCTACATCTGAATACCTCTGTGCTCTATGCCTTTGTAGACACTGTTCCTTTTTCCTGGGATCTCCTGTCCCCACTTGATATTCTGGTAAACTCCTAGTCCTACCTTCAGCCTCAGCTTTCCCTGCTTTTGGAACCTTCCCTGATATCACCAGGTAGGTATAGATGGCTCTCTAAGCATTACTCACCCTCTATGCAGAAATTTGGTTAAATGTTGGCCCCATGGGAGAGTGTTTACATTTCTTCTTCCAACCAGAGTCTTGAATTCAGGAACCACAGATTTCTATCCTGGTTTCACAATGCCTAGTATATGGGAAGCGCTGGGAAATATATGTGGGAGAAATGGCTGGGCATGTTGATAAAGGGATCTATCTTTTTAATATCCATAGAGGTGCAAATCTTTGCCTGGTGGCATTGAGGGAATGTTTCTCCAAGTGTCATGACCACATTTGTTTTGCATTTTAGTCTATTACCATAATAATGACTCTCTATTTGCAGCTTATGCATTTGAAAATAAATTGCCTTGCCTAGGAAATAGGGGGAGGGAATGCTATTAAATGACCATAATTGTTGTTGCTTTAATAGTCACCTGTATGTTATGAAATCTGAACAGAAAAATTCATCTGAAAGACTTGAAATGCTTAGTCCATTATTAAGTATGCTTTCTTGGTGGAATGATATTTTACAGAAAATATTTTCCTATTCCACTAAGCTATATTTTATTTAACAAGAGCATGAATATATCCTGAGGTGGGCTTAAAAAGTAGGAGAGCTAGCCAAATGCCAAAAAATTATCCCAGCTCTGGAGCTAAAACTACACAAAGAGAAGAATAATGGCATTGGGGACAAGGACTGAATGTGCTGTGATTTCCTTCTTGCACACATCTGCACACACAAGCAGTTCAGCATTTTTAGAATTTCCTCTTTTGCTCCAAAAACTTCACCAATTTCCATCTCACCTATTCCTTAGGGTTCCCCTAATCGATGAAGCTTCCCTCATTTTCTCTCAGCCAGT
Organism: Acinonyx jubatus; assembly: GCF_027475565.1. Taxonomy (NCBI): domain Eukaryota; kingdom Metazoa; phylum Chordata; class Mammalia; order Carnivora; family Felidae; genus Acinonyx; species Acinonyx jubatus. Next base: position 62,389,218 of record NC_069390.1, on the reverse strand, counting down.
ACTTGTTATTTTTATATCCATTTATGTTATCATAATTTCTTATAGGTCTATAACTTATATTAACTGATAAACCATTTCAAGTCAGGAACATTGTCTTATCCACCCTTGTGTTCCCTAGTGCCTGGTAAGTTGTTTGCTCCATAGAAAGTACTCAAGAAATATTAAAGTGACATATCCCAACCTCAATTCTAATGATTGGAAGTAACTCAACAGTCATAAGTTTTCTGATATTATACTATATTATGTATTTGATTAGTTACAAGAAAACAAGACATATTATATTTTAAATTGCGTGGTAATTGGACCACGCTATATTTAGTATTATACTGCTGTTGCTACTTTTATAAGAAAAAAAATGATGCTCCCTGTACTATATACAACTATAAAAACTAAAATATTAGCAATCTATAAAAATAACTTTTTTTCTCTCATTTTTTGAACCTCCTGTGTTGCTATTTTAGTTGGTAAGTGAATTTTGTTCTCAATAAATATCAGAAAAGATAGAATTTTCTTTTTTAGTATTTAAGAATTATTCTCTTGGGGCACCTGGGTGGCTCAGTCTGTTAAACATCCGACTCTTGATCTCAGCTCGGTCATGATCTCTCAGTTGGTGAGATTGAGACCGCCATTGGTCTCTTCACTGACAGTGCAGAGCCTGCTTGGAATTCTCTCTCTCCCTTTTTCTCTGCCCCTCCCTTGTTTGCGTGCTCTCTCTCTCTCTCAAAAATAAATGAATAAACTTTTAAAAAAAACTAAAAAAATAATTATTCTCTCTTATTATCTACTATATGATGGGCATTTTGTATAAATTAATTTTAATTTTCACAACAACACTGCAAGACATAGGAAATATGGAATGGCATGGAAGTTAGATAGAAGGTGAAGTTAGATTGCAAGGGAACTTTCAAGCCCTTTATGTGAGCAAAGTTGTCAGGCTCTATCCTGATGATAATGAAAAGATATTCAAGCATTTTAAGTAGAAAGCAACATGATCTGATATTTCAACACAAAAACTACAAAAGAAGAAACTGGTGTGTCTATTCCTGAAAGGTCATTTTTTTTTTCTCCATTATAAGGTAAAAAGGAATATTTTGTATTCCTATATGCTGATTAATAGTTTTGTATATTTTCCAAGTATGTGTGAAAAAATTCATTTTATTAACATTGAAGAATAAAAAGAGAGTTACACAAATCTCCCACACAGAATAATTCCAATTAATTTAATTTAGATGCTCTGTGCTCAAGGAAATAATACACAACTCCCTGTCCCTGAAGTATAGCCTGCCCATAGTGACTTCCTTCTGACAATGGTATGAGAAGGGGCTTGGAGGGGAGGGTCATGTTACACTGGAAAACCTGGTAAACACCACTTCAACCAGGTGATCAAGGTCAGCATCAACAGTGATAAGTCATGTTGCTAAGCATGTACCTTTGGAATGCTGTGAGTAGAATGGCACTTTACTTCTGTGGTCTTGCTCCCCAAAACCTGTAACCCATTTCTAACTATGAAGAATAGACAAACCAAATCAAAGGACATTCTATAAAGTACCTGACAGTACTCCTGAAAATTGCTGAGGTCATCCTGAATAAGGAAGGCCTAAGAAATTGGCACAGCCAAGAGAAACCTCGGGAGATATGACAACTAAATTTAATGTGGTGTCCTAGATGAGATCTTGGAACAGGAAAAGGGCATTAGGTTAAAAACTAAGAAATGCTGAATAAAAGATATATTTTACTTAGTATTAATATGTAAATATTGGTTCATTAGTTGTAAGAAATGTACCATGCTAATAATATAAGATTTCAGTAATGGGAAAAACTGAGGCTGAACATCCTGTACTATCTTTGCAACTCTGCTGTAAATCTAAAACTAAAACTAAAAGTCTATTTAAAAAAAAGGTAATTACACTAAGGACTGCTACACTGAAACTTTACTAAATGCTATGTAGTGACCCATTAATGGATGAGGAGATGGAAATTACTAGTAAAAAAACCAAAATTAGCTTTTTGAAGTTTGGCTGTAGAATATTTTATTGAGATATATCTTATTTCCTGACAGGAACTTCAGTTTTCTTGATGCTGGGGCCTTTTGTTCAAGGGATACTTTGACTTTGTGAAATGAGCACTAGACCGAGAGTCCCTTCTCTTCAGTGTATGACTTTAAGTAAATTTAGTTTGCAGTTTGTCTGTAAACTCGAGGTGGAAGTCTCTGTCCATTTGTTAAGTGATATTACATCAAAGAGTGGACCTGAGGAACACCATGCCTAATCTCAAAGAGAATTCGAGATAAGTCGTTTGAAAACATATGTATAGAATTTCCAAGTGTACAATGCTTTGGAGAGGTAAAAGGAAATCTGAACTTCACCATCTACACATCTCATAGACATCTTACTGCAGTGTTGTGAATTGCCAACCTATCATTGTTCTTCCAGATGTAATCCTTTTTGGACTCTTAAACTGTCTTTTGTCTCTCATTTTCCTCATGTCAGTTTTACACTTCAGAATTTGTTAAACTGGGATAGAGAGGAATCCAGTGTTAACTTAAATTTAAGAAGACCATACAGCCTACTAGGAATTAGTCCTTTCCCTCTCCAACATATTCCCCAGTTACTGGGAGGTACGCTGGGCCTCACGTGTGCTTAAAGTGGATCACTCAGGTTTGCTGCTCTGACTGTGCCCTCTGATGCCCGTCCTCTTCGAGACTGCAACCTCAGTGGACCGAGTGCTTTCTCACTATGGATTGCCACTGCTTCATTTTTTTTTCCTTACTTGCTCCAATTAAAGAATGCAGAGAATCCCCAAAAGACAAAGGTCAGGCTATACTTTTAACAATATTTTACTGAAGATTGACCATAACAGAAAAGAAGTACAATGTAGAGAATACATTACAACCTTAGCCCAAAACGGGGCATTTGTTGGGGTCCCTCTTCCACCTAGATTTGTCCCTCATTTCTTTTTTCTCCAGGTTTATTGAACTAAAATTGACATATTTAAAAAAAAATAGGAATTTTCTGCCTTACTTCTGACCTACCTTTAAGGTCTGGGCCTACCTTACTACTTTCTTATACAAGATTCCTAGACATTTCAATACTTCAGGGTATAGGTCAAACTAACTCTGAGTACCAAAGGAGAAGTTGATTTTTCTTCATTGTAAGGTCTTTTAGGGTTGTCATAATAAAATACCACAAACTGGGTGGCGTAAGCAACAGAAATTCATTTTCTCACAGTTCTTGAGCCTAGAAGTCCCAAGATCCAGGTATTGGAAGGTTTGGCTTCTTCTGAAGTTCTCTCCTTCAGTTCTAGATGGCCACCTTCTTTCTGTGTTCTCATATGGCCATCCCTCAGTCTGTGTTCTTTTTTCCTCTTCTTATAAAGATACCAGTCATAATGAATCAAGGCCCACTCCAATGACCTCATTTAACTTTACTTACCTCTTTAAACGTCCTATCTCCAAATACAGTCACATTCTGAGGTACTAGGGATTAGGGCTTTAGCATATGAATTTCATGGGGTACACAGTTCAGCTCAGAACATCTCTCTTTTTTTTTCTTTTATTTTAGTCTCTTCCTCTGTAAACTAAAGAACTGGCTGCATTTTTGGTGGTTTCCACCTTAGACATTCTGTATTATACAGAAAAGGTGGACCTTATTATGAGATCAGGTACTTGAGCAATTTCATCTATGTCACCTGACTGAGGGTCTGAATGCTAAACACTGAAATGCAGAGTGATTCTTACAATACAGTGGTACCCAGCAGGAGTACACAGGCTTTGTTATTCTCTTAATTGAAGTCATTTCACAATTTTAGTTCAGTCATTTGTTTCATGCCTGAGTGACTTATAATAACTTTATTTGCTATTCTCAAAAGAGGCGCAAAGAAAGAGAAACAAACAAAAAATCCTCCTCTGCTTATCCTATTGAACAATCCGCTCTTATTATCTACCAGAAAGAATCAAAGACTATATTATTTTTCAAGTTGCAGCCACAACTTTCACCTTGCGAGTTTGTATAAAATGCCTATAATTTTTAAGATGGAGCAGTATGACCCAGATTCCAGGATTTCCTCCCTCAGCTCTGAGCTTGACTGGGGTTCCTTCCTTCAGATCACAAGGGCCCAGGTGGTCTGGAGGCCTGACACGGAACTGGCAGAACCCCTACCATGGAGCAACCTGATCTCAAAAGAGGGTCTGAGGGGAGACAAGCTATTTGGTATCAAGGAAAAAGCATGCGTTCTGAGGATGGAGAGACATGTTTCCAACTTAGAGAAGAGAGAGGACTAAAAGTCATCATGTTCCCAGAGTGGAATACAAGATTTTTGGTAGACTAAAATATTACCACTGTGGAGTTTTACAGATAGACCGCTGACATTCCCGTCCTGCCCCCACCTTCTTCTCCATATAGCAAGTTGATCCAGAAGAGTCCATGTTATAAGTTACTTGTCAGTGGTATACAGTCAACTGGATTAAAAAAAAAAAAAAAACCTTGCCATTTTATTTGAAAATAACTTCAAACCTGTTATAGAAAAGTTGCAAGAAAAAAATAGTACAACAATACTCTTTTTTAAAAGATTTTATTTTTTTAATGTTTATTTTTGAGAGAGAGAGAGAAAGAGAGAGTGAGCAGGGAAGAGGCAGAGAGAGAGGGGAACACAGAATCTGAAGCAGGCTCCAGGCTCTGAGCTGTCAGCGCAGAGCCTGACACAGGGCTTGAACCCACAAACTGCGAGATCATGACTTGAGCCAAAGTTGGATGTTTAGCCTAACCTACTGAGCCACCCAGGCACCTCAACAATATTCTTTGTTTTTTAATGTTTATTTATTTATTTTGAGAGAGAGAGCATGAGCAGGGGAGGGGCACAGAGAGAGAATCCCAAGCAGGCTCTGCACTGTCAGGGCAGAACCTGATGCAGGGTTTGAACTCATGAAACATGAAATCATGACCTGAACTGAAATCAAGAGTTGTATGCTTAACTGATTGAGCCACCCAGCCACCCCAGTAAAATGATGCTTTTTATCCAAGATTACCTGTTGTTAATATTTGATTCTATAATTTCTGTACACTTTCTGGATTAGTTAAGGGAGCATTAGACAAATTAGGGACCTTTAAACCTAATGACATTTGTATGTATTTTCTTAAGAATTGGAAATTTCTCTTAGATAACTACTCTGTATTTATCAATTTCAGTACATTTAATATTTATAAAGTATTTTATTCAGTCTACTATCTGTGTTCCAGCTTTGTCAATTGACCCAAATATGTCCTGATAGTGTTTTTTTTCCCCCTCAATACAATATTCAGTTGAGTTGGGTATTATATTTAACTATCACGTTTCTTTAACTTCCTTTAATCTGGAATATCCCGACTGTCTTTTGTTTTCCATGGATTTTTTTTCAAAATTTACATTTTAAAAGAATACAGTCCTACCTCTCTTTTTAAATAGAATGTCCCCCATTTATAGTTTATCTGATGCTTCCTCAAAATTAGATTCAGATTTTGCAAGATGTTTTGTCCTTCTCTGAATGTCACATTGAGAGGCATGCGATGTTCTCAATGGTGATATTCATTTTGATTACTTAGAGTGTTGTCAGATTTTCCTCACTATATAATTACTATTTTCTTGTCTTGCAACTAATAAACAGTCTATTCGGAGATTCCTTAAGACCATGAAAATACTCTGCTGCTCATCAGAATTTGCCCCTAGGTTTAGCATCCTTTGATGCTTTTTGCCTGATGTATATTATTTTTTTTTCTCCATGATGGGTGCAAAATGCTCATTTTCCAACTCTGACATTCCACCTACTTTTACCAGTGGGCACCTAGCATTCTGTTATGGACAAAGACCTTTACTTCTCTCTTTATCTGTTATTGAAACCCAAATTCAGATTTCTGTCACTAGAAAGGCCAATACTCAAGAGAGGAGCTTTGATTGGAAAGAGATAGGAGTTTTCAAGCAGGAGGCCAGCCCCCCAGGGAGAAGGTGGAGTCTTGTCCAAAAGCCAACCCGAGGTTTTCACCTGGCCCAGGGTTTTTTAAAGGAGTTTAGGGTAATTAATAAGGGGAGCAGAGGGATCTGTAACATTTCTTGATTACATGCACACTTGATGATACTAGCTATAGATATTACCTCAGTGCTCAGAGGTTGTGCAAGGAGGTCTGGTTCCTTAGCACCTGGGGTTGTGCAGAGGTGCTTTGTTCTTTCTAGGAAAGAATGTATGATCTATAGATATACAAAGGAAGTTGAATCAATCATGCAGGCTAAGGGTGTTTGCTAAAGATTAAAGACTACTAGGTTGGCTGGTATGACCTAGGTGGTTTTACATCTGTCTATCTATCTATCTATCTATCTATCTATCATCTGTCTATCATCTATGCATCTATCTATCTATCTGTCTATCATCTATCTGTCACCTATCTACTATCACTTATCACCTAGCTAGCTAGTTAACTCTAGTGGATTGAAAAATTGCTGATGTTTCTTTTCTTTTCTTTTCTTTTCTTTTCTTTTCTTTTCTTCTCTTCTCTTCTCTTCTCTTCTCTTCTCTTTCTTTTGAAAAAGGAAAGAACTAGTCAGTTCATAAGCTGAGTCTTTTATTTACCTGGTAATTAGCTCATTATTATGGTAATTAATATGTAATATGTGCATGCCAGCAAGTGACTTTGTGCTGGAGATTGTACTTTCAAGGAGCTCACATTCTAGGGAAACATACATATAAGTATTCTAGAAAAGAAGTTACTGTAATACTGTATTTTTACTAAAAATCAATTAAAATAGAGGGGAGGGTGGGTGAGGGGTATTGAGGAGGGCACCTTTTGGGATGAGCACTAGGTGTTGTATGGAAACCAATTTGACAATAAATTTCATATTAAAAAAATGTTCACTAAAAAAATAAAAGAAAATATATGACCTTTACACTGTTATGGGTAACTTAATATGATGATATTGATCATTCAAAGTGGGTTGAAGATCACGTTCATAATTTCAGTCGATAAATAGCAAAAGTGTAGTCAAACCTGTCCTTCAGCTCATTTTTCCAAGAAGATGAGTTATGGTTGATACTAAAAGGTTAAGAGTAAAACTATAGGGTAAATATAAAGCACAAGCCTCCCCATTTATAAGTGCAATATTTTCTGTTTTAATCCTTCCTTAAAACGACTAATATGAGCATGGTGCTAAAGAGAAAACAATGTCTTTCTGTCTCTCTCTTGAAATGCATTCAGGAAGAAAAATTTTGAATAAAATACATGAATGGTAAACAGGTGTTCTTTAGTAGGCTTTTATTCTGGTAAACCAGCAAACTTGTATTTATCTTGATAATTCGCATGTTAGGAATTCTTTTTTATGAAAGGTGTAAATGAGGTAGGAATTGGACACATACATTTTTATGGGCACTGTTTCTGAAAAGGTGAAACTGGAGGTCCCTGAGATCTTCCAGCTGTGATCTTAATTACTCTTCCCATCCCACCTGCCTGAAATTATCTCATGGCTTAGAACATTGGTGGAATAGGGTAGGATCTGGGGAATTGGGGAGGAAACTAGCATATAGTAAGCAATTCTTAAATGCAGGCTTAATTGTGGTTCATTTTATAACCATGTAAGCTAGATTGTAAGATAGGTATTTGTACCCATTACATAGATGATGAGTCTGAGGTTCAGAGAAAGAAGTGATTTGGCAAAGATTATAGAGGTAGTAATTGACTTTGTTCAGGTCAGACTCACTTCTTGCCATATCTCAGGCTCTTTTCACTGCAGAGGTGTCTGATGCCTGGTGCATAAGTCCAGGGTAGCTAACCATTAACTCTTATGCAACTGTCTTGTCAAGACTCCAAGACCATCTGCAGAAAACAGCCTATATGCTGATGAAGGTTGTCAAGAGGCATCTGTCCAATCCTGGAGAAATGCCTATTCCAACATTTAAAAATGACAGTGTGTATTGTGCATTATGCTTTTCAAACTGCCTTCACATCCATTATCTAATTTGATCAGCAATGAATTTCATTAAGAGGAAAATATTTTTATTAAATAATTAACTAATTTGCTTTCATTATTGTAATGGATGGGAGTAGAGCTAAAAGAAAAACATCAAACTCCACCAGGCTAAAGCTCTGACTGGGAAATTTGTTCTGTTGCTTTGGAACTTCTTTTTGAGCTCTCTCAAAGCCGTCATTAAGTTGTGCTGTGTGTGATGTGTTGAGTCACTCCTCCCCGTCATCATTCAGGTGCAGCTTGCCACTTGGTAATGGGGTAGTGTCTACATATGGGTCTTGACAGATCTATCCTCGTAACACTGTGGCACTTTATCTCAACGAACAAATAGACTGGCAACCAGTTTAGATATCCAAGGGCTGATCTCTTTTGGAAGCAGCTGCTTGGTAGAATCTGTCAGGAGGTAGATGGCATTGGCATTTGGGAGTTGAGTCACCTTCTGTAAAGTGCTGTGTTTTCTCCAAGTGTGTCCATAAAATACTGGCATACAAGAATGGTTTAAAGAATTCACTTACTTATTTTTATGCAGATGATATTTGTGATTTGGCAAACATTTCTTTTGTTTTCATTGAAATAGAAAAAAAAGAAAAAAGAAGGAAATTAAAAAGAAATATGAATACTTTCTGTGGTTAGAGATTTATTTTGACACTTTACCCACACACCAAATGTCGTGAAATCTGTTTTAAAATGCCCATTTAAAAGCCATTTGGGGCACGCCTGGGTAATTCAGCTGGTTAAGCATCCAACTCTTAATGTTGGCTCAGATCGTGATCTCATGGTGTAATGGGACCGAGGTTCACAGACAGTCATGACACCGAGGCTTTTCTTTCCAGGAAGCAATTTTATTTGTGCCTGCAGGGGCTCATTGGGTTCGTACCCAAAAACCTGAGCCCCAAGTGCAGCGGGGTGTAGCCTTTTATACAATTTCTACTTCTTTGTCCCCCATACATGGTAACATACAGACATACGATCTTATTGGGCGGTCTGTGTTACAGCATTGTGAGGAATGTTATGTATGCACATATAGCCAGGTTGTCTTCCCTTGTTTTGAGGTTTTCACCACATTTCTTAAGGAGGGACTCTACCACAGTGGTAGTGAGATTGAGCTCTACGTTGGGTTCTGCACTGGGCATGGGACCTGTTTATCATTCTCTCTCTCCCTCTCTCTCTCAAAATAAATAAACATAAAAAGATAAAAGCCAGTTGGTTTTAAGTTGCTGTTTCATTAAAAGATGGTAATGTCATAGCAGAAGATTGGCTAACTGTTCTAACATGGACTTAATGATAGATGGGTTCAATATAGTACAAGATTGATGGGGGCAGCACAACTTTGTGGATCCAGAAACTTATTCATCATATCAAGTGATGACAAAATTCTTGGATAGTTGAGTTACAGTTACCAAGTTTATTTTTGATAATCTGAAAAATTCATGTTAGCCAGCCATACCTGGATCCACATAGGTCTAGGCTTGCAAAGTGACTAAAATTTTCATGCCAGCTAGTCAGGGCACTGACATCTTCTCTGAATAATGCTAGATATGTGCTGGCATTTAAAAAAATCTTTGGGGGTGCCTGGGTGGCTCAGTCGGTTGAGCATCCACCTTCAGCTCAGGTCATGATCTCACGGCTCATGGGTTCCAGCCCTATGTTGGGCTCTGTGCTGACAGCTCAGAGCCTGGAGTCTGCTTTGGATTCTGTGGCTCCCTCTCTCTCTCCCCTCTTCCGTTCATGCTCTGTCTCTGTCTCTATAAAAAAAAAATAATAATAAATGTTAAAAAAATTTTCTAATAAAAAATTTTAAAAAAATCATTGGATTAATAATTTCCTTTTAGGATATTCTTGACAGAGTATTTTTGTTGTATTTCTTCCAAAAGAGTTGAATGGTAGTCTATTACATGTACTGATTGTAGAATCAGAGAATATCTGAATTCTAGTTCCTCTTATGCCAGCTAGTTGTTTGACTCTAAGCGAGTCACTTAAGCCACCTGAACTTCAGTTTCTGTAGAACATGGATGGTAATATTATCTCCTTTATAGACATTTTCAAAAACTTAGAGATAAAGTGTATTGTAGAGAAGGAAATGTTTTTACTCTTCCTGATTCTTTTGGCTAGTCTATTAACTAAAGGGACATGAAACAGATTAACAGTAGAAAAATATATTTAATTTCATTTGTATGGGAACCTCACAAAGACATGAGAGGCTCCAAGACAGGCAATTGAGGCTTATATGCCATCCTTAGCTAGAAGGGAATAGGGCTCTGGGGTTTCAGAGTGAGGAAAGTAATTCACAGAAGATAGGAAGAACAGATGTTTTGTAAACAGACCTTTGTCATGCCTTACAGAGACAATGGGACCCAGAGAGGAATTTGAACAAACAGGCTGTGAGGAGGTCTCCCACCTTATGACACCTAGTTCATACTCTTTATAGTTATCTCCCACATTAGCTCTCTTCCTGGAACAGAGCCTCTATCTAAATTCTAAGAGACAGTTAAGGGGGAGATAAAAAGCTCTTCCTGAGACTTTTGGGCCTTAATGATCTTTGGCTCAAAATAATCCATGTGTCATATGGTATATTTAGAGGGGCTCATTCTGAAACCTTTCAGTATAAAACATCTGCTACAAAACTTAGCATATATTAGGCATTCAATAAATGATAGCTATCACCACCACTGTTATAACCACCATCATCATCATTATCATCTTAAAAGGTTTGCTCTAATTTTAGACATATCTTTATTAGATTTACAAGTTCTGCCATTCTGATTTAATTTGGTAGAATTCTGCCTCTTTAGGCGACTTGTGCTAATGTAAAGCATTATGTGTGAGCTTTATAAACCCCTCAGAGGTAAATGTATCACCTAGTTATGGGGAAGTGTATATAAATATATATTATATATATCCAAAGATAAAGAGAACAACTAGAGCCCTCCAGTGTGAACTTATGCTGTTGATGTTCTCTTATAGTGTATCTAATATGACCAAAATCTAGACATTCACTTTACAAAAAAATAATAGAGTAGCTACCATTTACAAACATCTTCTGCCTACTATGCCTGCTACCTCATTTTATCTTCACAAAAGCCCCGAAAGTTAGATTGTGATTTCAGTTCTATGGATTAAAAAAACAGGGTTAGGCAAAGTTAATTAAATTTTTTTAACTTCACACAATTAAAGAGTACTTGATGTGGAATTCAAACCCTAGGACAATTGAACTATAATGCCTGTGAATGTTTGTGATACTCTACCTCTCAGAAAACACAAACCACTAAATGTTGGGATAGGTAGTTAATAAAAGGCCCTCACTTTGAACTCTGTAGTCCAAAGAGGCCTCATTTCTGTTTGATATCAAACTTGTTGAACCTTCACACCTTTTCAGTATCAACACTGTGTGAAATAGAGACTCTGGCTAAATCATGGACTTAGAGCAAAGATCTGATTGTATAAGGTTTGTAACTTTAATTTTTCTCTGATACCGGCCAAACTTAACACCCTAAACATTTTTTCATTATATCATTGCCCAACTAATGGCAACGGAGGGAAGGAATATAATCCTTCTCAAATGATCATTGAATATGACTTTGTTGCAAAGGAGTTAATATTTCAACATTCAAAATGACAACTCCTTTCATGCCTTTATATCGACTCCTCTTTATACCAAAGAGCCAGAATTACAGTGGGGTCTTTTTATTTATCTGTGGCCTGGCAAACTAGTAATATTTCACACATGGGAATTTTCTTTCTAGGTCTTAAAATAAAAATTTTATGAATATAGCATCATTTTAATAATAAATCCAGACCCTGGGGTGACTAGTCTACTTTCTCAAACACAGGATAGTTTGTAAAGTTACTGAATTGAAAATCTATAGTAAACATGACATTTCCCTCTGGGACAACTAAAAATGGTGTTTCTCTGATTTTACTAAGGTTTGAGCAGAGTACAAAGCATGTCTAAACAAATATCATAAAAAATCATCTAATATTTTCAGTGAGCAAGGTACTATCCTCAGGACTGGAGATTCAAGAGACAAATGCTATTCAGCCCTTGATATTAAAGAAGTCATAGTGTAATGAGAGTAAAAATTAATTACAAGGCAGTATAATCATTGGTATGATAAAGATAGTTCAGGCTGCCATGGAAGAGGGCAGGACGTTCCTTGATCATGCGTTTGGAATTAGATATAGTTGGTTTGAGTCCCTTTTGAAATGTCCAAATGCAGTAAACAAGTAACAGTTGACTATATGAGCATAGGAGTATAAGACTGTTTTGGGGTGTTGTTATTTATATTAAGTAATATGTTGAGAAATTAATAATTTAATTGGAGTAGCAGCTAGCATTTGTTGAACAATTAATATTTATCTGGTGATGAGGGAGCATAAGGCAAGCTGAGGGTGAAACACAAACTAGCATATCCCTCCCCCCACCAATGTGGGATATGTGTGATATTCCTCAGGCACTCCTGGTTGCCCAAGAGCAAAGGGAGGGACAGAAAACAAATGGTTAACTGATAGAGATCACAGTCATGAGGGCGTGAGTCTCCATTAGTTTACAAATATTTTAGTAAATTACAAGAAAAAGGCAATCTTATCAATAGCCTAATCTCCAGAAATCTCTAGACTCAGTTTCCTGGAGCCCCAACATCATCCTCCCCTCCACAGTGAAAAGGGAAACAAAGGCAAGAAGGAAATGGCAGGTAGCATTGAATTTCTTTATAACCTGCAGCACATTGACAAATAAGGAGTATAACATTTCTCCAGGAACCCAGCTGTCCTAAAGTTAATGCCTTCCTAGGGGGTGGGAGAACAACCTTAGTTTGACAATAAAAAGGTCTCAGGTATCTTAGGAGTCCTCTTTAGCATATCAAAGTCCTTCTAGAATCCTCCCTTTTGCCTTTACCTCCCCCAACTCCCTAGTATATAACCAGTCGTTCTTCACAACCCCAGTGCAGCTCTTTCTGCCCATGGGTCCTGTCCCCATGCTTTAATAAAATCACTTTTTTTTTCACCAAAGACATCTTCAAGAATTGTTTCTTGGCCATCAGCTCCAGACTCCCACCACTCCAAAACGCCACCATAGGGACTGTGCCAGGTGCTTTATGCACATGATATTAAGTCGTGGTAGCAGCCCTTTAGCTGTAGGCATAATTCCTGTTCAGCTCAGTGTTGCATAGCAATTAAGAAGGGAAGCTGGAAATTGAACCCATGTCTGCCCAAGTCCAGCCTGGACATGACACAAATGCTGTTCCCCTACAGAACTTCAGGCAGTCAGAGGTAAAGCTGTCTCTCTGATGATGCTGGAGGGGAGTCTTGCTGACTTGAGAGCAAGGTTACTAAATTAGGGCTTGAGGACACTTCCTGTGAAAACAAGCTTGGAAATAGAATTATCAGGTCACATTCAAACTTTGCCACTTGCTCACTGTGTATCCCTAAGGTATACATTATCCTTTCTGAACATCTGTAAAAGAAATGATAAGACAAAGTGTATATAAATACTGGAAGGGTTAAAATAAAACACATGGCAAAACACCTATTCTGAGTTTGGTACATAGTAGGTGGCTTGTTGGCATTTGTTTCCTTTCTTACCACCTACTTTTTCCTAAGGAGAGTCCAGAAAAAGAGAACTCACTGGCTGCTTCCTTGAGTGTGCCCAGGGTTTTCAAGCAGAACTTCTCAAATTCATTATGAGCAGGAATCACTTGAGCATTTTGTTAAAATGCAAATTCTAATTCAGGAGGACTGGGGTAGTTTCTAATAAAATTCCAGGAGATACTAATGCTGTTCTTCTTTGATTACACTTTTATCCTCAAGATTTGTAGTCTTTGAATTTTTCTTCTTTTGTGTTGTATTAAGTACTTCCAGCTTCAAGTCAATTTTTCCTGCTTTGCTTTCATACCAAACAAAGAACAGCTGCTTTCACAGTCACGGGTAGTGGAGATATTGGATACCTTCCCAACACACAGTGTTATTATTTGGAAGAATAATTGAACAGGAGCAAAAACCTATACAAGCAACACTCTAATACTAGTAAGCATTCCTACATTGCTTTAGAGTTGACAGTGTGCTATCTAAAATATTATCTCAGTTGATTCAGCTGTTGAACAGGTATTCTTTGCGAGTCTCTGTCCAGGGCAATGAGGAAATTAAAAAAGACTAAGGTAGAACTTCATGACATTCATAGATTAGCAGAAAGGAAAGACAGGAAAGTCAGGATCAGGTTAACAACGGGTTTAGAGTGGAAGTATGCAAATTAGTAGAGTGATATGGAGGAGGGACTTCCTATATCCAGGAGTGAGGAAAGGGTCAGGGAAGGTTTCCCAGAAAGAATTACATCCCAGGCATCCTCATCATCATTTCCATTGTCTCTATTCGTCATTGTCATCATCTTTACCACCATCAAATAGCATTTGTTAAGAACCTGATTAACAAATAAGGAGTAGTATACAAGGCATATTATATGCATCATCTCAAACAACCCTCATAACCTCCTCATGAGGTGGGTTCCCGCTTTACAGATGAAGGAATTATGCTTAGAGAAGTTAAATAACTTGTGTAGTAATAAAAGCAGGGCCTGAATTTAAACCTGGACAATTACCCCAAAGCCCATGTCCTTAAATACCATGTTATAACAACCTCAGTTCACTTTATTTAAGATAGATAAACACAACAATCTTTATGCATATGACACATAATGCTTTCTGTTTTAAGACTGAGAACCCTGATGTCCATATAAAATAAATTATTTTTCCAAGTAAGTGGGTAAAGGATGAGGGCCAGGTTGAACTGAAGGTTTCTAACTAGAGTCCTACATTTTTCTATCACACTTTGCAGATCCTGAGATAGAGTAGAGTAGGCAAATTATTAGGTGCATATATACCTGCATTCATATCATATATCTGCATGCCATAGGAACAATTCCCTTCATTTCATAGCCTGCAGGTTTATAAATAATCTTCTTTTGGTTTAGAGCCCTGGTGTTAATAATAACACAATCTTTGGTTCTGTTTTCCATTTGAGTTTTATTTATCTTGCTTTTCTTGATTTCTGGGAACAATTTTAACATTATTCACTATTCAGCTTTTAGTTACCCTCTGAAGAAGTCCTACTGAGTAATCATCTTCTTTCACCTTCTAGAAACTTGGGGAAGAAACTCTGTTTATTAGTTTTTGAGAGAGAGCATGAGCAGGGGAGGGACAGAGAGAGAATAGGACAAAGGATCCTAAGTGGGCACTGCACTGACAGCAGCGAGCCTGATGCAGGGCTCCAACTCACGAACCAGGAGATCATGACCTGAGTTGAAGTTGGATGCTCAACCAACCGAGCCGCCCAAGCACCCAGAAACTCTTAAAATAATTATTGGCTGGGGTGTGCCTGGGTGGCCCAGTCAATTAAGCATCCAACTCTTGATTTTAGCTCAAGTCATGATCTCCCCCCATGTTGGGCTCTGCACTGACAGCATGGAGCCTGCTTGGGATTCTCTCTCTGTATCTCTCTCTCTCTCTCTCTCTCTCTCTCTGTGTGTGTGTGTGTGTGTGTGTGTGTGTGTGTCTTTCGCTCTCTTTCTGCTGCTCCCTCATCAATATAAATAAATAAACAGATGTTTGTCTTTAGCTCAGAAAGGCATTATTGTCTGTATCACTTAGTTCCTTTTTCTTCCTTCTCTCAGTCCTGCATACTCTCACTTTCTGTCCTTTTACTTTTGCTCTCACTCTGTCCTTTTTCCTTTCATCCTTGCCTCCTTCCCTTCTATCTTCCCACCATCTCTCTGTCTCTTCTGTGTTTAAGAGGTAAAGTGTATTGTTATTTAAAATTTTGTGATGGATTTTTTGCATTTATAATTGCGGTGTGACCACAATGTATCATGAAGAACTGGATTTGCAGTTGAATAGAACCAGGTAATATTTTACCTTCACCCACTGTTGACTCTGTGATGCTGGGCAAATTAAAGTCTCTTTTCCTTAATTTACTCAGCTGTAAATGGAGAGAATAATACCTTTCTCAAGTTATAGAAGAAAAAATATTACTTGAAACAGAAAGTAGGTACAAAATGAAATTTCCCCTTTAGTTCAAGAAAATATAGAGAAATTTTAATTTAGGTATGCTGTTGGCATTCTTTTTGTGTTTGTCTTCATAAGTTGCCATGGCTCTATCTTGAGCCAGACTGTAAAAGATTGTTTCTCATATTTTTGTCCTCATAGCCCAGCCCAATGGTTTATGTAATAGGTGCTCAATAAATAGGATTTTTGTTGAATGGAGTCAGGAGATAAACTAGATCAAGCCAGGGATGCAAACATTATTGTCAGACAAGCTTGTTAGCCCCTTTTTAATTTTTCTCCCAATGCAGCCTCTCTTGTAAGGAAAGCATCCAGGTTGGTCTCTCTGCCAGTGAGAGATTTTTGGCAGCATTTCCCTCTAGACTGGAGAGTAGAAGAAAAGACTGCTTAACCAGCTGCCACAAACTTCTCAGAAAACTTGTGTATTTAGGCAATTATGGGTTTCCCACGGTGTTCCCCAATGCTCTTTTCAAGGATTTTTTTAATCAACTGAACGGAAGTCTTATAAAAATAGCTCAGCACAGCAACTCCAGCTCACAAAAATGCAGAAGATCATGGTTATGCATTTCTTCTTTGGAAGTTCTTCTACATTGTCTTTGAGACAGTGCTGCCCGTTTCTGAGGTACTGATATTCTCAATGCCGCTGCCCTCTCTGCCCAGATTCCTATAACTCTACATCCTCTCCTCGGACAAACCTATCCCTCCCTATGCTTCAGTCGTCATACAGACATCCACACCTGATGGCTCTCAAGTGTCTATACCTCTGATCTGACCCTTCAGCTCTGTTGTACACATCTACCATCTTAAATATTTTAGGGCTGTTTCATACAGCACTTGAGCTCATCAGAGGAATGAATTTATAACCCCCACATAAACTTGTTCTCCTTTTATATTTACTACCTTGATGAATGGAATAAACAGTCTCTTTATCCTCATGACCACCTTGTAAATAAATATTATTACTGTCATTTGACTGATGAGGAAACTAAAACTTGAAGAAATCGTGTAGCTAGAAAGTGAAAGAGCTGACCTGCAATTCAAGATCATTCTCCTCCAAAGACTGTGTCTCTTCTGATAAGCTTTGTCACAAAGGAAAGAACAGGGAGGAATAGGAGAAAATGTTGATTCATTACATAGTGAGGCAATTGTAAGATACCCCACCTAGTGTCTCAAGAAGCACTCAAATGGATATAATCTTGCTTCCTTAGACCACCAACCCCTGCTTGGTATAAAGTATAAATTGAATAAGTTAATGGATTTTTTAAATAGCTGAATTTATCTTATTATATTATTTTATTTTTATTTTTTAATTTAATTTAATTTTAAAATTACATGATGATACTCCTTGAAATTACATCTATGAGTAATCTCTCCCTCGGCCATTGCTGAAACAAAGTCATAGTAGAAAATAATTGCCTAATTCTGGTATGGTGACATCCACACTAATGGGAGAGGAAGTGACAAGTTGACCTTGTAGTCTAGAATAAGTATTTATTTGAGAAATTTTCATGAGAAAACCAATTTTGGGCTTATATGCAAGATATAGATAAAGTGGCTACAGGGTTCTAATGTTGTTTGTAAAGATAAGGCAGTTTAAAAAATACACAGCACTCCCTTTTTTTTTTTTTTTTTGTCATTGCCTCGATCCTTAGTGTTGTTAATGTCATATGTCGTAGAGTCACCTTTACATGGTACACTTACAGGGAAGGATTATTTTTAGGGCTTGATTTTTATTGTGAAAGAGTTTCTCTATGTTAAGAGAGTCTCTTACCTGTTGAAGTGGTGATTTATTTTTAGGAAACTTTTCTGTTGTCTAGGACTGCTGTAACAATATTTATTTAAAACGCCAAGTAACTATTTTTTATTTATTTTTTATTGAGAAAGTCTTATGGAAATAACCCTCAAAGGTCCAAATGGATTTTATGTAATACAGAAAGTAATTCTGGCCAATACTTGCTCTGCATGATCTGTCATAGGTAGAAGGATGGTCTGTCAAGAAGAGAGGAACTGCCAGACACCCAGATGGCTCTTCTCAGAGTCATAATGGATATCCATTGCCAGAAAATTTTTCTTAGCTTTGCAGACTAAAAAACATAGATCAATGGTGCTATAGAGTTAATGTGTCTCCCCCAAATTCATATATTAAAACTAATCTCCAATGTGAGAGTATTTGGAGGTAGGACATTTTGGAACTCTGTCCTCATAAATAGAATTAGTGCCCTTATAGAAGAGGCCCTAGAGAGATCCCTTGCCCCCTTCTCCATGTGAGGACATAATAAAAAAAGGGCTATGAACTAGTAAATGGGCCCTTACCAGACATGAATCTTGATCTTGATCTTCCCAGGCTACAGAACTGTAAGAAACACATATCTGTTGTTGATATGCTACTCAGTCCATGGTATTCTCTTACAGCGGTCTGAATGTACTAAGAGAATTGAGAAGTATATGGGAAGTCAGGCAGATTCGGATTTGAATTCCACTGTATGCCTCTTCCTAACTGCTAACCTTAGGCAAATCCAAAATCTCTGCATCTTAGTTTCTGCATTAACAACAACAGCAGAAGATATGCTATATTGCTATGACACCAGCTTATGGAAGAAACCTAGAAGAGCATAGCTATTACATTGCTATTGCTGTGTCAAGTTCACATTGACCAAGCTTGAGAGATTACTATAAAAAGCAGCCAAAGTATTAAATGGAAGTTTATCATGTAAGTAATCAAAATTAATTTCCTTTTATGCAAAGCATGTTCTTTCCCAGTATAAAATGATGACAGAAGCCAGATTAGCAAACACACATAAATTAGTGAGCATCCTAACAAAGCAAGACTACCACTGAGTCCCCAGTCTAGAGAAATGAAAACTTATGTCCATAAAAAGATTTACACTCAAGTGTTCATGGCAGACGTATTCATATTATCCCAAACCAAAAACAGTACAAATGTTCATCAACTTGTGAGTAGAATTTATAAACAAAATTGGTATGTGTAGACAATAGAATACTATTTACCAAAGTGAATTAACTATTAATATACATCATGCTAAATTAAAGAGTCCCAGACATAAAAACAAATTTTATGATTCCATTAAATGAAATTCTAGAAAGAGGAAAGCCATAGTGATAGAAATCAGGTCAATAGTTGTCAGAGACTAACGGTGGAGGGGGAAGATGTTGACTCAAAAGGACATAAGGGAAAGTTTGGTGAGATGGAAGTAGATGTAAATATTTTATATGATGACTGCCATTACAGTAAGTACCATATAATTTGTCAAAATTTATCAAGTTGCACACTTACAACTGGCGAATATTATATGTGTATTATATTTCAGTAAAGCTGATGAAAGAAAAAGACAGAAGAAAAACAAAAGCAAAAGATGTTGAAAATTTCAAGTACCTCTTATCAAACCCCAAAATATATTATTCCCCATTTTTCTATTTCTATTCCAGATTGTTCTTACATGAGTCAATCTGACCAATACACAGAATCTCCCTAACATCAGATCTTATCCCAGAGTATTCTTCTCCCTGCCTAGATATTGTTCTTTCCATTTTACTGATGAGGAAACTAAAACTTTATGAAGTTGTGTAGCTGAGAAGTCAAAGAGCTGGCCTTTAATCCCAGATGATTCCACTCCAAAACCTAGGTCTCTTCCAATAAGTTTAATCAGAGAGGGGGAAAAAAGAAACAGAGAATAAAGGAAAATTGCTGGAATAACAACAACAACAACAACAACAGTAACACACAAACACACAAGAAATGCTTTAATGGTAACAGAAAATGGTGTACTCCACCATAGTTAGTCCTTCTGTGATCTTAGCTGGTCCACAAGTTGAAAGCCTTTTGTCTTCTTTGCAGTGAATGGTGTTGGCAACAACCTTTCTCCTCTTCTTCCTGGGAACAGAGCTGGACTATATTTCCTAGGGTCCTTTGAATTTTGAGTGGAATTGTGACTAGTTGTAGCTAATAGAATATGAGTGGAAGTGATATGTACCACTTATAAGCATGATCATAAAAATCTTTCCACATGGTTCTCTATGATTTTCGCTGCTTTCATCGTGGAGAAGGAGGTGGTCCCGAGGGCAACCTTGGGAATCACGAACTGAAGATGTTAGAACTAACATAGTCTTGTTTCATGAATGAATGTGTAGAGAAGAGCCCCTTTCGTCAACATACACTTCAACACACACATACACTGCCACTTCCTTTTCCTGCCAAACTGGAACCAGTATTTCATATGAGCAACAAACTTCTAGTACATTGACATAACAACACTTATAGGCCTATTTGTGACAATAATCTAGTCTACTCTAGTTAATGTATTAGGCTAGAGGCAATGTAGAACCTAGCATCATAGCAGGCTGAGTAGTCTGCTCTGTTATTTTCATTAAGCCCATGCCAAATCTCAGATCTTACTACTTCAATTTCAAATTACACTCAATTTTGGATATTCTGCCCATAGAAAAGGGGATAGTGTGTCCTAAAACCTAGAGATAGCTGGTCTTTGGTGCCCATCCAGGTAGAAAAAAGTAACCCTGGGCCCAGGATTGTCTTGCTAAGCTTTGTGAAATAAAGCTGTTTCAAGGAAGTATAGAAGAGGCATCTACCCTAATAAAGATTTATTCTTAAACTCAAGCATGATCTCCTACAAAATCAGATCAAATCAATGTCCTCAAACTTGGCCACTCCTATTAGTAATTCTCTTCCTAGGAAAGGGCACATATAGCATGAAGGGGGTGGATGCAGAGGAGCCCAGAGTTTCCCTGAGACAATTGTCATATCATCCAGATACAATCTCTCTTTCCTTGGATAGTGTGCAGATATGCATCGCTAACATTGGTTTTCTTCTCTCTGAGTTTTTCTGAGCTGCCATTGCTAACAACCTATTTTCTCTTGACATGTATTTTTTTCTTCTTTAGCTTAACCAATGACAATGAGTCAAGTCTTGTTCTGGCTTGGGAACTATTCATTTTCCTTAAGAAGACTATTCATATTTCTAAACCCATCCATTGTGTGTTGATTTTATCAGTCACACATTGAGAGTTCTCTGGAGATACTCAGGCATTATTCAGCCAGTGATTCATTCCAACTCAGCAATATATAGATAAAAAACAAAATCAAGTTAAAAACAAAAGCCTTTCCTCATTCAGGATTTGTGTTATAGAAGTAATCAACTAAATTATTTGCTTATGTTTTGTTTCGTTAGATAATGTGTATAAAAACGAGCCAGGTCAAATATTTGTTCAAATATTTGCATAAAACCTACTGGGGATGTGCAACTTGGATCAATTTGTTCAACCATTTCACCTATAAAATAGGAAAATAAATACAATATGGTTTGGTCTGTGTTAAGTGTGCTAATTCCCTCTGTTCTCAATCCAGCATAGGACAGGCAACATTGAGTTTCTCAACCCTGTAGGTATATTGCATTCTACAGTGTAAATACTTACATTCACTTGTAAGGCATTTCTAGAGAGTTCTCAATTATCAGGTGGGATGTCTGATGAAATGACCTATTGAAGAAATCACTTGCAAACCTGAGGGCCTGGTTGGATTTGATAAGTCATATACAAATGTACCAAGTATGCAAGCAACATATAGTGATAAACTTGCCAGTGTTTCCAGATTGTGAATGACATTGCTTACTTATCTATGATTCAAAAGCCAATGGGTGAGGGACAAGATTAATTAAGGCCTGGTTCAAGTCCACAATGCAAACAAAAATAATTACTTTCTTATTTACTGTATTTAATATTGTAATGCTTTAATTCTCCTTATAGAATTAAAGGCTCTTTATAAAAGAGAATCTTTGGAACTTATCATCAAATCTAACAAAGAGCTGAAATTTTAATTAGCAATAAAGAAACTGTTGATCAAAATACCTGATAATAAATCAGACTAAGTACACAGAAAGTTTCCTAATCTTAGAAGTATGTAAGTAGAGGCTGGTTGACAGTCTCTCAGTGTAAAAATGTAGACATCTTGATTGGAAAGTATAATATCAATTTTTAGCAAAACTGGAATGTAGTAATTATGTGATCTTGTGAAAGTCACTTAGTCACTTGGAATTTGGTGTTTAGTATAAATGAGGCAGACTCATGATACCTACCTTAGAGGATGGTTACAAGAAATAGAAATATCTATAAGGTACACAGAGTGGAAAGAAAAATGTGGTGGCAGTAGTTATTTAAAAAGAAGCTCCTACACAGAATTGGGCCACTCAGAAAATCACTACCTTTAGAATCCTTTTGTCTGAAATAGTGGCAGTGTCACCTGCTCTGTGGTGTTTTGGGGTGCATTGAAGAGATAATACCAATGACATTGCTTTGCAAGCTGTACATATTCTGCAAACATAAATGATTGGTGCAATATAAATACCACTTTATTATTATTGTCCCTTTCAATTCTAAATTTGCAATTCTGAATACAAGGGAAACAAAAGAATCATTGAATCTTCAGTGAAAATTATTAATTATTTTTCCTCCCAGATTACTCTTCTTTTATAAAAATTTACTCGGCAAAATATTAAATTATTTACAAAGAAAGGAAAGAAAGGATGGGAGGAAGGAAGGAAGGAAAGAGGGAAGGAAGGAAGGAGGGAGGTAGGGAGGGGTAGGGAGGAAAACTTTACTGGCCTCTCTCACTCTGGTGTCACTCCACTCCTCAAGAACTCTTTTACATTGTAATCATCAGGAGCATGTTAGGTCACTACTGATCATCTACTGAAAAAGTCTCTGTTTAATAATCATATCACAATTCTCCTGGAACCTTCTACTGTCAGTGCTTAGCAAAGAATGAATATATATATATATATATATATATATATATATATATATATATATATATATATATATAACATAATGAATGAATATATATATTATATTACATATTAGCTAAGTCAGGCTCCACCCCCACCCAGTATAGCTGTTCTGCTGTCCTAGACTTTGGCAGTTTGTTTATTTCAGTTAACTTTTGTTTTTTATCCATGTTGGCAGTTTTCTAGTGCTTTATCTCATTACAATTCTTGTTTTCTTATCTGAAGACAATTTCAATATCCTCTGTGTGGTCTCATTGAAGCCTTAGTGGATGCTATCATGAATACATTAGTAGTCAAACAGTTTTATTTCCTATGACATTTAATATATGTTTGATTTCCCAAAGCTTTAAAAAGTGAATATTATAATACTATACTAAATGAGAATAGGAAAAAGCAACTTATTTATGCAAGAGTCAGTCTCAATACCTGGGCCCTATTATATTAACTAATATAAGAAGAAAATTAATATAAGAAACCAACTTACAAACAAGTGAGTGTTAAAAATAGAAATTTTGAATACCCTTGTGTGGACTTCAGAGCCCTCATTCAATTAAGGATTGTTCTGCAGATTCTCATTGAGCAATAGTCATCTTTGGAATTTTTATCTCAGAATAGATAAATAAGCCTAAAGAGACCCAAACAGCTATGTGAAAAATTAAAAGAAAAAAATTCCTCAAGATTAAGAAATTATCTAGGATACTTTGAAATATGAAGTCTTCTCAAATGAGGAATTTACTTCTCCGCTTCAGAAGTAGGAGGAAGAGGGTGGGGAAGAGGAGGAAGAAGAGGAGAAAGAAGAGGGGGCAAGGTCTCCAGAGAGAAAAGTTAAGATGAAAACTTCATTACTAGAAACCTCAAGTGTGATGAGTCAATATTGCCTTAGGCAAGGAATGAAAACAGAACAACAACGGCAAAGAAACAAAACAAAACAAATCAAAAGGAAAGAAAACAGAACAGGAAGCCAGAGACACTTGTTTTGGTCTCTCCACGTGGACTGCTCTATTAGTCTGTAGAGCTTTCCTGCCTTATTGTATAGTGTAAAACAAGATAGCAGTCTATCCGGCAGTTCATCCATTCATCCATCCACCTATTCTGTTATCACACATTGAGAATCACTTGTATGCTAGACATTATACAACATCCCCAAACTTATTGGACAATGGAAAACTACTTTGTTTTGAATTTTTCTTTTGTTATCAATGAGCAGTGACTAATATTTGATAGGACATGCTTTGGAAATTAAACTGCAAATGATGAGAGGCCACTGGATGGTTACAGACTGGGGTGGATTGTGAACAGATTTAACTTGTAGAAAAATACTCTTCATCTAGGCAAGAGAACAGTTGAATAATCTATGCATTAGTCCAGATAAGGAACAAGGAAGTCTTGCACTAAGGTAGTGGTATTTGGAAGAAAGGAAAATACAGATAGCTCATTGATTTCCAGAACTTTTGGCAGGGTCCGACTAAATAGAAACTGTAGAAGGACCAGAAGGAAAATAAGGGGAAATATAATGTGTGCATTTGGACATATTGGACTTGAGGATCTTTGGTTATGAATGTCTAGTAGGATATCCTATCATTGTGCTTGTGGAGTCTTTCATGTGTAGATAGAAGTGAAAACTATGATGGTAGATGGTATTTTTCAATGTTATAAAGGCAAAAGCATAAGCTACTGGATAATTTTGCAGAGCACAGGTTCTGATTAAGAAGTCTACCTTGTTACATGTTGGGCAACCATGACATAAATAGTGTCTCCAGCTGTTCCTTGGTACAGGCACTCTGTCAAACTCACTTGTCTCCCCTTCCAAATGCCCAAGAGGAAAAAGAGCTTTACTACATCACTTAACTACTCACTCAAAAAAAAAAAAAAAAGAAGAAAGAAAGAAAGAAAGAAAAGAAAAGAGAGAAAAGAAAGAAAGAAAGAAAGAAAGAAAGAAAGAAAGAAAGAAAGAAAGAAAGAAAGAAAGAAAGAGAAAGAAAGAAAAAGTTCAGTGGAAAATTCCTCTAATGAGGCTTAAAACATTCCATCTCTATGGGTTCAGATTCTACTGTTTTTTTTTTCTACTGTTTTATTTAGAAATAATTTATACAAACTATAAAGTTTAGGGAAGAAAGAAAAATAAGAAAAAGATGTTTATTGGCAAAGACTCCTTCAAGGCTTGTTTTCTTTTTTGTTTTTGTTTTTTTGTTTTTTTGTTTTTTTTTAGTGACATGTGAAACCTGTTTTGGAAACATCATATTTTGCAATGAATTCAGATTTAAAACAACTTTTATGTTAACAAAGATAAATTTTATTTCCTTAAGCTTTCACCTGGGGAATGAGTTAAGTGAAACTGGGCATCAAAAAGTAACAGGACTATTGACTTTTAGTTTAGCTTCCTTATTTTTATCTTTCAGTGAATGCCTCTGACTGCAATTTATTGTGGTGGCAGAGAAAGGAGGTGGGGTGTGGTACATGGCACAGGAGCAGGCCAGATGCCTGGACATAGCAGCCTTATAGGCCTTCAGTATCTTTTTGCAGTAGTGGAGTTAATTTTATTCCTATTCTGGTTTTGCCACCAACTAGCTGCCTGACCTTAGTAAGTTGACTTCATTTCTCATTCTTCTAAATCTCACTCCCTTATCTCTAAAATCAAGGATTAAACTAAAAAGTCTCCTTCCAGGTTTATACTGTATAATTTCAATTTATCATATTTTCTATTATGTTTTTCTTTGTATAAATAGTCCACAAAGATGGCTTAGAAAATAATGTGCTAAGAAAAAAAAAGAACACATATAATATTAAGGAGAAGAAAAACTTCCCAATTCCTAACATTTTTCAGTCAGAACACCGAGCTCTTCCCTACTTGAAACTATGGATTACATTTTTTTTCATAATAGTAATACTCTTAATCTAAAGTGATGGTGACTCAAAATATCCATCCTAGTTGAATTTCTTCTTAAACTTCAGTTAGCATATTTCTGATTATTATAATTATTGAATGATGTGTCTCCAATGCCAGAGTATAAAGATCTTTATTACAAAGTCCCTGCCTGTGTTTTTCCACCTCTGTCATTAATAAAAACGTCCAGTTAAATTAAAACAAACAGACTTACTTTTTGTCTGATTCTAGTTCTTTTTTTAAAAATATAATTTAATGTCAAATCGGCTTACATACAACACCCAGTACGCATTCCAACAAGTGCCCTCCTCAATGCCCATCACCGATTTTCCTCTCTCCCCTACCCCCATCAACCCTCAGTTTGTTCTTTGTATCTAAGAGTCTCTTATGGTTTGCCTCCCTCCCTCTCTGTAACTATTTTTTTTCCCTTCCCTTCCCTTCCCCCAGGTCTTCTGTTAAGTTTCTCAAGATCCACATATGAGTGAAAACATATGATACCTGTCCTTCTCTGACTGACTTATTTCACTCAGCATAATACCTTCCATTTCCATCCACGTTTGTTGCAAATGGCAGGATTTCATTCTTTCTCATTGCCACGTAGTATTCCATTGTATGTATAAACCACATCTTCTTTATCCATTTATCAGCTGATGAACATTTAGGCTCTTTCCATAATTTGGCTATTGTTGAGAGCGCAGCTATAAACATTGGGGTACACGTATCCCTATGTGTCAGCACTCCTGTATCCCTTGGGTAAATTCCTAGCAGTTTCATTGCTGGATCATAGGGTAGTTCTATTTTTAATTTTTTGAGGAACCTCCACACTGTCTTCCAGAGAGTCTGCACCAGTTTGCATTCCCACCTATATTGCAAGAGGGTTCCCATTTCTCCACATCCTTGCCAGCATCTATAGTTTCCTGATTGGTTCATTTTAGCCACCTTGACCAGGTGAGGCGGTATCTCAGTGTGGCTTTGATTTATATTTCCCTGATGATGAGTGACGTCGAACATCTTTTCATGTGTCTGTTGGCCATCTGGATGTCTTCTTTGGAAAAGTGTCTGTTGATGTCTTCTGCCCATTTCTTCACTGGATTATTTGTTTTTCAGGTGTTGAGTTTGGTAAATTCCTTATAGATTTTGTCTGATTCTAGTTCTTACTGTCTGACTCCCTGATTATTAAAATATCTTGGTTTATCTTTTGATATCATCAGGAATCATATTGTGGCTTTAGAAAGTACTACAGACCCCTTCCAAGGGTTTCTTTTCTTCTTTTCTACCCTCTGTTAACTGCATGCTTATTCTTTATGGCGGAATGGAAGGCTCACAGTGAAATTCTTGATGGTACTGTATCACTGTATAAGGTCAGTTGAAGATACGAATGTTCTTAAAATTCTTTGGAATTAATGTCTGTCTCATTAAAGGACGATTACTTGAGAATACTTGATAGGAGCTATAAATAAATACCAACATTTAATCCCCTTATAAGGATTTTACTTCAAATTTTCCAAGCAAAATTTTTTTCATTTTTAATACCATAAAATAACTACTGAGTCAAGACATTTGATAAGGTAGGAAGAAACTCAATGGAGGGGGGGAGGTGGGAGGAGAGGGAGAGGGAAGAGAAAATATCCTATAAATTCTGACTGGCATGATAACTAGCAAAACAGGTAAAAGTCGGGGAGCTGTAGCTGTGGAGGTTGAGAGAAATGACCATTCTCTTTCCCTAAGAACCCTGGCCAACTGGGTAATAAATGAATCATAGCTGGTGGCTGGAAGGAATGTTCTCATATATATTTTACTGAGAGAGTTCTGTCTATCTGAGAGAGCATATATTATTGAAAGTATTTTTTATAGAAATCTGCAGCCTCTACATTTATACATCAAAGCTAAGTGGGTGGTGGGGGGAAGAAGTCAGTCTTAATTCTGGGAAAGGACAGGGAAAATAAAAAAACAAAATTAAGTTGGAAAAATAATAGCATTCTCTCAGATCACAGTACTTTTTTTTTTCTTTCTTTTCCACATGCAGCTTTTACTTGGGGTTAATGGAATTTATTCATGCTCTCTGGTCTGAAAATACTTCTTCCACACAAGCGGAATTTCTCAGTGGTGCTGAACTGCATCAAATATTTAGTCTAAATTCATTCACTACTTAAGTATCCTCTAGCAACAGTTTTTCTGGACATAATGGATGTTGTATACCCAGTGGAGATTTTGTAAGAAATTCTTATTCTGAATTTTTATTCTATTTTCATACCTAATACTCTGTGATTACTTATTTGCTCTTGCTTATAAGTTGTTGGAGGAAATGGGCCTTTTCTTAGCTGTTTATGTGTCTTCAAGATTAACCACAGCTCCTGGCACCTAGGAGGGACTCAGTATGTGCCTGTGCTGTGTATGCAGTGTCAGGATACTGTACATAGCACCTGTAGTTCTATTAGTTCTTGTCATATGTAGAAGAAATTTCTTTCCTTGGTATTGGGGACAAAAATCTAGAAGCTATGTTGATGATCCCCAAGAAGGAAAACAAACAAACACCAAACCAAAACAAAACACATCAGGCACCCACTGTCTATTAGATTGTACCGGGGGATATCACATAAAGTGTTTATTTAAATCCTCACAGCAATCTTGGCAGAGAGGTATATCACCCTGCTTTACAAATGAGGAAAAATTAAGGGTGAGAAATTTGGTTAACTTGCCATTGGTCCCTAAATTTATAAGTGGCTGAATCAAGGTGTGAATCACATGTTCTTTTCAGACTATGCTGGAACACAACTCTATGAAGAAGTATGAGGTGTGTGTGTGTGTGTGTGTGTGTGTAGAGAGAGATGTGTGTGGTTAGAGAGAGGCAGACAGAGAGAGGTATTAAACTATATTTGGTGGAGTTCTTTGAGTGATTTTTTTGTTGTTGTTGCACTTGGGACCAGCCACCCAGTGAGTCCTAATTCTGATACTAATACTGATCCACTATGCTCAAAATAAATGAGACCTTTCTAACGTATCTCTACGTAGTCTTTGAAGTCATCTCCTTCTGATCAACTTCTGTAACATCAGGGAGGAAATGCTTAACTTTTTTAAACTTTATTTATTTATTTTGAGAGAGAGAGAGAACGGCATAGAGGGAGAATCCCAAGCCAGCTCAGGCTGTCAGCTCAGAGCCCGATGTGGAGCTGCAACTCACAAACTGTGAGATCATGATCTGAGCCAAAATCAAGGGTTGGACTCTTAACTGTGTGGTGGTTTTTGTTTTTTTTTTTTTTTTTGTTTTTGTTTTTTTTGTGGTTCTTAAAGGAAACTAGGTAAGTTAAGTTTGGAAAATTGTAATTCCATTCTTAATGCTGGACAAAAATTAACATTTTGATGATACTTATTTCTTATTCCATGTCTAGAAAGAAAGAACTGAGTTATAAAGGAGGAAATGTTAATATTAGGAAACATAGAAGAAAGAGAGATCAAAATGGATTTGAGTTCCAATACTGACATTCCATTTAAAGCTTTTGAATCTTTACAGAGTCATGCATGATGCACAAAAAAAAGGGGGGGAAACAGTAATAGCAGTACAAAATAATAAATATCTCACTGGAATGATTAACATTTACATAAATTGTCATCTTTAAAAGGGTAGAACTGGCTTCAAAATTTGAGCTGAGAAAATGTTTATCTTTCCTCTTGCCTTTCCTTTGATTTACCTCTTCATTCTCTGTCTCCATTTCCCTGTGATTCAGCTGCCTTGTCCTTCTTTAAGACACAGCTCAAGGATCACTTCCTTCCAAAAGTCTTTTTTATCTGGATACATAAGGATGATGTGTGTCTTGGGAGGTGGTGGAGGGGAGTTCTTTGTATTTTCATAGACTCTATGATTCCTTCTATGATAGCATCTTGTGCAGCCCTAACAGCATATATTCCCCCCCAAATCCGTGTATCTTCCTTAGTGAGGAAGGGAGGTATCCTAAATGTCTAGCAGAGTTCTTAGTGAAAGGTAACTGCCTAGTGAATGTATGTTAGACATAACTAAAATCTGAGCCCCAGAATGTATTTTATCTTTATGGAGACGTTTACAGACTGTCTCAAATTCAACCTCTTTTTTGCGTATTTTGTCCCTCCCACAGTGTTCCCTGCAATACTTAGCAAAATGTGGTATACAGTGCCTGAGCAGACAGTGCTTACTGATGGAAAGGAATCTATGGAGCTACAATGAAAGTAATCAATTTTTTTTAAACTACCAAGTGGGTTACATTATTAATCATTTTATATCATTCCTTTTAATGTTTTTTCCACTTTAGAGATCATAGTAGAAGTCTCCATAATGTTGATTTTTTCCTTAAAAAGAATGTGATAAAACAAGGATTTAAAGATCTCTAGTCTTCCCCCGCAACACATAATTTGACACAACAAACATTCATTGCAGTTCTAAGAGGCAATTGCTATCATCCATAATCAAGTATGATTTTAAAGAATTAAGGGATGCTGAAACTAAAATAACAAAAGTAAATAATTCATCAATACAGAAACTAGGTTTTTCTTCAGAAAATCACCTACTGCTTTACTAAGTTTCATTCTAAACTACCATGTCATCTTTCTCATGTAAATAATAGGCTATACCTCTCTCATGTCACACTTACTCACTTTTGTATCCTCCTTAGGCATTAGCAGAGGGTTTTTATGAGTGTTTAATCTTTGGAGTGAGATGAGGGATTGCTCTAGTTCCATTTTACAGATGAGGCATAGGAATCTGACATAAAGTTATTTCCAGAAAATCACCATGAATTTAAAGGACAAAGCCAGGCTGGAAATCTCTCTTCAAATTATCTTGCTGAGGCCATAATACATTTTGCCAGTAAGTAAATGTCCTGTTGTTTCTTCCCTAGTGATAGGAACATGGCCACACAATTTTGAGATATGTGTTCAATCTTTCTTTCTACTTTGGAAGCTTAAAATATCCTTTTATCATCCCTCACCATTTTCACTGATAGAATCATTGTCATATATGCCAATTATTATCATTATTATTGCTATTTAATCACTTCCTAATACCACTATTGTGTAATCTCATGGACAAAAGTTCAAATTGTAACTATTGTCTTAAGATAGTATCCATTATTTTGTAAATATTTGGCTAAAATTTGCTAATGTAATGCATATGCAGAGATGAAAGTCCATGGCTAACCTTCAAGGAAGTAAATTGACTCCTTGATGGCAAGTTAATATAATCTAGTGTAATCATCTCTCTCATTTAGTAATGGCTCCTGTTGCATTGTGTGAAGAATTATGAGGATGTGTCTAGCCTTGATAAAAAGGATGCCATGATCAACTAGTAATGTCTGTAATGGGGAAAGAAGGGGAAGTGGATGCACATAGATTAAAAATGTCCAGTGTAATGTATAATGTTTCTTTGGATTAGTTTAGTGTTTTTGTTTTATTTTTTAAGATGAAAATATATGTGTGTTCAGATTTTATAAATGATCTGTGCTCATTGAATAAAAATAAAACAATATAAGCCATGTTTAGAAATAAAATAGAAGCATCTTTCTCCACTATGCTTTACTCTGGGATGCTTGGTATTAGTATTTTGGTGTCATCCTTATATAGTTCAGTGTATGTCTATACCATGTGCACAATTACTTATACCCTGTAAATTTACGTAGATTATATAACATACATATGTTTATCTTGGATATAGGCATCTTTATTTTTCTCTTTGTTTTCTTAAAATATTTGTGTAAGTTTATTGATTTGCTGATCCACTGCCAACCTTTCTTCTTCCTCTACTACCCCAATACTAAGTGTATCACATAAATGATGTTGATGGTATTTGCCCATGCTGATGTAATCCCACAAATGTATATCACATACACACAGACACAGAACATCTTGCTCTTTGCCTCATTTCCTTCCTTCCCTTCCTCCTTTCCTCCCTCCTTCTCTCCCTTCCTTCTTTCCTTCCTACCTTCCTTCCTTCCTTCCTTCCTTCCTTCCTTCCTTCCTTCCTCTCACAGTCTGCAAATCCCTCCACATAAACTGCATGAACTATTTTCTTTAAATGATTCTCCATAGTTTACAAAGTGCTTTGACATCTGGTTTCTAATTCAGCTTCAATAAGCCACTGAGGTAGTATTAACGGATATGTTTTTCATTCTTATAATGTATATAATTCAAAGAGATTAAGTGATTTGTTTAGGTCAGACATACATTAAATGATAAGGAAAAACTATTTTTACCTGGATCTTCCTGTCCCAGGCCCAATGCTCCTTCTCTACTAATAACTATCAGAGTTAAGTTTAGGATTGTCCTAAGGAGACTCAAAGAAAAGAGGCAAAGGCTCTGCACCGGCAGCTTTACAATTCACCCATCCAAGGTCACTGTCACGATAATCTACTTCTAAAGTATTATTGTATCCTTTTTCCCAAATAAGAATTTGAGTCAGGGTTTAGAGAGTATGCCCAACTACTCTGATAGAAGCAAGAACCAAGCCCAGTGTGTGGCAAATGCCAAATCCTATAATCTTTTTTTTAAATAATAATACATGAAATTTGTGTCTAAACATAATGTATCCTTTTCTTTAAAGTTACTTTAAGGGGTACTTGGGTGGCTCAGTCGGTTAAGCATCTGACTCTTGGTTTGGCTCAGGTCATGATCTCATAGTTCATGGGTTCAAGCCCCACATCCAGCATCTGAGTCTATGCTGACTAGTACAGGGCCTGCTTGGGATTCTCTCTCCCTTTCTCTCTACCCCTTCCCCACTTATGCACGTGCATGCACTCTCTCTCTCAAAATACATAAACTTAAAAAGAAATAAAATTACGTTAAAAAATAACCTTTTGCGGGGTGCCAGGGTGGCTCAGTTGGTTAAGCGTCCAACTTCAGCTCAGGTCGTGATCTCACAGTTTGTGAGTTCGAGCCCCACGTCAGGCTCTGTGCTGACAGTTCAGAGACTGGAGCCTGCTTCGGATTCTGTGTCTCCTTCTCTCTCTCTGCCCCTCCCCTGCTCACGCTCTGTCTCCCTCTCTTAAAAATAAATATACACATTAAAAAAAATAACCTTTTGAGGTGTGTGTTTTTATTGGTCAATATTTGTCTCATTCTAGTAAATGGAGATCTCAGGGGCATAGATGCAACAAAATGAGGGAGATTTTCTCTGACTGATTGGCACTTGGTGCCATAGAAGCAATAATGAGATGAGAGAAAGTACCATTCATAGTCACCTTGTACCTGTGCTGAGTTAACAAGTAAATATTTTGGGTTTAGAAATAGGATTCGTATCTAAACAGATTTCGTGTTATCTTTGGTCTCCGGATTTTTAAGGGCAAGGCTAAGTGGGACTGAGGCAAAATCCTTGGGCAACTGCAATAATGTCATTTCTTTACAATATATGAATAATGAAAAAAAACTACATGTATTTTATATAATCCTATCCATCACATATAACTCATAAATAATGCTATTGGTTTTTCCCAAATAAGCCATGTGGCCATGTCACTTTTCAAAGACATGTTAATATGTATGTGTATGTATGCATACATGTGTTTAGTACTACTGAATATTCTTCCTGTACATGACATTCTTGGTGTTTAGTTTTGTGTGGGATTTATAAAAACTCAGATAAATACTGGATGGGTGGTAAAAATAAATAAAGTGCTGCTTTGCCAAGAGAAAAAAATCTTCTGAGCTTTAAGATATAAATGGTAACTTAATATATGTCACTATAAATTGTACATTCTGTTTGACTAGTTGATATGAGGAGTCACAAAATGTTTTTAGACCTATAGAGAGCATAATATGTGCTCTATTGTGTTGATTATTTACTGTCAACTGAGTACTCTACTCCGCAAAGAACATAACATTAGAACAAACTGTCCAGTTCTATACAATAAGAAGTGAAGCCAAGAATAAGCAATTGTATTAGGCATTTTAACTATATAAATAGGTCAACAATGTGGTGTCCAAACTTACTGCTTTTTAAAATCCATTTAAATACACAAGCTTATGTACATAAAAATATTGAAAATAGCATGTATATGTGCTTACACTATCTTTTAAGGAATGAAGCCTTGCCATTTGCAACAACATGGATGGACATGTTGGAGGGTATTATGCTAAGTGAAATAAGTCAGAGAAAAACAAGTACTCTATAATTCATTTATATCTGGTATCTAAAAAACAAACAAACAAAAATGAACGAACAAATAAAAAACACTCTTAAAAACAGAGAACAAACTGGTGGTTGCTCAGGGGGTGTGGGTGGGGGCATGGGCAGAATAGATAAAGAGCATTAAGAGGTATGAACTTCCAGTAATAAAGTAAATCAGTCGCACAGATGAAAAGTACAACATAGGGAATATGGTTAATAATATTGTAATAATACTGTATGGTCACAAATGGTGACTATACCTATTGTGATAAGCATTGAGTAGCGTATACAATTGTTTAATCAATATGTTTTACACATGGAATTGATGTGATACTGTATGTCAATTATACTTCATTAATAATAAGAATAATAAAAGGAATACCATCAACAAGGACGTTTGAAGCTGAAGCTCTAGGTCTCTCTCAGAAAAAGCAATAGCTGGGCGCCTGGGTGGCTCAGTTGGTTAAGTGTTCGCCTCCTGGTTTCGGCTGAGGTCATGATCTCAGGGTTTCCTGAGTTCAAGCCCACATGGGGGCTCTTCGCTGGTAGCATAAAGCTGGTTTGGGATTCTCTCTCTTTCTGCTCTTCCCCTGCTCACTCTGTCTCTGTCTCTCTCAAAATAAATAAACTTAGAGGAAAGAAAAAGCAATAGCCATCAAACTCTCAGAAGGACTTCAGTGATGTTATGAGACTTTGTTTTTGTCTGTCTTTTGTTGTTTGGTGTGTTGTTTGGATGTGTCACAGGGAGAAGGGCAGTCAGAAGCTGTAGCAATTTTTTGGTAAACATTCTTAAACCAGTTAGCTAACAAAATGACTGAAAAGCCAGTTTTGCAACATATTTGCACCCAAATAATTATATAATAAGGACCAAAAAAATTATTCTGCTACTTCTTTTGTCTAAAACATTTAACTCTGTGTTACCACAGATATTATCTCATTTGATGATCATATTAACTGTGTGGAGCAGTACAGTGGTCATTATCACTCATACATTACCAAGGCATTAACTTAACTCTTCCAATCAATTGTGGCAGAGTTAGAATGGGAAGTCAGTTCTCTCTGATTCAAAGACCAATCTTCTACAGTACATATTAGGCTGCCACTGAAAAAAACCTTCATTGACATAACTGACCATTGATGTGAAATTTTCATGAATGATTCTAAATCATGGAGGACTGGCCCTTTTTAGGTAGAAGTGTACTGTTAGTTGCAATTGGTTACCTTATTAGTAGGTCTGAAGTTGTATACAGCTTCAAATTACTGGAAAAATTCCAACATGACCCTCATATGCTGCTGTGTAGAAATGAATTATAAGTAATTTTGTACAAGTCTACGTAGAAACTAGCATACATTAAATAATTTCAGCGTATGGAGTCATCCAAGAACGTACTTAGCACCTTAACAAAAGTTTTCCTTAATATGTGTTACAACAAGTTATCCACGATCCTGGGATTTATATACATACATATATATATATATATATATATATATATATATATGGTATACAATTTATAGTGTGTACACTATATTTATATATATAGTGTGTATATATATATACACACCTATATGTACATATTAAATATAAATATAAATACAAATGTAAATATATATATATATATATATAAATCTCCCATTAGATCTAATTGATGAGGCTAATTAAAAGGTACCATTTATACTTTAAATATATTATATATTAATGTAGTGGATGGGTGAGATATGTAATTTTATGAGTCCTTGTGCTCATTGTTCCAGGTCGTGTATAATTATTCCCAGTTTGTAGCCGAGAAGCTGATGTTGAGAAGTTAAGTACTTTCTCCAAGGGAACATACTAATAAATGGCAGAGCCTGGATTCCAACTTGGGTTTTTCTGTTGTACTTTTTACAAAACTACAGCAAGTGTTGCAATACCTTCCTTTTATAAACCAAAATTTGAACTTGACAAAGATAGTCCAAAATGACCAATTGAAGACTTTTCTCCCACATAATGTGTGTATGTTGGGCGGTGGGGGGGGGCAGGTTATATTTCACCTCAGATACCTAATGGTCTTTTAAATCCTTCACTTCAGGTTGACCTCACATGGTCAGTACTCTCACGCTGACCTGTAGAATGTGTCTCAAGCCTGATATATCTCCATAAACAGAAATAAGACTTACTTCTTAGTTGGATGATCCATTGTCTAGTGTGTCTTTTACT
This sequence comes from Acinonyx jubatus, assembly GCF_027475565.1. Lineage (NCBI taxonomy): Eukaryota > Metazoa > Chordata > Mammalia > Carnivora > Felidae > Acinonyx > Acinonyx jubatus. The sequence continues at coordinate 62,353,166 of NC_069390.1, read as the reverse complement.
AAGACACAAACTTTGGTGTAGGGAAAGAATGAAGGTCTTGGTTTCCTTAAACCAATATTTTTGGTACAGAACTTCACAGCATTTTAAAATTGGTTGATCAACCACTTAACTACATATACGTTTCAATATCACTCATTTACATAGTGATTATTGTTGATTGACTAAACAGAACTGTTGCTTAGTTATCTTGGGTGTCAAAGCCAAAGTTACAATAGCTTTCAAGGATTTAAGTATTCCTAGATTTTTAGAGACCCAGAACTGGAGGCAAAATTATGACTTTGTCCAATCTACACAGTTGACAGATGAGGAAACTGAAGCACACTGGTTCAGGAAAAAATTAGACTCACTGTCTGACCCTGCCTGCATTTCTAGTCTCATCTCTTCACTTTCTCATTCCTGCCACTTAATTCTCCTGAAATATCAAACTGCATGAAGTCAGCATTCTCTATGGCCCTTACTCACCAGTTCTCTCTCCTTGGAAGCTTTCCTTGTCTGCCCCAGGCTCCACCTCACCCACCTGCCTTTGTTGCCACATGTATTATGGTGGCCCACCACCATAATACCTTTGGGACTGTTTTTTTTAGTTTCTAATTTTGTGGCTCACTTCCTGACATGCATGTATCTATGTCTTTTTTTTTTTTTACCATTGTTATCCTAGCCAAAGTAGAGTGTAGTTAACTTATTATTATTACATAAATTTCTAGCTCTATACCAGCATATCACGAATGAATCAATGCAAGTATGGGGAGATGTGTCAGTTTCTTCTAGGGCTTCCCTAACAAAATGACAAAAACTTGGCGGCAAACAAAGATTTATTCTTTCACAGTTCAGGAGGCCAGAAGCCTTAAGTCGAGCTGTTGAGAAGGTTCATTCTTTCTGGAGGCTCTGAGAGAGAAACTGCCTATGCTTCTCTCCTAACTGCTGGTGATTGTCAACAATCTTTGGTGTTTTTTGACTTCTAGGTGCATCATTTCGATCTGTGCCTCAGTATTCACATGGCCTTCTCCTCTCTGTGTGTCTCTATGTCCCTTCCTTCTCTTATATGGATACTGGTCATTGGATTTAGGGCCCCATCCTGAGTCCAGGATGACTTCATTTCAGTATCTTTAGCTAATCACATTAGCAAAGACCCTATTTCCAAATAAGGTCAAATTCTGGTGTTCTGGGTAGACATGTATTTTAGGGAATCCTATTCAACCCAATACAGAGGGCTAAATGGTTTCAATAGTCACTTGTATTTTGTTTTGTTTTTTGTTTTTGTATTTTTAACAGAAGAGCTGAGACTAAAAATTCCTAATTTCATAGAGCATATTGTCTCTTAAATAATTTATAAATTTGATTTAATAACTGAAAACCACCAACCTGTTCACTTTGCTTTAGGGATATGAAAGACAGAAAACCTCTTCCACAAATAGTCTACTTTATAAAAGAAAATAATGGAATTAATTTCCCATGCTCTACCTGTGTTCAGTTCTTAGTGGTTTTCTGTGGATAAAAAAATTTGTAGTTAACCAGGCATACTAGGAAAAAGGTGGGTCCAGCTAGAGATGAATCACACTCTGGAGGTTGTGTATGGCTATATGTACCTATTAATGTTTCTAGTTCTCTGGAGTTGTAATTATCTCAAGATAGGTAAAATTATTTTTAGGAAACATCACTTTTTTTTTCCTGCAAAGAGAAGCTCTTCCTTTTCCAGACTGTTTGCTCAGCCATGAGACTTCATATCAGCCTATAATTTCTCCTTTTCTCTGTTCTCTTCTTCTCACTTGTAAACAGAAGTATAGGAATTTGATTCAATCTTGCAGTCATTCTTTCTTTCCTGAAGAAAAAAATGTTTCTAAAAACAAAACAAGCAAACAGATCAAAAAAGCAACCTCATGTCAGAATATTTTCAAATGTTTGCTCTTAAATCATTTGTTTCCTTTGATGGAATTTCTCCTCCCAACTTTGGGATCACTTGGAATGTTCACTTGTGCCAACAACATATTATTATGCCCATTTTACAGACGAGGAAAGTGAGATTCAGAGAGTTGTGCCATTTGTTCACAACTGCATACCTAGTAAGTAGCAGTGCTGGGTTTCTAGCAAATTTCTCTGATTCCCAGTCCCAAGCTGTCTCCTAATCCCATATGTTTGTGTTGAGATCATCTCATGTAGAGGTTTCATTTAGAAGAAGCCTTCATCCTTCTAAACTTTTATAGTAATACAAAGCTAAGTACAATAGTAAGGAGATCAGAGTTGGTCTTGGGATGTTGTTTCTGCTCCAGTCATGGACTTTAGACTTTTCCTCAACCTTTCATAAGGATTGTTGATAACAGTAATTAAATCACCACCTGCCAAGAACATTTCAAAAGGAATATTATGTTCTCAGTGAGAGGCAAGAGGAAGATTCATGATTTCCTGGGCAAATAGGTTATTGAGAGGTTTGTATCAGTCATTTGTACTTCCTTCCTTAAAAATTTAAGCAAAACATATTCCTTGAATTTTTATAGAGATTTTGGTTTAAACAAAATAAACAAAAACCTAATTTTTACTGGCACAACAATTCTGTGAAGTAGATAGAATTAGGTACAATGATCAAAAGAGCAAAATGACTGCTTCCTTGCCTGGAGTTGTTTTCACTTGAAATATTTTTTTTAACATTCAGATAAAAATCTCTGTGTTCTATTATATGAATTCCACTTATTAGTGAGCACCTGTAGGAAGGACTTTGTTAAGTGAGGAAACCCTTAAAATGATAAGAAATTGTGGCTGCTTACATAACCTCTCTGTCTTTGTGGCTTCTGGTTTACTGGTAGTAGAATTAAAAAACAAACAAACAAAAAAACGAAGAAAACACAAAGGAGAAAGGAAGAGAGAAAAATGAGCCAACATATTTGAATATTTTTGAATATATAGATTCACAATAATAATAAGCAATTTATTATAACATAATTTATGTTAAAGCATGTCAAAGAAGGAAATATATGGACTAGGGGAAATCCTTAGCTGGGCACTCTACCAAAACTTGAGAAGTGAGTAATCACCCCCTTTTACAGATGAAGAAACGAATCTTAGAGACGAATTCAGAGAGTTAGTGAGCTTGCCAGCAGCATAAGATGTCTAATATTTACATCACTTGACTATTAGCTATACAGATGTCAGAGCTGGGAACTTGGAATTTTACTCATTCCTCATTACCTTACACTAGTGCTTGAACTCCCAAATCCTGCTTCATGAACATAGTATAACATCTAAAATTTCTGAGAAATCCCATTAGGATTGCCCTATTACTGTATGCTTTGTTTTCTAAATTCTGCCCTAGTTAAATGAATGCAGAAATAGTCATTGGCAAAGCCGGATTTCAATTTTAGGTCTTATTTCTCCCAGTCCACTGCTCTTGTAACATATTTTTTCTCACACAGTGATTCTTAACTGGGAGTGATTTTGCCCCAAAAGGAAATTTTAGCCCTGTCTGGTGACAATTTTTTTTTTTTTTAAGAGAGAGAGCACACATGCAAGTGAGGGGGGAGGGGCAGAGAGAGAGGAAGAGAGAAACCCTGAAGCTGGTCCATGCCCAATGTGGAGACCAACGTAGGGCTAGACCTTAGGACTGTGAGATCATGACTTGAACCGAAATCAAGAGTTGGGTATTTAGCCACCCAGGCGCTGAGCCACCCAGGCGCCACTGTGACATTTTTTGATTCTGACAACACTGGGTGGTGAGGAAGGGTACCAGTATTATATAGTGGGCAGAAGCTGGGGATGCCGCTAAACATACAACAAAAGACAGACCCCACAACAAAGATGTACCACCAACCTAAAAATTAATGAAGTTTTGAAAATAAATTATAAAGTAGTTAATGAAAATAAATTATAAAGAAAGCTCTATTTTGTTAATATATGTTTTATGATAACTAGACCATTATACCAATATTCAAATCAGTATATTTGTTGGAAAAATTAAGAGAAAGTTGATGTTTACAATAGTAGTGTAGATGGCTTCTGTTTTGTTCTATTAATTTGTTTTACTTTTTTCTCTTAAAATACATATATTCCAGTGTCAAGCACGTATTAGGTTTTCAGTAAATACTTGTAGAATTAAAAAAAATGTTGGATAAATAATTACTAGTTATTACACAGTGTCTACTACTCTTCAGCCAGTTTGTAGACATACTGTCTCATCTTAGAAATATTCCTTTAAAGAAGATGTTATCATCTCTAATTTGTAAGTTTAGCTCCATATCCCTAAACATGGCTAAGTTGCACTTGGAATCCCTCCAAAACTTTAGGAACTGATAAAAGCCCCTGCTGATTTCCTGGAAGCTTATTCTGTGCATATTAACTATTATAAATAAAAAAGTTGCTATACCCACAGAATCTAGAAAGTTGTACAACATTGGTAATTTTTTTTTTACTAGAACTTATGAGTTTACCATAATATAATTATTTCTGACTTTTAAAATTTACATCAAATTGGACTTGGACCACATGTTCTCTCCTTTAGAGTGTGTCTCCATTGTGATTTAGGAGTAGAACATGCCCAAATGAGCATTGCTAAGAAACACAAAGACAAAGAAGGCTGCTACAGTTTCTGGCACTTCTTTTTGGCATTCCTTCCTCATTTGCCAAGTTTTTATTTATTTAATCCTAATGTGCTATCTCTTTGTTAGACTATAAATAAAAACATGAATATACTAGGACAATTTAACTGCAGCTTCTTACAGAAATGCCTTGGGCAAATTGGGTAAATGTGTGTTTGTGTGTGCATGTGTGCATATGCACATGTGCTCAAGAAGCAGTTTGAACAATTTATTGGTATATTTTTAAAAATTTAGAGGAAGGGGCATCTGGCTGGCTCAGTTGGAGCATGCAACTCTTGATCTTGAGGTTGTGAGTTCAAGTCTCATGTGGGTATAGGCATTACTTAAAAATAAAATATGGGGGGTGCCTGGGTGGCTCAGTTGGTTAAGCATCCAACTTTTGCTCAGGGCATGATCTCACAGTTTGTGATGTGGAGCCCCGCATGGCTATCTCTGCTGTCAGCAGGGAGCCCACTTTGATTCCAATGTCCCCCTCTCTCTTTGCCCCTCCCCAGCTCACACTCTCTCTCAAAAATAAACATTTAAAAATAAATAAAATAAAATAAAATCTTAAAAAAAGCAGAAGATGTTATTCCTCATTTTATAAAGGAGTTCTTATTTATGAAGAGGGTAGGAACCAATAAGGATGGTTATTGACATGTATTAAATGCCAGCTCTGTACCAAGACTTTTCCTGGGCATTTTGGTATATATCTATTTTAATCATTTTAACAAATGTGTATGAAATGTTTCATTGAGCTTTAAAGATAAAAGTAAGAAATCTGACTAGGCAGTAAGCATAATAAACTATGCTCAACTTCACTAGAAATAAGGTGAATCATTACCATGACAATGAGATTACATATCTCATCCACCAGATTTAGAGAAATTGAAATATCCAACTGTTGGCTGGACTGTGGAGTAACTGGATCTTTTGGCAAAATGTAAATTAGTGTTACCATTCTGGAAAACAATTTCACATTAACCAGAAACGTAAAAAAAAAAAAAAAAAGGTAGATGCTTGCATGGACTTTTTTTTTTAATTTTTTAAAATGTTTATTTATTTTTGACAAAGACAGAGTGCAAACCAGGGAGGGGCAGAGAGAGAGGGAGACACAGAATCTGCAGCAGGCTCCAGACTCCGACCTGCCAGCACAGAGCCTGCTGCCAGGCTCAAACTCACAAGCCACAGGATCGTGACCTGAGCCTAAGTCACACGTTTAACTAACTGAGCAACCCAGGCTCCCCTAGCACGGACCTTTTTTTATGAGTGCTTCATTATTCAAGGATTATAATTAATTTAATATGAACACCTGATGTCTATCTGGCTACATTGGGAGTGATAGGCTGTGTATACTTTTGACCCAGCAATAGCAATTCTAAGAGTTTATCCTGGCAACACTCTCATCCATCCAGCAGACATAGATTAAAAAATGTTCGTAGAAGCATTGTTTATAATAGCAAAGCAAAACAAAATTGGGGGGGGGGACCCGATAGCTATTGCCATAAAATGGTTAAATAGATTATCTTATAATTATATAAGAGAACATTGCACGGGAATAACAATCACTGAACTACAGTTAAATGTATTCAAAGGGATGAATTTCAAACAAAGAATTCGGTGAAAGAAAGCAATTTGGAGAAAAATGCATTCAGTATGATTACATGTATATTGATTTCAAAAACATGTATAATTAAGCAATATCTTATTTAGGAATATACGTATATACAGGAAATCTCTAAAATACTGTACAGGAATGGCTACTCTAAAAGTTTAAGAGTTTAATTTTTTCTGAGAGTGAGTGGGGAGGAAGGGATGGGTCCTAAGAGAGAAGTCCAGAGTCTCCAATGATACTGTGACATTTTGTTTCTAAATGTGAGTATACATAGAATTATTTTATTATTATTCTCTTTATTTTCAAAAGTTATTTCATATATTCTTCTAAATTAATTGTTAAACACAAATTACTTTTACTGAAGTAAATCTTAGAAGTGTTAAATAAACTTTCCAAGTTTACATAGAAAAGACCCCATTGATGACTGTGTGATCCAGAGCCCATGTTCCCCCATTTCATTTTTGGTTTTGCTCAAGGGAAAAATCCTTCTAATGCAGGGCCCAGGAAGGAATTGCCTCTTGTGATGATCTCTTATTTTCTTTTACCAGTAAAGGCTATGAATGAACAGGTCTTCCTTTGTTAACTTAGGTGCCAGAAAGTTCATTCTAATGTAGATGTCCAACTATAGTAATCAACTTAACATTAACCCTTAGTCCATACATTTTCCTTCTTCTAATGCTTTCTGATTTCTTCCCCTTTACAATTGCCTTATTATAGCAATCCTATTTCATATGTAATCTAATATTGTAAATAATTAAAATTTTTTCTTATGAGTAGTGAATTAGAAGTAGTTTGTAAGAAAATAAACTTAAAACTATTACATTTCTCTTTAAAGATGTGAATTATTATCCTTAAGTCTGAATCCATTGTTTTTCTCTTTCCCCCCACTCAATCCCCCTCACCCTTTGAGTTTAACATATTTCTAAAAGTAATGAGTTCTCACAGCAGAGGAAACAATTAACCTATGCAAGTAGAAAAAATATTTGCAAACTATACATACCATAAGGGGTCAATATCTAAAATATATAAGAAAATCAAACAACTCAATATCAAAAAACAAATAATCTGATTAAAAAGTGGGCAAAGGACCTGAACAGATATTTCTCCAAAGAAGATATACAAAGACCAACAGGTACATGAAATGTGCTCATCATCACTAATCATCAGAAAAACTTGAATTGAAATTACAATGGGATATTATCTGACAACTGTTAGAATGGCCATTATGAGAAAGATAAAAGATAACAAGTATTGATGAAGATGTACAGAAAAGAGAACACTTGTGCCCTGTTGGTGAGAATGTAAATTGGTGCAGCTATTATGCAAAGCAAAGCAAAAGCATTTTTGCAAAGCAAAAAATTAAAAATGGAACATACTAAAATAAAACTGCTATTACAAATAGAACTCCCATTTCTAGGTGAATATTTAAAGGAAATGAAATCAGTATCTCAAAGAGATATCTGCACCCCCATGTTCATTGTAGCATTATTCATAGAAGCTAAGATATGGAAACAACTTAAGTGTCTGTTGATAGATGAACAGATGAAAATATGGAGTGTATGTATGTACAATGGGATATTATTCAGTCTTAAAAAAGAAGGAAATCTTGACATTCACAACAGTATGGCTAAAACTAAAGGGGCATTATGCTAAGTGAAATGAGCCAGAAGCAGACAGGCAAATACTGTATCACCTCACTTACATACAGAACCTAAAACAGTCTAATCTGTAAAAGCAGAGAATAGAATGGTGGTTGTCAGAGATTGGGGGTTGGGGGAAATGGGAAGATGTTTGCCAAAGAGTAAAATGTTTCCGTTATTCCGAATGATTAAGTTCTGAAGGTCTAGTTTACAACATGATGACTACAGTTATGATACTATATTGTATGTTTGAAATTTATAAAAGGGTAGATCTTAAGTGTCCTCTCACTACACCAAAAGGTAACTATTTGAACTGATATGTATTAATTAGGTTAATTGTGGTATTCATTTCACGATGGATACAATTATCAAAACATCGTGTTGTATATCTTAAGTATATACAGCTTTTATTTGTCAATTATTCTTCAATAAAGCTGGAAAAAATCAGGTAACCAGAGGAAAAAAGAAAGATAAAACCAGTGAGTTCTTAGTTTAGGATAAAGCAGGTATATAGAGTTGTCCTGGGGGAAATGTACATTCTCGGGAGGCAGTTTAACTTTTGCAGAGTATGCCAAGTAAGTAATCACAAGAAAGCTTCTCCAGAATTAATCATCTTTTGAAAAAATATGTTGGTCTCCATAAAGCTGTACATAAATATGTGATTATGTTTCTAGGTATGGAGAAGGTGGTAAGAGGCTAGGAGTGGGTGATGGATGGTTCTGAGTTATTTAGGGGAAGACCTTGGCTCTATTTCTCCACAGTTTTCCAGAAGGCAACTGAGGCCAGTTTGATGAGGCATGCTCTATGTAACTGAGTATTCAGCTTTTCTCATAGTTTTAATAATTATTATTTTTTTCCAGGATGAGGATTGATAACTGCAGTAACTTATCTGACCAGTAAAACTCAGTGTCATTAAAAAAGTGGGCATTATTGGTTTAAACATTGTTAACCAAATTTATATAACTTTCAGAGTCATTCTACATTCCATGTACAAAGAAGAACATGCAACGAAGACTCAAAATGACATGGTTTAATCTGAGCTCTGCTTGGCTTTCTACCTCATCAAACTTAACCTCTCTGAGCTTTTGTTTACAAATGTCTGAGATGGGAATGAAAACACATATCTTGCATGGCTATTATGAGGGTTATATGACTTAATGTGCATAAGAGCATACTGAGAATGTGTCACAGAGTCCTTGGGTAGTAAATGTTACTTAGGTCCCTTAGCTACAGTGTGAAATAGACATGAATTCGTATAGTAATCTGTAGTTTTTACACTCAAGCATTGGTTAGGTGATTCATTGATTATTGACTTATTCTTTCATGGGTTCATTTTTTATTGATTCATTTAGTCATGTAACAACCATTTACTGGTCACCTACTTACTATAAGGGAAACAAACCAATTTTTTGGAGAAATATTTCTCATGAAATGCTATATACATCATCTGGAAGAAGGTATGAGAAATTAAATCACTACTCAAATGTCAACAATACTTTTTTTTTAAGTTCTTTCTTTTCTTTCTTTCTTTCTTTCTTTCTTTCTTTCTTTCTTTCTTTCTTTCTTCTTTCTTTCTTCTTTTTTTCTTTCTTTTGACAGAGAAATCCTACTCACGCTCTGTGCTGACAGTGGGGCTTGAACTCATGAACTGTGAGATCATGATCTGAGCCGAAGTCAAGAGTTAGACACTGAGCCACCCAGGTGCCCTTGTCAGCAATACTCTAAAAGCACTCCCAGAGGTGAAAATTTGTATATATTAACAATATGAGAGGAAAAACAATTAAGATACATTAGCATTTATACATGGTTGTACAGGCAGAACAAGCTAGGTCAAAGAATGGGGAAGCAGACCCAAGAAATCTATATTATCTCCATGTCAGACCACAGACCAATTTGTAGGAATGCGTCTTTCCATTTATTTTGGTCATTTAGTCATTTTCCATTCTCCAGTCTGCCTGTTCTTACTTTCATCTATTTCTCTCCATCCACCAAGTCATCGGTTCATCCATCAAATACTTATTAAACCTCTATTAGGTTCAAGGCACTACAAATATAATAATAGGTCCATTTCCTCAAGGACTTCATTACCTGTTTGCAGAATGAGCATGATATAGATAATTAAAGAACTTTGGGTTAGTTTATTTTAGTAACAATTTATTTTATTTTATTTTTTTAGTGTTTATTTTTATTTTTGAGAGAGACAGAGACAGAATGAGAGTGGGTTCGGGGCAGAGAGAGAGGGAGACACAGAATCAGAAGCAGGCTCCAGGCTCTGAGCTCTCAGCACAGAGCCCGACACGGGGCTCAAACTCACAAGCTGTGAGATCATGACCTGAGCCAAAGTCGGACACTCAACCGACTGAGCCACCCAGGCGCCCTATTTTAGTAACAATTTATATAGGTTGGTACTTCATGACTTAGTCATGAAGACCTAAACTGAATCTCAGTTTCTCTACACAGAGAACTTAAACAAGTAACTAACATTTCTTAGCCACCATTTATGTAGCCATCAATTCATGACTGTAATAGTGCATATTTCATAGGACTACTGTGCAGATGAAATGAAACAATACATGAGACGCATTATTCAATATCTGCAACATCATCATGATGTTAGATGGTATAGAGAAACTAACTTGATTTTGATGTGGAAATGTCAGAGACATTTTTCCAGAATGGGTCTATGGAACAGTGCCTTAGAAGGGAGTCTGATTATCCAGGCAGCAAACCAGGGTGGAGGAGGAGATGGTTTGCAGGCAGATAGAGTAGCATTTGCACAGGCATTGTGGAGATTAGAGGCTTAGCTGTGAAATTCTGTTGCCACTTTGTCCCTTCATTTTTCAAAGCCATTTATGGAGCAGCAAGTGAGGAAAGCAAGGGGCTAAAATAAAAGAAAGCACAGTTTGAAGAGAGGGAGCTTAGAAATAGGTACTTAGAGTTCTCTGGCTGAGTCCAGGGGGTCTTTAAGAGCTTCACAGGTTTAAGAGCTAACTTACATAAATAAATGGCCATTATTATTAAAAGGGGAATAAACTTTTATTTCAAGCAACGAGTTCTCTGATTTGCTAAATGGAGTAAAAAAAATATTAGATCCAATTAGAAATTTTAGTAGGCTTAATTTTAAGTCTTTTAATTTTATGCCCAAGTCTGTACATTCTTTTCAAGTTTCTGATATTTTGTGTGCTGAAAAAAAAGGAAAAGAAGAGAAAAAAGGAAAAAAGAAAAGAAAAAGTAAGCTCTTTTCTGTGGGATATAGTTCATGAAATATGTTGTGTACAGGCAAGCAGAATATATCATTTGCTATTAGAATAAGCTCATTTGATGGATCATAAAATATATTTAAAATGTGCTTAAAAAAGAAGAATGACATCAAACACTTGTAAGTTCCTTGAGAGCAAATGTCTGATCCTGAATATTTACCACCAAATCTCTACCATAAGGCAATGAAGTCTATAAATACTCACTGAGTGCTTAACTGTTCTGTTAAATTAAGATTTTAGAGGGTGGGAATATATTTTGATTTTTATAGTGTCTGAAATTGTAATAGAAATTTATGAAGTTATAGTTTATAATTATAAGTTTTCTTACTTCCGAGGATATTAACAGTGGTTCATGGTCAAAGCACCCAATTTAAAGAACAATTCAAATTAACCCTATATAGTATCACTTACTAGTTCTTTTTGATTCCTTACAGATTTATTTATATATTTTCATCTAGCAAGTAACTTGAAATTCTGCTATGCATCAGGAAACACATTAGGCACAAATAAAAGTGAGATACAAATGAAAGTATAGGCCCACATTGCTCAACAAAGATATAAAACAGGAATAGCAAAAAACTGTTTTACCAGGTGGAAAGTGGTATGTGCTGTGAGAGGTCCAGATAAAATACTGTGCAGTTTGTTTATTGCTTGAACAGAAGTATTCTCCACCCTTTGAAAATTGACAGACCCTCAACTTTATCATTGGAGAAAATAAGATCTAAAGGAATGAAGTTATGCTAGCTAATCAGTCTCCTGTCATAGAGGCCATCAAATTGGTTTGACCCATTTGACACCAAGAAGTTTCTGTGTGTCAGGTATCTTTCAAATCACTTTGCATAAGTTGACACAACCAATCTATGAACTATATACTTTGATGATTCTCATTTATAGATCAGAGCACTGAGGCACAGGGAAGTTGATAATTTATACAAGGTCTCCCAGAGAGTAAAAGGTACCACCAGGATTTGAACTTAGCTGGACTGGTTCCAGAACCAACATTCTTACTTATTATGTCACACTGACTGTCACTGAAAAGAGCCACCTTTTCCATGCTGACAGTTTCTGTCCAGTGTGTAAATGCCATCTTCAGTATAAGTACAGGAGCCATAGGAGCTCAGAGAAGGAAAACCTAATCCAGAGTATGTGGGGTCACAGGAGAGAAGGTATGATCATCACTCTTAAGTTAGCCTGCAGGGATAAGTATGAGTTAAAGAAGAGAAGAACAAAGAAAAGTGTATGCCCAAAGTGAGGCAGTAGGATAAATAGCAAGTACTATTAAAGAAATCTTTAGGAAGCAACAAATAAGCACACTCAGCCACTCAGATCCTAAAAGTCGGGTTCCTTAAAACCTCCACAGTTTGAGGATTTGCAGCTCGGCAAACCTAGAATGAAGGGAGACCATTGTCATATGTGAATATACAGAGGTCCCTATGAATAATTGTTCTGTGTTTGTTGAAATAAATGAATGACAACAGCATACCAAGTGAAGACTGTAGCAATAACATGTTTAAGTTTTTGTGTAATAATAACAAATGGAAAATTGACACTCATTGACTTATCGCTTGCTAGAAAAATAAATCAGGATCTTTTCTTTCTCCCACCTCAGTTCTCTCCAGCCTAGGAAATTCAGCAATGTTCAAAACTCCAGGTTTAATTTTCCACTGCTTTCTTTATCTTTCTTAAGACTTCTTTGAAAAACTCTACTCCTGCTCTGTCTTAATTTAGCCTCATATCCCTATTTCTAATTTTCTATTTTCTTTCTCTCTTAAAATTGTCTACAAAAATAGGAATGATGTAGTTGCTTTGTCCTGGAATAAAAATACTCAGTTACTAAAGCTCTCTTTAGAAGACAATGCATTTGTGCTCCCAGTACAAATGAGGAAGCTACTAAATGGAGAGAAAATAATACTGCAGATTGGAGTTGCAAAACCACGGTAGTGAAGTAAGAGTGACTAGGAAAAAGATACAGATCTTAAACTCCTCCTTTACTATTTACCAGCCATAATTCTGGTGAAATCATCCTCTCTGAACCTCAGTTTTCATCTGTAAAATGTAGAAAATAATAGTACCTCTCACACAAGATTGTGTTATGTTTTAAAGTTATAAGTCACATAAAGGGCTTAACCTAGTGCCTGGCAAATTAAAAGTGGTTGCAAAATATTAGTCTGGGTAGTTGGAGAGGAGCCAGATCATGGCAGATCTTACATAACTTGCTAAGAACGTTAAATTTATACCGTGAGCTGCGTGACTCCAGCTCCAGGATCGGAGCAATTGAGAGACAGAGTCAGTGTTTATTTAAAATGGATGCATCTTCAAAATTGGCAAAGATGAAGTGAAGCTTTCACTTTTTGCAGATGACATGATATTATACATGGAAAATCCGATAGACTCCACCAGAAGTCTGCTAGAACTGATACATGAATTCAGCAAAATTGCAGGATACAAAATCTATGTACAAAAATCAGTTGCATTCTTATACACTAATAATGAAGCAACAGAAAGACAAATAAAGAAACTGATCCCATTCACAATTGCACCAAGAAGCATAAAATACCTAGGAATAAATCTAACCAAAGATGTAAAAGATCTGTATGCTGAAAACTATAGAAAGCTTATGAAGGAAATTGAAGAAGATACAAAGAAATGGAAAAACATTCCACGCTCATGGGTTGGAAGAATAAATATTGTCAAAATGTCAATCCCACCCAAAGCTATCTACACATTCAATGCAATCCCAATCAAAATTGCACCAGCATTCTTCTCGAAACTAGAACAAGCAATCCTAAAATTCATATGGAACCACAAAAGGCCCCGAATAGCCAAAGTAATTTTGAAGAAGAAGACCAAAGCAGGAGGCATCACAATCCCAGACTTTAGCCTCTACTACAAAGCTGTAATCATCAAGACTGTGGTATTGGCACAAAAACAGACACATCGACCAATGGAATAGAATAGAAACCCCAGAACTAGACGCACAAACGTATGGCCAACTAATCTTTGACAAAGCAGGAAGGAATATCCAATGGAAAAAAGACAGTCTCTTTAACAAATGGTGCTGGGAGAACTGGACAGCAACATGCAGAAGGTTGAAACTAGACCACTTTCTCACACCATTCACAAAAATAAACTCAAAATGGATAAAGGACCTGAATGTGAGACGGGAAACCATCAAAAACCCTAGAGGAGAAAGCAGGAAAAGACCTCTCTGACCTCAGCCGTAGCAATTTCTTACTTGACACATCCCCAAAGGCAAGGAAATTAAAAGCAAAAATGAACTATTGGGACCTCATGAAGATAAAAAGCTTCTGCACAGCAAAGGAAACAACTACAAAACTAAAAGGCAACCAACGGAATGGGAAAAGATATTTGCAAATGACATATCGGACAAAGGGCTAGTATCCAAAATCTATAAAGAGCTCACCAAACTCCACACCCGAAAAACAAATAACCCAGTGAAGAAATGGGCAGAAAACATGAATAGACACTTCTCTAAAGAAAACATCCGGATGGCCAACAGGCACATGAAAAGATGCTCTATGTCGCTCCTCATCAGGGAAATACAAATCAAAACCACACTGAGATATCACCTCACGCCAGTCAGAGTGGCCAAAATGAACAAATCAGGAGACTATAGATGCTGGAGAGGATGTGGAGAGACAGGAACCCTCTTGCACTGTTGGTGGGAATGCAAACTGGTGCAGCCACTCTGGAAAACAGTGTGGAGGTTCCTCAAAAAATTAAAAATAGACCTACCCTATGACCCAGCAGTAGCACTGCTAGGAATTTACCCAAGGGATACAGGAGTACTGATGCATAGGGGCACTTGTACCCCAATGTTTATAGCAGCACTCTCAACAATAGGCAAATGATGGAAAGAGCCTAAATGTCCATCAACTGATGAATGGATAAAGAAATTGTGGTTTATATACACAGTGGAGTACTATGTGGCAATGAGAAAGAATGAAATATGGCCCTTTGTAGCAACGTGGATGGAACTGAAGAGTGTGATGCTAAGTGAAATAAGCCATACAGAGAAAGACAGATACCATATGTGTTCACTCTTATGTGAATCCTGAGAAACTTAACCGGATCCCATGGGGGAGGGGAAGGAAGAAAATAAAAGAGAGAGGTTAGAGAGGGAGAGAGCCAAAGCATAAGAGACTCTTAAAAACTGAGAACAAACTGAGGGCTGATGGGGGGTGGGAGGGAGGGGAGTGTGGGTGATGGATATTGAGGAGGGCATCTGTTGGGATGAGCACTGGGTGTTGTATGGAAACCAATTTGACAATAAATTTCATATATTTAAAAAAATGAATAAATAAAATAAAATAAAATGGATGCATCTTCCACTTAGTTGAAGATGGGTTGCAAATGTGCAAACCAGAAGCAGAAATGGAGAGGGAAACATGAACCCAACAGTATATTTAGTGCATTTGTTCAGGTTGCATATTCTTCAGTTCATCACATAGAGGATGCCAGTTTATGCCAAAGACAATTTTGGGCATTTAAAAATGTCAGGTGCATATCTTAATAAAGGATCTCTTTTAGCCATCACTCTGAAAAAAAAAAAGGTTTTAGTAATTCCATGGCTTCTCTTAGGACCATTAGTATGATGAAGTCTTTAACTTGTAAATGTACAAGGTGTCGTTTTTAACTGAAGTGAATATAAATCTCTGCATGTCACTGAAGGTCAAGCTATTACTCCCTAAGGCCTCATAGAGATTCTGGCAGGAATCGGTATCTTTTCCCCACCCGTGCTTTCTTTCCAGGGTCAGTCCACCGATATTTTAATCTTAAGCTATGAATACAAAAGAGTTATATATTGATGCCATTTTCTCCACATTAACCCATATGCTTAGGGCATGGCCTTCATCACAAGTCCTTATGGTAAAAATTCAATGAAATGCATGTCTGTTTTGTTCTTCAGAGCAGTTAGAACTATAGGTCACAATCCCCATGGATAGCTGAGATACAACAATGTATCATCCTTCCATAGCAGTGCCTTTTGAAGTCCGTAGACAAGATGCCTTTTGATTCTGCCTTTTACAATAGATGTGAGTCTTCCTCTTGATTATTAACCATCATCCATTTTGCACTGCCTAATCTAATAACTGCAATTATGTTAGTCAAGCTTTGATTATATCTTAAGTGTTTTATAATGCCAACAGAAATTGTTTATATCCTCTGTATAATTTTTTTCAGTAAGGATCTAGCTACTTGATAGGGAGAGTAAAAAGTATATCGAAAAAAAGTACATCGAGACAGAGAAATATAAATATAACATGCAATTTGTTATGTAGATTGTTGTTTTTAAGAGAGTTTTGGAAAGCTTAAGTAATGTTTCTAAAGTCATCTTGGTAAGTGTTGGAGCTAATAAAGGACACCATTCCCAGGGTTCTAATGTATTGTAATTTAGGTTTTACTTTTTTATTCCTGTGTTTTAGATAATCTAAAAAAAGTATCTCCCCATGATCTTACTGTTCAGAAGAGATCACTTTAGCTATATTAATTTATCTTATTATTTCTTATTATTAATTCTACATCAGCCAGGGAAATCATTATACTGCTAAGTCTTGAGCTATAAATGTTAGACATTATTTAGTGTCCTGTGCTGTGAGGGATGAGGACGTACTACACTTATACTTGCCCAATCTCCCCAAATTAAGGAAGTTCCCTTGTGGAACAAGATGGCACAAATCTTTTGACTGGGTCTTTTATCCCTACTTTCCCTATTTGAATTCTTTTTTTTTTTTTTTTTTTTTTTTGAGAGGGAGAGTGAGAGAGTGGGTTGTGGGGAGGGGCAAAGGGAGACAGAAAGAGAGCAGGCTCCATGCCCACCATGGAGCTCGATAAGGGACTAGATCTCATGACCATGAGATCATGGCCTGAGATGAAACCAAGAGTCAGATGCTTAACCTACTAAGCCACCCATTTGCCTGCCTCTCGCTTTTTGAATTATTAATCCAAGTAATTCATTTCTCTGATCTTCACTTTTCTTATCAATAAAATGAGGATAACACTACACTAAATTGTATTTTCCAGTACTTTAATTCTCTGAAACCAAAGGTTCTTGATGAAAAGCCAAATCATGTATAATCTTCCTGAATCGAACTCCTCACTTCTATCTTAATCCACAAAAGACTGGGCATTGGCTGGGCTTTCAAAGTACATTTGTCTTCCTTAACTCTCTCTGGATTGCTGGCTTGCAGTGCTTGCTCTCTCTGGGGAAGGCACCTGCTATATAGAAAATAAACCAGAGAGACTGTCGCTCTCTTAATTTTGGGGGGTCCTCACCCTCAGTTCTTGACATTGATTCTTTGGAATTCTCATGATGTTTTGTAATGTTCCTCTTGTGCGAAGTGCTTTATAAACTGAGAAATTCTCTACCTTAGGCAGGAAATGATGGAACTACTTGTGTTGTTATTATTATTGTTTTGTCCTCGATTTCTCTGTATAGGTCTTAAAATTAGAAGCTCACACTCCAGCATAGGAACCATTCCTAATACTTTCCTGTGGGCCAGAACATGGATTCTAAATAGTACACTTTAAGGCAATTTCATGTCAACTTCAAATTTTCTACCCAGGTTAAAATTGTGTATTATATTTTTTTCTGCCTCCTTTGAAAACTCAGTAGCATAATGTGTCTCTATCTTCTTATAACATTATGAGAAAAGACAGATGATTTGATAACATCTTCAGTAAGTCAATATTGGCTATTGTATATCACCCAATCTTTCCCTTAGAAATGGGGTGATTTCCTGGGGGAAAATGCATGAGGATTTGCTTTTAAATGATTCAAAGGCTTATTCTGAATAAATCTCTCTAGAGAAAACTCCAGTTTGAAATCTCACCTCCAATGGCTGGATTTGCTGTTATTTTTCTGAGAAATATCCACTTACAAATAATAGATGCAACACCACAGAATTCTGAAGAATGACTGGGGAATTCCTGTTGTTATTGCTCAGTTCTTATAATCCTCAAATCTCTGGTTTTCTGTCTGTCATATTCTCAGTGGCTGGGTCAGTCACTGCTGCTTACAAATGGCCTACACTCTTGGTAAAGCCCTGGGGTGCTTGCACTGCTTTTGAGCTCCCATCAGCTTTATTCTTCAGAAGTAAATGCTGCCTAAGTCCCCCAAGCATTAGACCATGACCCAAATCTCGCAGAGATGGTACAACTTCACTTCCATGCAATAAATATTATGAGTACTAACTATCTTTTCGAGCAGTCCATTAAAGACTGCCCTGCTTTCTTCCATAGTTTCCATGGGGAAGTATCCATTTGTGCCTTATAATTATGAAAATAATTGTTATCGGTACCATTGTTTGTGACTACCATAGTTGCCGTGCACGGTTTTATGATTTATGCACATTATCCTTAGTTTCATAGTAATTATTATCTCCCTCTACAGATGAAGAAATTGAGACTTACAGAGGGAAAATAACGTTCCCAAGTTCTCAAAGTTAGTAAGTTGGAGAATTGGTCTTTGAAGGTGGGTGTCTCTGGTCTCTTCTTCATTATATGACACAGATACTAGAAATCTCATTTTTGTTTCACTTTGGTTAAGGAAGAACTGGCATAACACAGGGGACATTGGGTGCCATTTGAGAATAAATCTTATTTTAGAGAGAATTTAGAAAGAAGATACCATTGCAATTATCCATCCTTTCTCAGCACACCATATGCATTTGTGACTGTCCTAGGAGCTGAGGATGTAAAATTGAATCAGTCATGACCCTTGCCATTAAGAAGCTCATAATTTAGTTGGGACTGGCAGGATCACATACTCTTACTAAACTCTTTGTGTTAATCAGGATAGACTAACTTGTATTACAAATTACTCCTCAAACCCCAATTAATTAATGAAATACAAGTTTCTGAGTCAAATCACAATCTAATTTAGGTGCTGAATGGGGTCAGAGTCTCTAATAAGTCCTTCAGGTATCCAGCCTTCTTCCATCTTGTGGCTTCACTCTTATGTAGATCCCTAGACTCATCTCCATTCACCCACTGAATGAAGAATAAGAATGAAGATTTTGTATGGGGATTTTATATGGGTTAAGACAGTCCTAGATGTGGTCAGTATCACTTCTGTTCATATTACATTGGCCAAAATGGTATCACATTACCATTTCTAACTGCAAGCATGGCTGAGAAATATGGTCTAGCTATGTGACCAGAAAGAAGAGGAAGATGAACATGGGTAAGCACCAGTAATCTCTATCACATCCTTCTCTAGTCTATTACCACAATAATTAAAAATGGATGTCAGTTGACCAGCAGTAGGAAGGGGTAAAGAGAGGCCAACAGTAGGAGGGAGCATTCATACATTCATTTATCAAACAGGTAATTTTGTAGATACCAGGATTGCATGACTGAACAAGATAGGGCCACTGTTCTTTGTTCTTCTTCTTTTTTTAATTTTTTTAATGTTTATTTATTTTTGAGAGAGAGCGAGCATGAGTTGGGGAGGGGCAGAGAGAGAGTGAGACACAGAATCCAAAGCAGGCTCCAGGCTCTGAGCTGTCAGCCCAGAGCCTGTGGTGGGGTGCGAACCCACAGCCACTTAACCAACTGAGCCACTCAGGCGCCCCAGGACCACTGTTCATATGGGATTGGTCGTTTAGCAGAAGGGGAGACTACATAAAGAAATAAGCAAGAAAATATCCGTTGGAGATATGTGTTGTAAAGGAAATAAAACAGAGTGATATGATAGAATGTCTGAAAGTCTACTTTAGACTGTGTGGTTGGGGAGTAACATATGCAAAACTAGAGGTGAAGAGTAGGTGAAGAGTAGGTGAGAGCAGGTTCAGAGCAGTCAGTTGTGATAGGAGTGTAGTGTATGGGACTTGGAGAAGGGTGAGAGAACAGGTGGCTGCCTAGGCAGGTTAGGGCCAGATCTTAAAG